>NC_067285.1:36630643-36946546 GCF_020740795.1 Apus apus | reverse complement strand
TCAGCTGGACCTAAGCGAACAGGTCTTGGAGCTGTGCCAAGCAATTTAGGGCATGTTAAGACCTTAAATTGTCGCTGCTAACGAACAGCTTCAAACATCTGGTTGTTCTTTTGGCTAAATGGTCAATAAACGTCATAAATCTCCAGAAATGCAAACGTTATTAAGTATTCCATTAAGTCTGGTGATAACTAGGATCATCACAAGGTTTATTTCAGAAGAAATGAACAAATGATTGGAATGAGAACAGACACCAAGTCAACACTGATGCTGGAACTGGTGAAGATGTGTCAAGGGACATCATCCAGCTTCCATTTAGAGAAACACTTAATAAGTCAGGGCTTCCCAATTTTCAGGAGATAGCTTTCCATTAACTCTGGAGTGTCAGAAGTGGTTTTTGATGTGCCTGCAGTACTACATTACAAGGGTGCTAAGGATTTCTTCTTGAACAATGAAGTTGCAGCCAATTCTGAAGGAGGGATGCGTTCTGGTGGTGTGAGGCTCACCAGTGCCTTTGGGCCATAATGATGTGTCAGCTGTGTTGACATCTCTTGCTGTACCTCATTTGTGTGTGCACTCCTGCTTTGGCTTTGTAAATAACAAAAGTTTTGAGTGTCATTACTCACTGCATTAGTCTGCACGGGCTGTTCAGCTGGTGCTCACTCCACAGGAGACAGCAAACTTAAACACATAAATCACTGTAGGAGCAACTTTGTCTTTTAAAGAATAATTTACAAGACTTCTAATTTAAAATCTTCTGATCTGACTCCTGGTTCCTTACAGCCTCTTTAATAAGACAACTCAGGTCTCTTGAAAGCCTGTCCCAAGAGAATGATGGGAACGCTTTTCCAATGTTATTACAGTCTTATGGAAAAGCAGGAGGGGCTCTAACCAGGGCCTGGGGAGAAAGAGCAACCAAACCCTTGGCTGTTGAGAAGCACTGAGGAAGGTAGGGTCACATCTCATGCCAGCTGGCCTCATCTTTAGCATAACTGCTTGCAAGTTTTTGACATAAGATTTTATTTTGTTATTCTGAAGCTTTTTGCTTCACTTTTCCAGGTATTACAGAAGGAATAGTTGTAGTTTTTTCTGGTGGAGGCTGTTCAAGTCTGATCCTCCAAGTTTACAGACTGGCTTCCATTACATACACAGCTAAATCCAAATCAACAGCTAAATCCAAATCAGCAGCTATTTTTTTTCCTCTATCTGTACTCATTATGCAGAGTTCTCAAGTGCCTAAAAGCAAACCTTAATGCTACTTGCCATTTAAAGCAGAATCACAGACTTTCCTCCCTGATTCCAATAAATAATTAAGTTCAGTGCATTAGAATAAGGAAAAGAAAGCTCCACCAATTATGGATTAATTATGTCACAGCTCAAATGATATGTCCAATCCCCTGGGAGAGTGGTATTCTCCAAGTACACCTGTTTACCCATATGTCTCAAATCGCTATTGTCACCTCTTTGAGGGTCAGAAATAACATCATTGACTCAGAGTGAGATCCAAATATTAAAAATATGCTGGGATTTGTTGTGGCTTTTGTTTACCTCTGCTCTGGCTGTCAGCTTTCCCCTGGTAACTTGCTGCCACCCATGTGGGTTGATGACAGGCCAAGTGCCAGCAAGGCTGGCATTGGATCATTGGGAGTGTTAGGGGAGAGTCCAGGGATGGTGAAGGAGGATGGATGAGAGATGTTTGGATGCTCCTTGGCTTTATCCAAGTCACCCAGCTTAGTATTAGACTCCATTAATTAATAATTTTCCTGTACACCAACAAAGAATTGTATGTTGTTTGTTGCCAAGCAAAAGGATTTTCCAGTTGTGTGAAAGAAGCAAAAATATATTAAAATTCATATGTGGTTATTTATTAGTGACATGGGTGGTAGAAGGAACTCTGACATCAGAAAAAAACCCCAAGGGAATAAAGAGCCCCCAGCTGAATTCAACTTGTATGTACAACTTTCTAATTCCTCATTTGATAACATGAGAGATCTTAGTAATGGGAATTTATCTGCAGTCATTGCTGTGCAGTAGTTCTTGTTCTGCTTAAAAAGCAACCTGAGGAGCAGAGCTGGGCAGTGCTTTTGCAGGCAGGTTTGAGGAGCAGTGGTTTTGTGAAAGGAGTGAATTCTTCATGCACAAAGGATATTACATTTATCTGAGGGGTGGCCTTAGCATCTGAAATGACATTCTCTTGGGGGCAAAATTTGAATAAAAACTTCCCACAAAACCATCCTGATGCCAAGGCTGCCTGTTTCAGTGGAATTACACTCAACACCAGTCTGTGTTTTCAGGAAAACAATATTGGTGAAAAGAAGAGCACAATCTGAAGTTTTAAAACTCTGAATTATGTAAATATATATATATATATTTAATATGTGTCTCCTAAAAAGCAGAAGAGTTTCTCCAGCATCTCTGCTTGACAGCAGTGCTAGGGGCACACAGCTCAGGCTGATTAAGGAGTTTATCAATTTGTTGCCAAGCTTGGATGATTTTGAATTTTCCACCACTCTGTCTTTTTAATGGGGTCTTGTGGAAAATACTTCCCTTAGCTTGTTAGCTACAGCCCCAGAAATTACCCTGACTTTACAAGGGGCTTGGTAAGGTGGATCATTTGCAAGGAAAATCAGTCAACAGCCAAGGTGCCAATTAAAGCTGCAGAGATTCATTAGAAGCCTTTGAGAAGTGTGTTGCCTTCATAGGTTCTCTTCTAAGAGTCATGGGAGCTAGTGTCACATTTGCTCAGATCTTCCTAAAACAGTCACATATGTTGGAAAGCAGCAGATATTCAGCTATTTGATTAAAACCCTTCTGATGCTACTTAGAGTTGCAAAACCCTGGTTGGCCAAGCCAGAGGTGATCAGGTCACAGATCAGTTTGGTCTGCCCGGTAGGAGATAAATGAATATATATATATCCTTGAAGAAAGTAATTTAAACCCTCCCTTACACACTGCCTGTGTTTTTCTCTGACCATTGAGGTTTTTGCCAGGGAATGTGACAAAGTGAAATTTATTTTTTCCTTGGTGGGAAAGACAAGAAGAGCAAAGGACGTTGAGGACAATGGACAAGAGGCAGCAGAAGAACTGCTTCTCCCTGAAGGCTTGTTCAGTAGGCAGGACCATCTTCAGCATGGCATCCCTGTGGCTCAGGAGACCCAAATGTAGGGATGGGTGGTCCTGACCATGCTGCATGGGGCACTGAAATAAGAGAGAGTAGTCTGAGATGGAAGGAGCAAAATGAATAATTCATACAGCACCTGGGTTTGTTGTGGTACTTGAAACCTCAACAGGCTTGTTGAACTCAATGGCAAAAGGGAGCAGTGCAAAAAAGAGGAGATATGTAATGATTCCTCTTGGGTGGTGTTGGTACTTTCTGGTTTATTAGTTATTTTTACATAGGACAGAGCAGAGGGGTGTGGTGTAGGTGGGAATGACCAGTCCAAGTTCGGATGTGCAGACAGCATCGACTTGAGAGAAACCTGGTGTGAAACAGTATTTTGTCATTCTCCTCTACAAATACACCTTTTCTGAGGTCCAGAAGCCAGGCTGTGGACTTGATGGCCAAATTCTGGTGTGCTTCAGTGTACAATTCAGGTGCTGCAGTTGCTGGTGAAACCAGCCAAGGGAGCTGGTTCCTTTGAGCTGTGCTTTTAATGGGGGAAATGGAAATCAATTGGGATTTAGTTTTGGTTGTGGTTAAGTTTCAAGTCAGTGCTTAAGCTGGTTTCTCATCATTCCAGTGACTTTTTTTTTTTTAAAATCTTGATGCAGTTGTGGTTTCTGAAGATCCAAGTCCCCACATCAATTCCAAGAGCTGTGGCAGCACGAATGCTTCCAAAGCTCAGCAGCCCACCATCCCTCCAGAGGCTTTAGGGTGATTGCTTCTCCTGACCTTTATTGTGACTGAATGATTTCAATCCTGTGAACTTGAGCTGCTTTCCAGCAGTGCAGCAAAGCTGAGCCAAGCAAGGCAAGAAAGGAGCAATCAAAAATAATTGGCAGGGTGTCACAGTTTGACTCAGGATCAGCAATTTAACCAATTACAACAATGCTCTCCATCCCCTCCCACCCAGGTAGGGAAAGAAGAGAGAGAATAAGGAGGGGGGCTTCTGGATTGAAAACTAAACTAGGCAGCTTTAATGAAATACTAGTGATAAAATAAAATACAATTATATACAAGTATGTGCAGGAATGTGCAAAACCCTCTTGCCTCTCCCCACCCCCAGCAACTCCCAGTGTTCTCCCCTGAGCTGGGGCAGCTCTGAAAAGGTCCCAGAGCCCTGCTGGAGATGATGGCAGAGCAGACAGGAGCTGAGGGGAGAGAGATGAGGGTCAGGAACACAACGGCCTAGGGATCGAAGGAGATGGACAGTCCTCCCTGGACATTGGCCAGGGATGGAAGGAGGAGAGAAGGGACTTTGCTTCCATGATCCCTGAGTTTATACCACTGATAACGCTTATGGGATGGGACCATCTGGCCAATTTTGCCCCCTGTCTAGTCCTCTCCTCCCCACAGAGGGTTTCAGATAGGACCCTTCTGCTCCTTTAGCGTCCAAAGCAGCAGATCCAACAAGCAGAGCAAAGTGTCCTTGGTCCCTCACCAGGAACTGTTAGAGCGTGACGAGTTCCCTGGCTGGAGAATTTGCTGCTGGTTCCAGCAAGTGGCTGCTTAAAAGAGGGTTCACTGAAGAAAAAAACCCGCCAAAAACAGTATAAAGAAAATTGGTCTCATCCTGGTTCAAACCAGGACACAGGGGAAAAAGCTGTGTTTTTTGATGGTGAGTGAGGATGATGCTGATGGTCAGTTATGGAGAAAGGTGGTTCAGGGAGCACTGAGGCAGTGGAGGAGCAGGCACAGGGGCTGCCTGCTGATGGTCTGTTTTAAGCAGCTCGTTCCTGCTTTGCATTTTCAAGAGGTCATGAGCCTGCAGAGCCTCATGACATGTACTTTGTTTCTCCCATATCTGCATGTGACCTTTTCTCCCGCCCGACTGTCTGCATATTGGGGTTTTATTTTAATTATTTCAAGGTTCTTTGGATAGGAGGGTTTGATCCTTCCTGCTTCAGGAGTTGAAGATCATTATCTATTGAAAAATCCCTTTGGCTCAGGCTTTCACCACTGAAAATCTAGAGGAAGCTACCAATCCTGCCTGGGAAATGGATGCTTTCTCTTAGGCATTTCATTTTCTGCCCCCGGTAACACAGAAGGTGGGGGTAGGGTCTTATTCTGATTTAAAACAGTTATTACCCAACATGTGGGAGTTTCATTCTTCCCCCCCCCCTTTTAGTGTTTCTGACACAAAAGGTCTGAAAGAGAAGAAAGTCCCATACATCCAGCTATTAGGAATCATGAGGTTGAAATTAAAAATGACTTCTAAAATAAGGAAGGTGCAAGCTCTGGTAACTTTTCATTTGGTTCTTTAAATAAATGCTTTCCCGTGTTATGATCAACATTAATTTGAAGGCTGCTGTGTTTCAGTTCCTGGGTTAGAAGCAGTTTGGGCTGAAAAAGGAGCAAGGGGTAGGTGCTGCTGCTCTGGGGCTGGGCTGTAAAGCACCAGCCCTGCCTCCAGAGATTGTCAGTGTGGAGTTTTCTTTCTTTGATTTGAGCCATTATTAATCTCAAGAAATCCCCAGTGCTTGCTGCTTCTGTAGATGCTCTCACACTTGGGGTGTTTGTTCTTCAGAAGATCTGCCTTGTCTCTCAAAGTCGTTAATTAATGCTTTTCATTAAAGTGGACTTTTTTTTTCCTCTGGGTTTTGTTTGTTTGCTTTGCTATCAACTAGAAGGTTTGTTTAGTTTGCCTGTCTGTGGCATCCTCAGCATTTTGTTACTCTCTTCAGGATGGGAAATGTTGCAGTTCAGGGGCTCAGTTTTCTGTGGCTCATTTGACGGGAATTGCTTCTTTCCTGAACTTTTTAAAACTGAGTGCTTGTTTATCTCCTTTTTTCCTATTAAATTTATTCTAGATGAGCTTTGCACAGTGCTTACCCAGTACCCCGAGTTTCTCCTTGATCCTTGTGGCTGGTTTAATATTGTTGTTGTCTTGGTTGAGCTGCAGCTGCTTTGGAGAGATGTCTTTTCTAGCAGATCTCATTAGATCAGAGGGAGAGAGCAGGGAGGACTTCTGGAGCCAGTTTTTCTCCATGAGGACACTACCAGCTGTCTTGGAGGCAGGAGTGGAAGAGAGATGCTGAAGGGTGGTTGGTGGCTTCTCTGGCGATCAATGAAAAGTAACATCCCTACAAAAACCAACAGAAACTTCTTCACATTGTTTTGGTGGGCATGCCAACATGTTGGAAGGAGGGCAGGAAACAAATGCAGCAGCAGCCCATGAATCTCTTGGTTTTCCTCTCCTTATTTTGATGATTTCCTAGTTATGTGTAGAATAGCTCAGAGGTTTTAGTCTTGGATTACTTGTTTGCTGTAACACTTCCTTTGGGACCTACAGTAAAGCTTTAGAAAAGGTACTGTGAAACAGAGCCTGGAAAAATGTGTTATAGGGAAAAGCTCTCTGTGCAAGTCAAGGTTTAAAAACTCTTTGCCAGAGCCCAGAGTGATATAGAGTGATAGTTGGGTCTGACACAGAAGTAACAGGATCATCATGCAGGTGAAATGAATCCCATCAGTTGTTTTTAAATCCTCCTGAAAATAATGTTGATGATATTTTTCATGTTGTTTTATTTGCAGAGTTGGATAATAAGAGAAACCACCATGGTTACACATGTGCACAAGTAGATTGTGACTTTCTCCATGTAACCCTTGAAGAAGTAGTTAATATTAGCAGTAAAATAATTACTTCACAAGAGCTTCCCTTCTCATCCCCGCTTCTTCATGTCTCCGAAAACGTTACTGGTGTGTGAAATATGGCTAGAGCAGCTCTGAAGAATGAGAAAAATGCACTTTGCTAATGATAGTAAACCTTCTCTGTGAGCAGAGGTTGATAAATGAGAGGATGCAATAGTAGTATTTGCCTTTTTTATTAATTTATGGGCTCAACAGTACACGGTCTTTTCTCAGATTAAAATGCTGCAGACTGTGCAGGGTCTTGTTTTGACTTCCCAGTGAATACAAGTTTCTTCTTCTAGACTATTTCCTGGTACTAACTGGGGAACAAAAATCTGCTTGGTACTAAGACAGACAGAACTGATGAATTTGTGTTTCAGAATTAAAGAAGCCAGCCCCTTTTGTCCTCTGAAGTCACTTCAGAAGATGCTTGATGAAATTAAATCACCCCATGCTGCCTTTCCTGGTCTCCATAGAAGCATAGTTTTTATCACAGTTCTAGGTTTCTTTCTGAGTTACAATGGATACATTTTAAAGATTTGATTATACCTTTCTGCAGTGGAGGAGTGGTGCTTCCCTCTGTTTATAGCCCATCACTTTGAATAAACATCCATTAAGGTAATCTGAAAAAACCCCCTCAGAACAGGAAGCTGAAGAATGAGACTAGTCAGTAAATGTTACTGCAATTTCTGTTTCTTCCAGCCGAGCTGTACCAGCATCATCTCCACTGTCTGGTGGGTTTGGTCCCTTTGGACCATGCTCATCCTCCTGCCTTCACCATCTCTGGTAGCAATGGGCTCCAGATCTCCTCAACCCACTTGGAAGAGGAGTATATTTTTCAATGTTAAACCTATCTGCTGCAAGTTGTTATTTTTTAATTATTATTTTTCCTCCCCTATTTGTAACATTGTGGGGGTTGGTGAAAGCAGTTCTGCATTCATTTTATTCACAGCCTTGATGCCACCAGTTCCTTAACCTTCTGGTCTTTAGTCTGCAAACTGCCAGCTTGTTCAGGTTCATCTTGTTCAGCAACTGCTCCAGCCCAGGAAGATGTTACTGCCTCCTTTGGCCTTCCTGAAGCCTCACTGGTCCTCACTAAGTCAGGACTCAGTCAGATGTTATCCTCAGTCTTGTTTGCTGGCTCACATTCAGTATCCACATCACATTTTGGTGTCTGGGGAAAAAAAAAAAAAAAAAAAGATGAATTACACTGTTCCCATTGTGCCTCAGAAACATTAGCAAGGAAAAAAGTGAATTGGAAGGATTTTTTTTTTTTAATTGTATCAAAAGATATTTTTTTTCCCTTGACAAATAAGAGATCAACAAGGAGTAATTGTATCTGCTGTGTTTTGGTATCTTTTAAATTATGAACTCTTTCTCCATTTAGTCTTTAACGTTTGCCCTGGAAAGGTTTGTGGTCAATCCTTTGGCTTCTGTAGGATTTCTGACTCTCTAGACAGTAGAAGTGTACAGTTTCCTACTTCTTGTCCATGTTAAAAGCTAAGGAAATATTTTAGAGCCAGGCTTCCTTGGGCTAGATAGAATCATAGAATCCTAGAATGTGCTGAGTTGGAAGGGACCCATCAGGATCATCGAGTCCAACCCCTGTCCCTGTGCGGGGCACCCCAAGAATCACCCCATGGGCCTGAGAGCATCATCCAAACACTTCTTGAGCTCAGGTAGGCTTGGTGCTGGGACCACTGCCCTGGGGAGCTGGTTCCAGTGCTCAACCACCCTCTGGGTGAAAAACCTTTTCCTGATTTCCAGCCTAAACCTCCCCTGATTCAGGTTCCTGCCATTTCCCCCAGTCCTGTCCCTGGTCACAGGAGTGAAGAGATCAGGACCTGCCCCATCTCTTCCCCACATGAAGAAGCCATGGACTGCAACGAGGTCACCCCTCAGCCTCCTCTTCTCCGAGCTGAACAATCCAGGTGACCTCAGCTGCTCCTCAATAAGACATCCCTTCCAGACCCTTCCCCATCCTTGTGGCTCTCCTCTGAACACTCTCCAATAGCTTGATGTCCTTTTGGTATCGTGGTGCCCAAACCTGCAGGCAGTGCTCCAGGTCAGGCTGCTCCAGTGCAGAGCAGAGCAGGACAGTCACCTTCCTCAAAATAGGTGTGGAAGCCCTGAAGCTAAAAGCATTCTCTTTAATACTCCCCAGGTATAACGCTAATTATAATTTCCTTATTTTGGATGCTGATTTAGTTCCTGTACAGCTCAAAAGAAGGTGGGGCAGCCCCATGACAGTGATGGATCAATGAGGGACATCTTGTGGTATTTGTGGAGGAGTGAAGCTCTCAGCAGAAGGAGGTGGGAACACTAGGTAGAGGAGCAGGCAGCACAGGTGGGGTTACACAGGAGGGAATGGAGAGTGGCTTCCACGGGGAATCAGGGGGGACTGAGGAGTTTGTTGTGCCTGACAAAGCTGCTGGAAGTTGCTGCTGGGAAGTAGGTGGCTCTCTCTGGAAGCAGTCTCTGCTCTTGGGTGTTTTCAGAGTGAGAGATGCTGGTGCAGCAGATGGGTGTGCCATGTGCTGGGTGACACAGTGTTTGAGCTTATATTTAGTCTACAAAAAACAAAATAGAGACTGAAGAAAACATGCCTATCTACTACCCTGCTGACATGACTAGTGGAGCTTTCTTCTGCTCTTTACCATCTGTGATTGCTGATTTTCCTTTAGGAATTGTGAGTACCTTTGAGCAGGGTCAGTATCCTCCTGTGTGTTACTGTGCTTGGTTTTGGGGCTGACTCCATATCCCAGCTTCTCAGCACTTCCCAATGTAAGCAGCTGAGCCAGCAGCATGCAAATTCTTTGCCACCTGCTGCTCGGGGAGATTAAGCCTCTCAAAATGGAATTCTTGAACCAGCACTAATGAACAGGTAAGGACAGATGCAAGCCTGTTTTCTTTTCTTCCTCCTTTCAAGCGTTGTGAAATTCTCAGCTGGCTGGTAGTGGTGGGGGGCATTAGTTTATCAAACCAACTGGAGAAGAAGGAAAGCATTCCCCAGCTCTCTGGAGGACATAAAGTCAAAGGTGTTTATGGAGATGGCATCTGATTGGACATTGAACAAAATTGTAACCCCTGGTTATTCTGACATGATTTATCCTGGGCTATTTCTCTCCTCTTGTAAGATCCCACCTGGATTACTGTGTCAAGTTCTGGGGTCTCCAAGACAAGGAGGACATGGAGCTGTTGGAGATGGTCCAGAGGAGGCCACAGAGATGATGGGAGGGCTGGAGCAGCTCTGCTCTGGAGACAGGCTGGGAGAGTTGGGGTTTTCAGCCTGGAGAAGAGAAGGCTCCAGGGAGACCTTAGAGCAGCTTCCAGGGCCTGAAGGGGCTCCAGGAAAGCTGGGGAGGGACTTGGGACAAGGGCAGGGAGTGAGAGGACGAGGTGGGGATAGATTAAAACTGGAAGAGGGGAGATTTAGATGAGACATCAGGAGAAAATTCTTCACTATGAGGGTGGTGACAGCCTGGCCCAAGTTGCCCAGGGAAGCTGTGGCTGCCCCAGCCCTGGCAGTGTTGAAGGGCAGGTTGGATGGGGCTTGGAGCAGCCTGGTCTGGTGGGAGGTGTCCCTGCCCGGGCAGGGGGATTGGAACTGGGTGATCTTTAAGGCTCCTTCCAACCCAAACCAGTCTCAGTTCAGTGAGGGGGCTTTGCCTGGGCTTCAGGTTGGCACCTGCCTCACATGGACTGTGATCTCTGTGTCCTTTTAATGCCTCTGCAGAAACACAGTTTGTCTCAGTTTACAAAGCCATGCCATGTAAGGAGAATCTCCCAACCAAGTGCTGAGCCAACACAGAGGCTGGTTGTTCAGGCAGCCCTTCCTCTGCTCACCCTGTGTTCTGCAGGCACGAAGGTCCCTGTAAGGTTTGCAAGGTGTGACTGAAGCGAGAGCTTCATCTTTCCCATCTGCTGTCAGGGGTGAAACTCAGGCCCAAGAGAGCAAGAAGCACGTGGATACATTTTGCAGACAGTGTCTGTGTTGATATAAAGAACTGTGTTCATTACTGAGTGCTGAGCTCACCATCTTCAGTCTCCATACAGTTGCTCTGCTCTGCTGGCCTTTGTGCTTCCACAGAGGAGCCTTTCAGGGTCTCCATCTCATGGGTGTTGTTTGAAGTGGGGTTTTCTTTCTTTTTTTGCAATGACCATGCATTGTGGGAAACCATTTCTAGTTAAGAAAGGACTGTTGAGGGCGGCTAGAGCTGTTTGGTAGCCAGCCTGGGTCTGCTGTAGCTTTGTGTTGCTGCTGTATTTTGGGTCAATTTAAAACTGTGGTTAATGCTCCACATCAGTTCAGAGCTCCTGAAAGGAGCAAAATTCTCAATATAAGCTGAAAAATGCTGCTGTATTTTGGGGGACTGTTGCTGTCTCATGAGGCTCACTGACCCTCTTCATCTGCAGACATTCAGTGAGAAAAGAACCAAATCTCTCTTGTATAAATCTTCTCACCATCAATTCATTTGCTTGTGACAACTTCGTTAAGTAAGGCCAAAAAGCCTGTAAGCTTCCAAGGGGGTGTGATACCTTACATAGAGTCTTTAGTGCCCAATTTTTACTCAGGTTTGTGGTGCTGTAAATGCAGCTGTAATTTACTTGCACTTTTCTTCTCTAAAGGTTTCTGGCAAGCATGGATTTAATGTTATTTAAGTGCCAGGGTTTAAAAGCACTTGGATGCCAAATAAATCGACAAAATGGCAGATAGGATTTTTAATTAAGAAAACAAACAGCCAAACAAGGTGTTGGTATTGCAGGTCTGAAAAACTCATTACATTTCATGAATTGCATCTTCTGTCTCTGAATGGAATCAGGATGGCAGCACTTTCATTTTGTCTTCAGACTGCAATAAAAAGCCACCCAGGAAACAGACCCTTGACAAGTGGCTTCACTCCTCTGAAGGCATTTACAAAAACCTTTACATCTGAATTCAAAAGTAATCAGTGTTTGAAATGGTTTTGGTGATGGTCTGCTCTTTTTAGCCTCTCCTTGATGCCCAGGAGGATGAAATGAGGTCTAAATAGTGTAGCATTTTTAATTAACCAAAGGAAAAAGGTGTGTGTGAAGAGGCTCAACCCCATTTTATTAGTTCTTTGGGTTTTGAGGGTAGTGTGCAGCCTTTCTGAACAACATAAAGCTGTCTGCTCCTTCCTTGTGACATGGCCTGGACACCCTGACTTACTGTTTTGATGGGGGGAAATGAGTTGAACTCAAGACGTTTGAAGCCAGCTGAGCAGCTCAGGTAGCACTGAAAACTAAATGCTGAGATCTAAACAAAGAAAAATCCCTGCTAGCTTTGAAGAAGTAGAATTGTCTTCCTCCCTTGTGCTTGTGTTTGAGCTCTCAGGTCACTCTGCCTCCCTTACCTGTAGAGGGCAGGAATAATGATTGACCAAATTCACAGAACATGCCCAACTCAAAACCTGTCTTTTTAAACTTAGGCTTTCTTCCAGGGCCAAGGCAAAGGGAAGAATGTCTTTGTGGCACAGTGTCAGTGTTGGAGAAGGCAGCATTTGGGAATGTACCCAAATCTGAGGGTTTCTTCAATATCCAAGTGTTCTGTGGCCTGCCTGGCCATGGAGCTATGATGTTTGTAACACTGTTGGACATGGAGCTACTGAGAGCAAAACAGTGTCTCCTTGATGAAGCTCTCTAGAAGTTACATCCCCTATGTAAGCATGAATGTGACACTTGGGAAACCAAGTGCTCATACACGAGTAATTTGAGCACCACCAAACAAAGTCTTGTAGAGTGGCTCCAGTAATATGGGATGTTGTGTAAATGTCTCTATGACAGATGTTGGGAGAGAACCATGTTCCTCACAGCTTATACCAGAAGACAAGGAAATCCAGCAAGCTAAGAGCAGGTGACAGTGAGTTCCCAAAGGACTAGGAAGTGGGCTAAGTTGGCTGAGCTCCTCATCTTTGGGTATGAAAACCCCTTGTGGTGACAATGTCAATGTTACCAGCCCCATTTCAGAAGGGCTGAGGGCTTGCCTGGACACACCTCTGGGTGCTGGCATGGAGATGCTGGTGGCATGTGGCTCTTCTACCTTCCTGGCCTATTCCCTCCTTGGTAAGACACATTTGTCACTGAAAAACTGTTTAGATTTGATCCTGTGTTATCTGTTTTGCGAATCTCTTGAACCCCTTCAGAGTTCTTGTATTTCTTTTAATTTCTTCCCCATGTTTTTCCCTGGGCTTGTACAGTCCCTCATTTCCACGTTTCTGTGATTCTTCTCACAGTCACTGCAAGAGATCCCAAATAGAGATTTATTGTTGTCAGATAAGCTCTACAAAAGAACAAAGTTTGCTTTGTTGTGTGTTTTTATAACGTCCCTGCTCACAGATATCAAACATAAGATGATATCAAAGCCTGTCATGTTTTACCATGCCCCAACAGACAAAGGAAGGTGGAGCTGTGTGATCTCTGGCATCTCCAAGCCCACAGCCACCTTCCAGCAGGCCTGGCTGTGTGTAGATGTTTAAAACACGTTCAGTGTTGGTTGTATCAAACTGTTGGGGCAGAAATTCAGGTCTGCAAAGGAATATGAAGAGTGGGAAACTCCCATCTCTTGAAGGTAGGCTGGTTTTTAGGTGTTGTTTCTAGTTACTTCTTAGCTGTACTGAACTTTGATCTTGGCTCTTCAGGTGAGGGATGAGTGTCATTGGCCTTTGGCTGCCTCTCCAGTCAGTGATCCAGAGTCAGAAAATTGTTGTCTCATTTAACCCTTTGTGCCTGCTCAGGCATTTTAAAGCCTCCGTGTAGTTGCTCAACCTTCTGAGAGAAACAAGTTGTGCCTGAAGTCTTTTGTCTTGTTTAGTGTCTCTGTGTGTGTGTATATATATATAAGGGCCACAAAGATGATCCAAGGGCTGGAGCAGCTCTGCTCTGGAGACAGGCTGGGAGAGTTGGGGTGTTCATCCTGGAGAAGAGAAGGCTCCAGGGAGACCTTAGAGCAGCTTCCAGTGCCTGAAGGGGCTCCAGGAAAGCTGGGGAGGGGCTTGGGACAAGGGCAGGGAGGGATGGGATGAGGGGGAATGATTTCAAGCTGCAAGAGGGGAGATGGAGATGAGATCTGAGGAAGAAATTCCTTGCTGTGAGGGTGGTGAGAGCCTGGCCCAGGTTGCCCAGGGAAGCTGTGGCTGCCCCATCCCTGGCAGTGTTGAAGGGCAGGTTGGATGGGGCTTGGAGCAACCTGGTCTGGTGGGAGGTGTCCCTGCCCGTGCAGGGGGTTGGGACTAGACGATATTGAAGGTCTCTTTGAACCTGAACCATTCAATTATTCTATTGTATATATATATTTGTACACACTCACAAATACACACAGATATATAAAAATGTATCTAGAAAAAAAAAGAGCTGTGCAGAAATGGCCACCACTTTAACCAGGAGCCTCAGACACCACCATAATGCAAAACAAGAACATCCCACCTCATTCTCCCAAGAGGAGGGAGCTAACGATTCCCGTTTTGCTGAGAGAGGACATAGGCAGGAGGAACATGCTACAGCCTTGAGGTGTGTATGATGAGTTTGGTCCCTGGCCTTAGGGAACACGGCTGGCTGCTGGGGAACCTCACTCGAGCTGGCCACATCCTTAGCCAGGGGGATTCATGGGTATGCAGAGAAGTGCACGGTGCTGAGAGAGAGGGGAATAAATCAGCACTTAAAGGTATTTTAAAAGGATAAAGACACTCAAGTGATTGCTCTAGAAAAGTCCATTGTAATCCCTTGCTCTGAACAGCTTGCAGAGCAGCTCTGCAGTGCCCTGTGTTCATTGCAGCTGAGCTGCTGGTTCTGAGGAGGCCTTCCTTGATGCGTGGAGGTGACCACACTGTTCCAAGCCACTAGCTTGGCTTTTATGTCATCCAAGAGGGAACTTCGTTGTTATTTTTTTTTTCTCCTTTTTGATCACACAGGCCCTTGTCCATTTGCACTGCCGTCACTGATGCTGCCAACACTGCACGTGCCAAGGCTGATACTCTGATGTTAAAAATTCCGTCGGCTTTAATAAAAAGCATTTCCATGAGGACATCACATGCTCCCTGCTGTGCCACCATTGATGGGCACTCCCCACTTTCCATTTCTAAAAGCACCCTGTGGGAAGCTGGTTATTTGTAATGAAAGTGCTGACTAACTAGCGTTATCTAGTTCTGGAAGGAGGGAGGAGTTGACTTGTATGGAGATACCAAAACCTGCTGAAAATGATGTGCAGGATGAACATGAGGACCAGCAGAATGTGTAAGGCCACCTTTTGTTCATGCTGCAGGTAATGACACCCACTTCCCCTCCTGGGGCACAAGGCAAAGGTGTAGCTAAGGGGGGGAATTCAGGAGAATTCAGCTGGATTAGTTGAAGGCTGCCATGCTTTGGGTGTAAAAACATTTCTGGAGAAACTAAAGTGATCTACCAGTGATAAGCAGACACCTCTGTATTGATCCTAGGCTTGTGGCAGTTGGAAAGGACCTCAGCAAATCTTCTGCATTGTTCTGCTTGGAGAGGGATTGCCAGGACAGCCACAGCTTTTTTAGGCAAGCCTGGAACCCCCAGAGAGGAAGGTGGTCCACCTTCAGTGCCCTGTCACAGAGGGATATCCTCTTGGGAAAGAAGTTTTCCTTACATATCCAGCCTGAACCTCTGAAAGTCTTCCTCTTCTGAGTGTTGTCCCTAATCATGGAAATTTGGCTACATCAACTTTGTCACTGGGGAAGAAAAACACCATGTACCAGCACAGGTTGGGGGCTGAGCTGCTGGAGAGCAGTGTAGGTGAAAGAGACCTGGGGGTCCTGGTGGACAGGAGGATGACCATGACCAGCAATGTGCCCTTGTGGCTAAGAAGGCCAGTGGCATCCTGGGGTGCATTAGAAAGGGGGTGGTTAGTCGGTCAAGAGAGGTTCTCCTCCCCCTTTATTCTGCATTGGTGAGGCCACATCTGGAATATTGTGTCCAGTTCTGGGCCCCTCAGTTCAGGAAGGACAGGGAAGTGCTGGAAAGAGTCCAGGGCAGAGCCACAGAGATGCTGAAGGGAGTGGAACATCTCCCTGATGAGGAAAGGCTGAGGGAGCTGGGTCTCTTTAGCTTGGAGAAAAGGAGACTGAGGGGTGACCTCATCAGTGTTTACAAATATGTAAGGGGTGAGTGTCAGGGAGATGGAGTTAAGCTTTTTTCAGTGATGACCAGTGATAGGACAAGGAGTAATGGACACAAATTGGAGCATAGAAGGTTTAAGGTGAATATCAGAAAAAATTTTTTTACTGTGAGAGTGACAGAGCCCTGGGACAGGCTGCCCAGAGAGGTTGTGGAGTCTTCTTCACTGGAGACATTCAAAACCCCCCTGGACACGTTCCTGTGTGATGTACGCTAGGTGACCCTGCTCTGGCAGGGGGGTTGGACTGGGTGATCTTTCCAGGTCCCTTCCAACCCCTAGGATTCTATGATTCTATGACTGCCATCCCAGGGGGTGTAGAATTAGTCAGGGCTCGTAGCCTCTGCTCATGCTGTCCCCATGGCTGGAGCAAGCCCTGAGGAATCATGGAATCTATCAGATCAGTTTGGTTGGAAAAGACCTTTAAGATCATCCAGTCCAGCCCTGCCAAGGCCACCACTGCCCCATGTCCCTCAGCACCACATCTACACAGCTTGGAAACCCTCCAGGGATGGGGACTTCCCTTCTGCCCTGGGCAGCCTGGGCCAGGGCCTGACAACCCTGTCTGTGAATAAATTGTTCCCCAGATCCGTTCTAAACCTCCCCAGGCACAACTTGAGGCTGTTTCCTCTTGTTCTGTCGCTTGTTCCTTGGGGGAAGAGGTCAACACCAACCTGGAGCTCATTGAACATGTCCTGAGCTGGCCCCGTTGCCACAGGGAGAAAGAAGGTGAGGGCATCAGGGGACCTATGGAGCTTATACTTGGTTGGACCATGTTTTGTGTAGGGTGGCACTTTGTGGTGTTTGAGAGAAAATCAATACACCTGGAGTGAAACACAGAGTTATGAGTTGAGATTTCTCCTTTGTCCTGGAAACATGATGTGATTTTGGATGAGCCCTTCTGTCCTTTAGCATTGGTGGACTTGAGGATAACAGGACTTGGAGGGATGCCCATCAGTGCCTGAGATGGTAAGCTTCCTGGGACAGGGCTGGTTTCTGTGACACAGCCAGCACCCACTTTGTTTGGAGTTTCTAGGTGGTATCCTGCTCACAGCAGGGGGTTTGGAACCTGATGATCTTTGAGGTCCCTTCCAGCCTTGAGGATTCTATGATTCTCATGCTAGTAGGAATTACTTGTATGCAGTTGCTGATGGGTATTACTGAATAGAAACCTTAAGAAGGCTGGTGATGTGCCATTGAATCTCATTAGTGTATTCCTGTAGCACACACAGGACAATTCTAATTGCATAATCTAATTTAGTTAGAGACAAATTTAGATCTTTCATTAGCTGTTGTCATCTTCATTTACTAAGGGAAGGGTTTTTAACCTGCCATTAACTTTCCTGGAAGCTGTGGACATTGAAGCATTAACAAATTTTACCAGCAATAAGAAGATCGGATTGTGATTAGGCAGTTACACCTGTCCAATAGTGTTTTAAATTCTATATATTAATTATAAGGGCATGGATGCAGCCCATTACATGGAGCTTTTTAAAAGACATTTTTCAAATGAAGTATTTTGAACCTTCAGAAGATCAAGTAATGTTACACTTCAAGCTTGATTGGGAATTTTTTTGCTGTTCTTCTACACTGTACAAATATTTGACTGCTTCCAATTAATTAAGCAAATAGTGTAAACCTTTTGTAATCACTGTTGCATTTTCAATTGTTGCTTGACAAACATCATAATATCTGAATAGACTGACTAATACCTGAGCATTATGAGGCAGCTTCCTAATGGGAATATATTTAAAATACCTGTAAAGCTGAGCAGCAAATCAAAAGCTCATTAAATCATTGCCCCTTGCTGTGGTTTTAGTGCATGTGTTAAAGACTCGAACATGAGCTTCTAGAATGTAGTAGATCCATCCTTGCTGGGTTTAGTGGTGGGCACTACTGAACTCCTTACCCCTGTCCCCTTTCCAAATACCTTGATAAATCAGTATAAAATGGATGGATGTATCCCAGTGATGCTGTGGTGTCACTGTATCTCCCAGTACTACCCTTCAACTGGCTTTGAAATGGCTCTGGCTTGGTTTGTTTCTATTCATGTTGAAGCCTGTGACATGGTTAAAAAGTTTTCAATATCCTTGACTTGCTGTAGTGATGCACAGGGGGAAGGCAGTGAGGACAATCCGGAATTTAAGGGTAAAAATTACAGATCTGGACCAGAGCTGAGTATACAACCTGGTTAAAAGATTAAAGCCCCAAATCCATTAAAGACTGCAAAGTTTTTATATTTTTTCCACAGGATTAGATTATACCCTGAGTAATTTGGCCATTACTAATATCTATTAATAAATTTATAGGGATTTTAAATTGAAAATGAATGTGGCAAGCATCTTTTTGAATTCTGCTGTGCTTGAAAAAAAAAGGTTGGTTTAATGGAGCTGGCAGCCCAGCTCATACCAACAACTAAATAAGGTTTTTCTTTCCCAAGCTATTCTGATTTTTTATTAATAAAATAGAGCAAAAGCAGCCAGAAATGCTGCTTCCTTCTCAACAGGTCAGAATATAAAAAGTAAGGCTTTTACACTTGAAGGTGCACAAGCAAGACTCTTGGTGTGCCTGTTGCCCCAGGTTTACATGGTGCATTGGAAGGGACCTTAAAGATCATCCAGTTGCAAACCCCTGCATGGGCAGGGACACCTCCCACCAGCCCAGGCTGCTCCAAGCCCCATCCAACCTGCCCTTCAACACTGCCAGGGATGGGGCAGCCACAGCTTCTCTGGGCAGCCTTTTCCAGTCTCTCACCACCCTCACAGTGAAGAATTTCCTTCTAATGTCTCACCTAAATCTCCCCTCTTCCAGTTTTAATCCATTACCCCTTGCCCTCTCCCTCCCTGCCCTTGTCCCAAGCCCCTCCCCAGCTTTCCTGGAGCCCCTTCAGGCCCTGGAAGGTGCTCTAAGGTCTCCCTGGAGCCTTTTCCTTCTCCTGTGCTGGGTAGTTTGCCCCAAAATCCCTGAAATACCTCCCTGACTGGAGCTCCCTTTGCTCCAACTGCAGATGGCCTGACAGTGTCATGACTCACTGGGAGATGGCCAAGGGCATCCAGCAGGGATATGCAAGTCCTGCCCCAAAGGGTCTTCCTGGCCAGAAACCAGACACGGGGTAAAGGTTCAGAAAATGGGCACCTTCAATTCCTGCAGAGAAGGTTTGTCCCTGAGATCAGCCAGAAAGGCTGTGAACAGTTTCCCAGACAATGACATTTTTTTGAAGGAAAAGATCAGACTTTTTCAACTGAATTTGGAACAGAGATCTGATCTCAAGGCATTGTTTTCCATGCTGTGTTCTGGAAGAGGAAAAATGTTGTTAATGAAACCATCTTTAAAAATAGTCCTTATTTGCTTTTAGTCTGATAAAGGGGAGGTGTTAAGAGCTTTGTCCTCTAATATCCTTGAACGCTGTAGGAGCTGAACCTGGTAAAGAAATGATTCCTCATGGTGAGAAATACTCATTTCCATATTCCTTCTTTTTTTGGTTCTAGTTTTAGTTAATTAACTGTGATGGGTTTGTATGGACTATTAACAGAGTCTGAATTCACTCTGTGCCTGATCTCAGCCATCACATTAGGAGTGGAACAACCTGAATGTCTTTTAATTACTATTGTAATTGTTAGTGCAGTGGGTCGTTACAGCCCTCCCGTGTGCTGGAAATGAAAAGCTGTCACAGAGTAGAGTGAGTCTTTCCAGACCAAAACGTTCCAGATGGTTTGAGATGTGCCTTTCCATAAAGCACCTTTTGCATGCAGCCTTTTATTGGCTGTGATGAATGGGAACCAAATAAACCCCAGTTGGTTATTTTTCCTTTAGAAGGAAGGGGTGCAGATACTCTGGATCCATGTATCCTTTATCTAGTGTCCACCTTTGTGTGACTTCCCGTGGAGCAGCCTGCAAAACAGGGGAGGTCACTGCATTTTCATGAGGCTTTTTTGAAGCTCCCTGTTAGGTGCTGACAATGCACTGCTAAAATGTCCTTTTTTTCCTCCAGTTCTGGAGTCCATGGGGCTTTGGCAGTAGGACAGCACATTAGTAGCTTAGGTAGCATGTATTTGTATTGCCAGCTTGGGAGGGCTCTGAGCTTCTCTGTTGGAAGTGCTTCTGAGCTGCTTCACCACCTAGAAAGAGAAGGACAAAACAATACAAGGGCCATCTGTGCATCTCAATGAGATTCTGGGTCTGGAGATGAGAGGGACCCAATGTTAGTCTTCCAGTCTTATTTCTGCATGTGTGTCATCCATAGTTTGCTCTCTCTGGTGAAGGTCGTTTCTCTTGCAGGGAATACTGGAGGGCTCATGGGTGGTTGATGAAGTATAGTGCATGGAATCCTTCCTTTTCAATAGCTTTTCATGACTGACCAACTCACTGTGAGCCCCGTGAGGAGAAGAGCTCCCCACCTCTTGCTGTGAATGTACTATTTGTAGAAGCCCTTCATTACCCAAACACCATCACTTCCAAATCATACAGTGACTTTAAAGAGTGTCACCATCCAGTCAGAACATTGCTGTCATCATAGGTAGCACTGAAGACATCCCATAAAGGAGGGAAGTTCTTTCCCTGGGTTATAAAACAGAGATGGACTTTGGTATATCAGATGATATAGCAGAGCTGCAGAAAGGTCTTTCCAGCTATTGCCTGGCTATGCAGTAGTGGTAAGGTTGGTGCAGCCAGGGATCTCTGAGATCACAGCCACCTTCCTGTCTTGGAAGTCTTCCTTCAGGCTTGAAATCAAGTGGCAAACCTTGAAACTAAGTTAAGGTTGAGAAAAAAATTGCCTGGAGTGTGATTAGTTATATATATGTCACACTCCTGGGTCTAATAAAAGATAGCACATACAAACCTGGTCCCGGTGGAATTTAGGTTTTTATAAAGCTAATTATTCTCTGCAAGCTGCTTAGGTTTGAGGCTGACATTGTATCTGCAGTAAAATGTCCAGGGGACCTTGCTATGTCATGGGATGCAGTGAGGGACCAGCATGGACCTGCTTTTCCATCCCAGCAGGGCAACAGGAGTGGGCAGAGCAGCCATTTTCTGCCAGCAGTGAAAGCTCAGGAGGTGCTGCCTGTGTTGTTGGGAACTCTGTCTTCACAAGGTTTGTTTCATGGTGTGGAAAGAGAGGGGAAATGCCCCCAAAGGAATCTCCTGTAGTTTTAAGAGCTGAAGGATGTCACAACATACCCTAAACTCACTTCAGTTGCCTAATATTTAATGGTTTGAGCTACGTCTTATGAGTTTTGGGTTTCACAGTCTTGTGGAAACAGCACAGAAATCCTGAAGATTTGGGCTGGGGCTGAAGTTAGCACTTGTCTCACTCCACTCTTCCTAGAATTTGGAGTTTTACACCTAGGACATAATAGCTAACAACAGGAAGCTCAGCCTCCTGGAGCCCTGACGAGGAACATGGCCTGTCTGCTGGATGCATGTTGTTGTAATGTGGAGTTATTTTTCAGCTTCTCTAACTTACTTTCCACCAAATATTTGTCAAGCTCAATATAATATTTCTCCAGCAGTGGAGACATTAACCTTTATTACTTGTTGCAGAGGCTGCAACTGCTTAAAGACCAACCTGATAATTAAGACCACATCTTGGGCTAAGCTCGTTTCACCTCAAAGTCCATTAATTTTTATGACAATGAGGGATTTCAGTAAAGCAATAATTAATTTTTCTCTCTGTATGGAAAAACATGATGCTGTACATTTGATCTTTGAGTCCAAAGGGCTGGAAGATGCCCATACTCATGAACAATACTGCAGCTGCTTTAGCAGAGGTGTCACTGTTGGCTGCCTTTGCAGTACCCATTCTGCCCAACATGGGAAGCTGATCATAAGCACTTGCAGTTGGCCATCCCAGAGTGATGGAGACTGGCTGAACACCTTTTGATTTTGCAGCCAGTTTTAAGCAACAACATTTCAGACCATTTCTTTTTACGACAGTTTTCAAGCCCTGCGTTGCAAAGAGAATCGATGTGTGTTTGGGGGGAAAGAATGTTTTAAAATCCCTGGTGAGCTTCAGTGCTTGGGCAGGCAGTGGGGGAGTCTCAAGGCTTGCCCCAGCTGTAGCTCATGCTGCAGTTTTGCCTGCAGCACGTACCATTTAGCAGATCCCATCCTGTTCTCATTTGCAGATCCTTCTGGGAAGGGTGTACTTCCTCATCACTGGTTTTGAAGTTGGATTATACTGGTGTGAGGTGCTGGGGGTGGCTTCAGCTGTCTGATCTCCCATCTGCAGCTCACCACAGTCTGGTGAGGTGCTGGCCAGGACTCACCGAGTCTGGTATTCCCCACCCCCCAATGTTTCATTTTATATTCCATAGAATCACAGAATCCCAGATTGGTTTGGTTTGGAAGGGACCTTAAAGATCATCCAGTTCCAACCCCCCTGCATGGGCAGGGACACCTCCCACCAGCCCAGGCTGCTCCAAGCCCCATCCAACCTGCCCTTGAACACTGCCAGGGATGGGGCAGCCACAGCTTCCCTGGGCAACCTGGGCCAGGGTCTCACCACCCTCACAGCAAAGATTTTCTTCCTAATATCTAATCTAAATCTGCTCTCTTCCAGTTTTAATCCATCCCCCTCATCCCATCCCTCCCTACCCTTGTCCCAAGTCCCTCCCCAGCTTTCAGGCACTGAAAGGTGTTCTAAGGTCTCCCTGTACATCCGTACAGCCTTATCCTTGTACAGGCTCTGCAGGCTCTGGGAAACCTGGAAATGAAACTAGAGATCAGAAACTTATCTCATGCTCTTCAATAGTCCTTCCTGATGGCTGAGGCAGGAGAGGTGTTTACCAGGTCATGGGGAGGGAGCTTCATGGACAGGATGTAACCTTAAAAGAATGTTTTTCTTCAAAGATTCTGTTGAGGCACAGGTTAAACCAGGGTGATTTAGAATAATGAAATAAGATTGTAGCACTCCAAGGCGATGCAGTGCCATGCCAGATTATATTTATCAGTGGAAATAATTCTTTGCTCTTTGTCTGGCATCTCACCAGCCTGTCTCCACCCTGGGCTGGTGGTTCCTCTCTGCTGTCACAGGCAGGCAAAGCCCTATAAAGAAGCTGCTTGATCTAGTGCCTTCCTGTGGTGGTGGTAGGTCCCTCCTGGAGACTCCATCACTCCTTATGTCCGTGTTCTCCTGGTTATCTTGGCCTGTGTTGGGGTCAGAGCATGTACAATTATTAATAATTCAACTCACAGGAGAGATAATATAAATATATACCCAAGATTTACTCTTTTGTCTTGGGGCATTTTTTAATGAATTTTATATTTGTAGCTGATACCTGTACTTGTATATACATCTATATCCATAGATTTATCTAGGCTAGACTGTAAGACCTTTTGCCAATACAAATCTGGGTTTTCATTTTTCTTTTTAATCTCAATAGCATTTCCTAACTATCTGAAAATACTGTGTTTATAATATGGATATTTCCATCATCTGAAAACTGTCTGATCACAAAGCCAACACTCTCAGTTCCCATGGAAATATTTTCCCCTGTTCTTTAAACTGTTATTTACACACACTGGTCTGTGAATATTTGTATGTAATAGAAAGGCACTAAAATACTGAGAAAGGATAAAATAAGCTGGTGAAGACTTTACAGTAGGTTTGGTTACAACTGTTTTTTCTGTTCAGTTTGTTACTAAATGCTGCTTTCACTAATAACTTTTTTTTTGTTTTGAAGAGCTGCTTGAAACAGGTCCACAAAAGCAAATTTGTTGTGTTCATAATGCAAAATGTACCACGACCAATTACACTTACACATATTTAAAACATAATAAATCATCAGAATACAGATCAGAATTTACTTATACAGCTGTACATACTAATTACTCCACAGTTTGGATAATGCTCTTTCATAGATGTGGCAGCTTCCTGTGCTGGAACACTTACCTGGTGATTGCTACACAAATGTATGAGTTATATCTAACAAATTAGAATTATTTTGGAATTAAATATTAGTATGTAATAACTTTTTAACAAGGAGATGTGCTCAGGGATAGCCCTTGTTAAAGTCTGGTAATAAAACTTGCCAGTTATTCTGATGTAGGATGGAAATGCTGGAGGGCGAAGAGAGTGATATTTGGTCAGAGGTTGGAATGAAGAGCTAGAAATGGCAAATGGCCCCATCAGATGTGGGATCTGGTGCTCCCCAGAGCTCAGTGCTGGGGCTGCTCCTCTTTGACAGCTTTACTGATGATGAAGGGCCAAGGCCAATGGCAGGAGTTTCAACAAGGCCAATTGTTGGGTCCTGCAACAACCCCCAGCAGCTCCACAGGCTTGGGGAGGAGTGGCTGGAGCTGCCCAGCAGAGAGGGACCTGGGGGTGCTGATTGACAGGGGATTGAACATGAGCCAGCAGTGTGCCCAGGTGGCCAAGAAGGCCAACACCATCCTGGCCTGCATCAGGAATGGTGTGACCAGCAGGAGCAGGGAGGTGATCCTGCCCTTCTACTCGGCCTTGATGAGGCTGCACCTCCAGCACTGGGGGCAGGTTTGGGCACCACAGGATAGGAAGGACATGGAGGTGCTGGAGAGGGTGCAGAGAAGGGCAACTGGGCTGACGAGGGGTCTGGAGAACAGGTCTGGAGAGGAGAGGCTGAGGGAGCTGGGGCTGTTCAGCCTGGAGAAGAGGAGGCTGAGGGGAGACCTCATTGCCCTCTACAGCTGCCTGAGAGGAGGTTGTGGTGAGGTGGGTGTTGGGCTCTTCTCCCTAGTAACTAATGATAAGACAAGAGAAAATGGGGTCAAGTTGCACCAGGAGGGGTTCAGATTGGATATTAGGAACAACTCCTTCACAGAAAGAGTGGTGAGGCCTTGGAACAGGCTGCCCAGGGAGGTGGTGGAGGCACCATCCCTGGAGGTGTCCAAGGAAAGGCTGGAGGTGGCACTTGGTGCCATGGTCTGGAGATGTTGGGGGTGTCAGGTCATAGGCTGGACTTGATTATCTTAAAGGTCTTTTCCAGCCTCAATGATTCTGTGATTCTGAGAGGTGGTGGCATCTCCATCCTTGGAGATACTGAGAACTTGACCAGCCAAAGCCTTGAGCAACATCATAGAATCATGGGCTTGCTTTGGGGTGTGGTTGGCCAAGAACCACTGGAAATCCCTTCCAAACTAAATTACTTTATGTATCTAATTCCATCCCATGAATTAGATGAATGAAAAAGCATCTTTTAGTTTGATTTTGGAACACACGTCCACTGGCTGACTTGTTTTCTCATTCTAAAATGTATTTTATCAATTCAAAAGAAAAAGTATTAGAAATACAGGCACAGTTAGTTACCATTTTGTAAATGTGCTTGTATCATTAATAGGAGAATTAATTTCCTCCATCCTTTAAGTCAATTAAAGCTAGAAACATGCCTTCTAAACAGGTCAGCTTTGTCTGCCTGTACACAAGCATGTCTGCCTGCTTTGGTGGCTTGTTTACATTTTTAATGTTTTGTTTAGTATCTTCTGAAATTATTGAAGTGATTCATTTTGGGATGACAAAGGAGCTGTTTCTAGCAGGTGCTGGGCTGAGTGCTGGGAGCAGGATGGGCTGCAGGCACCCATGCAGAATGGAGCAGCACCCCAGCCTGACTTTCAGACCCCAGAGTGATTTTGCTGATTTGATGTTTCTAACAGGTTGTAAAGTGAGACCAGTGAGAGGGGGCTGACTTGGGAGATCATGGTACTCCAGTGCTTTTATTTACGTTTATCTTCTACAGCTCTTTGTAGCTGATTCTTTTGATTCATCTGGAGGCCTGTGGCTGATTTGATACATGGTGGAAAACTCAGGTCATTTATTTGGCTGGTTCTTTTCTTGGCTTTTCTTAGCAGTTTCAGCTGTCCTCCTGTTAGAGGTACATGTATAGGAAGGAATGGCCACTGGGCTACCTAGACCTGTAGTCACATAACATGGCTCCTTCCCAAGAAGCTGTGGAGAAAGCAGGGTAAGAGGATGTTACATTTACAGCAGACCTGAAATAAGTGTCTTTTGAGTACATAGCAGACAAGAAACTCAAATGCTGAATAGGCATGTGGCTCTGAACCCTTTGGAGATCAGTGTTCCCCCAGGGAATGCTTGCCACGTGGACTCTGAGGGTCCACCACTGCTTGTTGAGGTCCCCCGTGCATGTACTGGTGCGTATGGACAAGCCATTTAGCAGCCACGGGTAAGTATCTCCAGTGGAACCTAACAGTAAAAACACCATGAACATAAGATGCAGTTGGAGCAGAATTCTTGTTTGGAGTTGTCCTTGTGTCCCAGCTGAAAGTTGAGGATGGTGAGATACTGGGAAAGGTTGCTCAGGGAAGTTGTGAGCTGCTCCATCCCTGGAAGCATTTAAGGACAGGCTAGATAGGACTTAGAGCAACCTGGTCTTGTGAAAGGTGTCCTTGCCCATGGCAGAGGGCTGCAACTAGATGGTCTTTAAGGTCCCTTCCAACCCAAACCATTCTGTGATGCTGTGATTTGCTCTCTGACCACCCATGAGCTTCTTCACATCGCTGCCTTGCATTCAGCCCCGTGTCTGGGCGGTGATTTCAGCCTCATCTCTTGAAGCTCTGTGAGCCCGTAGTGAGCACTTGGGTCTCACCCTGGGCTCCAGTGATGATGTGGCCAGATTATGGTCTTGAAGGTCCACTGTGCAGTGCACTTGACTTGCTATGAAAAATCAGCCTCTGCTTGTGCTTTGGTGAAACCCATTCATGTCAGTGATGTGTGCCAGTCCAGGCTGTGGTGGTCTTGGGAAACCTTCACCTTCCCATCAAAGCAGAGGTATAAGATTTTTGGGAGACCTACCAGTAGATCTGACATCTCACCTGTTGGAAAAGCCCAGCATAGTTTGTCCACCTACATGTAATTACTTCAGTCCACGAATGCAAAGCCCCTGGGAAAAGCAGCCCAATGTTACATTCCTGTGCCGAGCATCTCCTGTGGCCTGAGACCACCTGCTGGTTTTTTTCCTTTAATAGATGCTGTCATTCTGTACCTCGGCCTTCTTAATCTTGCTCATTAACTAGTTCATTAGTTGCCTTGATCCCTCAGTTAATTTGTGCTACTCAAAAAAAAAAAAAAAAAAAAAAGGATAATTGAATTTAACTCAACTTCATAGTCCACCTAGAGACAGATAAAAACTCCATGGTGATGCCTTGCTTTCCTTCTATTATTCTTTCAAAAGAGTTCTTATAATTAAACTGGGAATGTTCCTCCATTGACATGGGATTGACAACACTGCTCACTCAAGGGAGGTATCTTCAAATAGTGCAAATATTGTGGTACAGACTAGAATGCTGTTAAAATAGGTTTTTTTTTGTTTAGATTTGGTGTCTGGAGCTCAGGAAGATGGAACATACATGGGATAATTTTGATCTTCATCCCTGTTTTGCTGAGAAATGTGGTTGCATTTAGAGCTGGTCCAAATATGCATGGTATCCAGGGGTTGTTAAACAGAACAAAACAAAACCCCCAAAAAATTCATTTGCAAAAGATTTTCAGATTTCCATCTTAGGAGGTTTCCTTACTTTTAATTTATATTTTTTTTTTTATACAGTTGGGCTCTTTTTGGTACGTGTAAGGAAAAGAAAATCCAGACTCATTATCACAGGAGCTATCATAATGGGTTACTGGGTATAGTCTAAAGCCAAGGGACAAAGAAGTTAAGGAAAAATCTTCGTAACAAGAGAATCCCCCTAAAAATGGTTTCCAGCAGTAGCAAACTTTGGGAATGCAAGAATGCTTTGTTTATGGTGCCCCAACCATTGCCATGGCAGCCAGGTGAGACCTGGGACGTGGCCCCCTGCTGTGTTAGGGTGTTGTAGAAGCTGCTGAGAAAAGAGTGGCTGTGCTATGAATTAACAGCTTCGTCCTCTTGGTTGTCTTCCAAGTGAGGGAGCCACCTTACCTGGGGGGAGAAGGCAAGAGAGGAGGAGAGCTTCCTTCCTGAACATGCTTGGGTTTTGTCTGGTGCAGAGTTGTCTCACCAAGAGCAACTATTACAGTCACTCACAAGCTGAGTATTTGCAAATAATTTCAGCTTTAATAGCAGCTGGCTCTTCAAATCCCTAATGAAGCTTCATAAATCTCATTTAGAATATTTAGCATGTTATCAAGGAAAATCATAGTGGAGTTTCACATAATATGAAATGGATAATCCCTTCTACTACCATGAATATCAAAGCCTCAAACAGTCCAAGTACAAATGCACGTTCCTTTTGCTCCCTTACAGTTCAAATGACACAAGTAATTTGTGTTTTATGGTTGTAAAGGAGAAGGGTGAGAGGGGGAAGAGCCCCATTAAGCTTTTGTTACTTAATACAAGTTTCAGAAACCCCTCCCTGCTTGCTTTGCCCCTTCCATGGGCTTCAAACTGCAGATGTATCCTCCTGGGGTGGTGTGTGCAGTACTGCAGGGAGCACAAACCGCTTGTAATCCTGAAGTTGGTGCTTCTGCTCCATCTGCATAGAAAAGGAGCTGATGATTTTTGCAGAAAAACGACAGTGAGGGTTTTCCCAGCTCGTCTCAGTTTGATTCTGTACCTTCCCTTTCCTGAAAGAAAAAGTCTTGGGAAAGACTTCACAATCGTGCAAATAAACCGTACAAAATAAGTATATTTTTAGGAGAAACTTCCTTGTGTCCTGTTGGAAGGCAGGTATGGGGATGGGTCTTTGATTTCTTATTGCCCATGAAGCAGATGGCTAAGAGATTGCCAATACATGAAAGATGAATTTGTTTAAATGAGAGAAGTGTGGTAGAAAACAGATCCATGTATTTTTGGGCAAATACCTCCTGGGTGTCATTCACTCCAGTGCTGAGGACAAGTGTGAGTGAGTCAATCCCTTATGTCAGAGATGGGCTTTAAAATGGAAAGGCAGCTTTGCCAAGGGAATATTGCCCTCAAAGGGAGTGGCACTTTTTTTCCTGTAAGGAAATAATTCCAAAGCAAGAGACCTTCTCATTCTCTGTAGGTCCCTGAAAGGAATTTGGAGACAGGGAGGTCAGGCTCTTCTCCCAAAGAACAAGTGATAGAACAAGAGGAAATGGCCTTAAGTTGTGCCAGGGGAGGCTGAGGTTGGATCTTGGGAACAATGTCTTCATGGAAAGGGTTGTCAGGCCCTGGCCCAGGCTGCCCAGGGCAGGGGTCGAGTCCCCATCCCTGGAGGGGTTTCAAAGCTGTGTAGGTGTGGTGCTGAGGGACATGGGGCAGTGGTGGCCTTGGTAGGGCTGGGTTAATGCTTGGACTGGATGATCTTGAAGGTCTTTTCCAACCAAAACTCTTCTGTGGTTCTATGATTCTAAGGCCCAGCAATTAAGCAGAACAAGCATAATGCACGGAGCAGACTAAATGCACCAGAGGTTTACTACTTCTGTGCCATCCTCATAGTTCTTTTGAAGAGCAATATTAATCCCTCAGGATTGCAGCAGGAAATCACGAGCTTAGATTATGTTCTCATTTGCAGTCACACATTTCTTCAGTCACAGTGGTGTTTGCTGAGCATGGCATTAAAGAAACAAAGGAATTATGGAAATTGTGGGATGGAAGGGTGTGAGAAAAGCCCATCTCCTCTTCTCTTTGCTGGAAAGGCTCTTTAGCACTACTTGCATGGAGGCAGCTCCTCTCCCTGTCAGTCTGGTGCAGTCACTGCTCACCATAAATGAAATGGAATATTTGTGCTTTTCCAAATGGAAATGTGTGAATAGGGTAATGGAGAATGGGAGGACATCCGTATTTATATTATTCACTATGTTCTTTGTTCATTAACTGCTTCTTAACTCCATCCCCAAACTTCTCAACTGGTATAATAAAATGAATTGTTTGCCTCTCGGGGGAAAGGCAGTGTTCATACATCAGGGGGTTGCCAGCTGCCATCACAAATGCAAAGGGAATCCAAAAGCAATTTAGCTTTACATCACCAAGCTGGATTTGAAAGCTTAGAGTAGATGATGGATGTCAGGAATATCAGCCATGCCTGACTGCTGAGGGGTTCCATTTTTCTAAGTAGGACTGTCAGTTGGCAACTTCTCCACTGTCAAGTCCTGGATCTTCACATCAGCCCTTCCTGTTGCTGCCTGGTGGCAGGTGTGGAGCCTGACATGCCATGTAGCCCACAGCCCATTTCTCCATCACGAGAGAGCAGGCAGTTCATGGCTTGATGTCTGAGGCTTCTCTCACCTTCTGCAGTGAGTGGTTGGCAAGAAATATCTTTGCTTCTCTCCCCATGTGTTTCTGGACCTGAGATCCCTGCAAATTTGACTTTGGGTACGGATAAAGAACCATTGGGGTGGTGGATATTTTATCCCCTAATGTAAAGACTTCTTTCTCGTCAGCTTGGAGCCTGTAAACTGTGGCTGCTCTGCCTTGGGCTTGATTTAATTAGCTCTTGGATGGCTTTCAGTAGGATTTTGTTGAGTAGTCCAAGCTGTCGTGTAACACGTCTCAGAAGTGCATGGTTGCTGGGAGAGGCAAGCTGGGGGATGCCTGTTTTCACACCCTTAAGTTGGCTTAGCAAGGAGGGAAAACACTGGCCAGTTGATGAGCCTGATCCACATCCCAGTGTTTTGTTGGGAGTGATGACTAGAAGAAAATGATGAGGATACTGGGAGCTAAGCAGCAGCTCAGAGTGGCTGCAGTTTGGTTTTCCCTTGGTGCTGAAAATAGATTAGATTTAGGTGAGATGTCAGGAAGAAATTCCTCACTGTGAGGGTGGTGAGACCCTGGCCCAGGTTGCCCAGGGAAGCTGTGGCTGCCCCATCCCTGGCAGTGTTGAAGGGCAGGTTGGATGGGGCTTGGAGCAGCCTGGGCTGGTGAGAGGTGTCCCTGCCCACGCAGGGGGTTGGGACTAGATGATCTATAAGGTCCTTTCCAACCCAAACCAGTCAATGGTTCTGTGACATAGGATGGATGATGGAAAATGTCCAGCACGCCTGGGCAGAGGAGAAGGTTCAGAGTTGGGCACCACTGTCCTTATGGCAGGGTGCTCCAAGTAGGTGACCTACACGGTGGTGAATGTGGCACCATCCTTCTTGGTGTTGAAGTCCTGCTGCTGTTTAGATGGGCTGAGATGTCTGCAGTGAATAAAGAGCTAGAGAAGCTTTTACCCAACTTAACGTTTCACATATTTCTGATGTGAAATGCAAGGCAGAAGGTGTGAGTGCTTAGAGATGGGAAATTCATGGTTTATGGTGTATTTGGGCTGTAAACCAGGGAGAAATTATAAACCAGATTATTTCCATGAAGTTCACAGTACACTCTCAACTGGCAGCACTTGGAAAAACACATTGCCTGATTGTTCTGAGGGCCATGGGAGAAGGGAGGTGATTCAGAGTGAAGCTCCTTGGAAGAGGCTCTGCAGAACAAACCAGCAATGGACACAGGCCAGCACATTAGAAAGCCAACAGACCAAGTCAAATCTTAAAGATGGTGCCTGTTTGCTTAAAGGCCTTGGGAGTCATACAGACAGGGATCTGGTGAAAAACGTCCCAGTAACAAGACCTTCCTCCAGTAAGATAAGAGTTTGCCAGAGTGGTCAAAAGTTTTTGGCAGTGCTTTGGAGACATCCAGCCTAGCTTTCTCCACCAAAGCTTGCTGTGATATCTCAGTTTGCTGCAGTTATGCTCCCATTTACTCTGCAGGAGTATTAAAATCCTCCACCACCCCGGTCTTGTCCTTGTGGGCAACAAGAACAAATGTGAGACCTTCAGAATGGCCCAAAATTTGTCTTCTATCTTCAGGTTTTGAAGTTTCTCAAGCTTTGGCTGGACCATAGATCACATAATCAGTAACCCAACCTCCAGGTGAGAACACCAGGTGACCAGCAAGCCCAGGGAAACACCGACCATGTCCATTTTCCAACCCTGCACGTCACAAGGATGAGCCTGGGGAGCCACCATGGCAGTGTCCTTATTAGCCTTCTCCTGGAAGCTAGGAGGTAAAACCAGGCCTGTGCCCTGTAACTGAAGCCCTTTTGAGAGGTGAGGATGTTCTGCCAAGAGGTGGCTCTCAAAAAAGGTGTACAAACAGGTGGGATACCAACTCTTAAAAGGAAGAAGTTAATCAGGTCCCCAGTGATGGACCATATTTCATGGTGAGGAACTGCCAGGCACCATGAAAACAGGTTTATATGTTACTGCTTTTCTTTGGGATGAGTTTGGGGGGATTCTGGTGCATGCTCAGGGCTTGACAGCAAAGGTGTCAAGGTGGGTGGGAGGGAAATGCAGCTCCTTCTGGTCAAGGGTACAAAATCCTACCACTAGGAAAGACAAAGGGGCTTAAAATCAGGAGTTAAACAAAACTAAGGGAGGTAAACCAGGAGCTGCACGTCTGCAGATGTTCTGCTCTGAATTACCAGTGCCTTTCCCTCCAAGGGATCCAGAAGGATCTCACGATGAATTTATTAAAAGAATACAGCCTTGATCTTAAAATGCAATTTCCAGAGGTTAACACCTAGGAAATTCTTTGCTGGGTGGTTCTTCAGGTGAATGTTATGTTCTTAAATCAAACCTCTTAATGAGCTGATCAGGTACAATGTGTTACTCTTAGCCTCAGTGGGAGGGGAGTGGGTGGCAGGTCTGGTGCCCAAGAAAGAGGAGGAAACCTTCTCATTGACTATGGAAAAGATGTCAGTAAGCTATTCCTGAATGTTTTGTTTTGTTTTCCTGTTAAAAGGTGAATTTAGCATGGCAGTATCTTCCAGGGGTGATTCCTCTTGTGCTTCCATTAACAAATTAATTAGAGAGGGGAACATAAGACCCAGCAATGCCTCTTGTCGTAATTATGCCGAGGAGCTTAAAACACACAAACCTCCCCAAATTAATTGCAAAGCTCTTTCATCTACGAGTAGCCAAAATTAATCATTATCCTAATAATTGCCTTTCCAACATTATTTCTTTGTTAAAAATGAGTAGTTTTAATTGGATAATGAGGTGCCAGTAGGACTCATGAATGGTACATTCCCCGAGCTAATGGAAAAAGAGGGAGCTTATGCAAGCAGTGTTACAGATGCTGTTTCAAATGCTTCCACAGTGAACATTTTATTCTGATAAATTCTTAATTTCTTTCCAGATGGCTTTTGAATTTCTGGAACATTTACTGTATGCTATCATTTCCCCATTTGATAGTCTTGTTATCTAATTCTTCTGAGCTGCCTGGGTGAAGCTCAAACCTCTGGGGCAAGTCTCTGGTTCCAGGTTTCTCAGCTCTCCCCTGGCAGCAAAAGAACATGAGCAGTGGGTGTGTGAGGGACTACAGGATTAGCACCAAACCCTGAGGTTGGGGGAGGATGGCTAGAATGGAATTTTTTCCCAAGTAAAGGAGAGCTCTGACCTGGAAGCCTAGAAAATTTTGGAGGGATAGTCAGGAAAAATACAGGAGGCTGTTCTTCAGAGATGTCAGAGATCTCATTTTTAAGAGCCTACTTTTCCCATAGAACAGTTTTGTTGTTGTTGTTTTGGTTTTTTTTTTAAGACAGAAAAAAAAGGAAAAGGTACTGAGCATGATATTTCCTGGCCTGAAGGAGAATAATTCATAAATAAACCGGAACACATACTGATCACCATTGAAAATGTATTTTATTTGCAACCAAGAGTCTGAACCGAGAGCTCGTTGCTAAGGGGTTGCTGGATGACACAACAAACCTGCAGAGATGCAGCACCCTTGGACTGGCTTTCTCGAGGCTACAATGTGATGAGGTCAAAACACCTGGGTGGGGAGGTGACAATTCCCCTCCTTATTTCCAAGTGCCTTTGTATGATTTCCCCACCCCCCCGATATCAACTCGTTTTTATGAAAGCAGCCAAAATGTGTAGGATTATCAGGATAGCTTGTGGGATTTAGGAGCAGGGATCTCTTGGACTTTACTAGGAATTGAAGGGTTACACACATTCTCAGGGCTTTGCAAACAAGCAGTGGGTTGTTGCAGTTAATGCCTGGTTTGGTTTGGATACAAAGCCAATAAAATAGGGGCTTTACAATTGCAGTCCCAAACACACCCTTCCTGCTCTTGGAGGAGGGACAGGACGATGGTGAGCTTGTCTCTTCATCTGCTTTAAGCTTACAGAGCTAATGAAACCAGGGTTTAATTGAAGTGGCCAGGTCACCAACATGTTTGTGGGATTGGCTATCAACATTTTAGTAGGGTTCATCTGAAATCTGATTATTTTTTTTCATTGAGAGGGAGATTTTCCTGGTTCCTTTTGGGTTTCTCAGGGTTGGTGGCCACAACAATCGTGCACCCTCCTTGTCAGCTGGAGCACAAATGTGATGTCTGTCATTTGGGTGCATTTTAGGATGGTATTTTCTTTCTGTGTGGTTCCCTACACCCTCAGTGATGTGGTCCTCATGGTCATGTCCTCTTTGTAAGGGCCTGGTGGGCATCAGGCCTGCAGTGTTGGGCTTCAGGCGTGGGGTGTGACATTGCACCCCTGACCACCGCCTGTGGGCAGAACAAATCAGCTAAATGTTGGCCCCAGGCTGCTACTGTTTGGAGTAGACACAAGCAATGTGTAATGTGTCAGTTATTTTCTTAGCTTAACATGATGTGATGTCAAACCAGAGCAAACCCCAAGAGTTCCCCATGATCAGCAAGTGCTGCCCAGAGCTCTGCCTCAGCACCATGACTATCAGTTCAACCACTTCTGCAGCAGAAAGATCCCTGACTCTTCTCTTGGACTCTAGACTGCCTTTGCATCCTCTCCAATCCTAATTAGATACAGAGTCTGTTAATTAAGTATTTCCCCAGTGTGTAATTAACTATTTGTCCGTAAGCAAGCTGTGAACCTGCTGTAACTTGCTTGTTCTCACCAGGTAAAATAGAAGTTGTGTCCCAAACCTTTCAGTATCTGGAACCTCCTGTTTTATCTGTGCATGGAAAATATCTCTGTTTTGCACAAATAGGTGAAGAAGGTTGGTATGTGCAGAGCACTGCTCCCTCTTTGCTGAGAGCAATCAGTTCTGCTGGAAGGAAACCAGGCCAGAGGGAAGCCTTGCTGTCTGTGGTGGGCACTGTGACAATATCCATATGAGACCTCTCAACCCTAGAATAAGAACATATTTGGAGAGTGGATCTAAAACAGTCTGGAGGAGAAGAGCTTGGGGGGGGTGATGGTGAAGGAGAAGCTCAACATGGGCCAGCATCGTGCACTGGAGCCCAGAAACCAGCTGTGTCCTGGGCTGCATCAGAAGAGGTAGGGCCAGCAAGGGCCAGGGAGGGGATTGTCCCCCTTTACTCAGCTCTTGTGAGACCCCAGTCCCGGAGCCCCCAACATAAGAAGGACATGGAGCTCCTGGACAAAGTCCAGAGAAGGGCCACAGAGATGATCCAAGGGCTAGAGCAGCTCTTCTATGAGGACAAGCTGAAGAGTTGGGGCTGTTCAGCCTGGAGAAGCGAAGGCTCCAGGGAGACCTTAGAGCACCTTCCAGTGCCTGAAGGGGCTCCAGGAAAGCTGGGGAGAGGCTTGGGACAAGGGCAGGGAGGGAGAGGACCAAGGGGGAATGGATCAAATCTGGAAAAGTGGAGATTTAGGTGAGATATTAGGAGGAAATTCTTCCCTGTGAGGGTGGTGAGACCCTGGCCCAGGTTGCCCAGGGAAGCTGTGGCTGCCCCATCCCTGGCAGTGTTGAAGGGCAGGTTGGATGGGGCTTGGAGCAACCTGGGCTGGTGGGAGGTGTCCCTGCCCATGCAGGGGGGTTGAATCTTGATCTTTAAGCTCCCTGCCAACCCAGTCCAGTCTATGATTCCTTTTCAGTTTGAAGATAAATGAATAAAATCAAGTGGGAATGGAAAAAGTCTGTAATTGACTCTGTGTTGCTTCTTTGGTATCATTGTCTCCATCTCTGGGATGCCCTGCAGTTCCCTGCACTACAGTTCTCAGGTGCTTTGGATTGTTGTTTTTTTTTTTGATCAGGTGGCCTGGAGGAAACAGGGCATTACAAATACAAGTTTTCCTACCCCCCTGGTGACAGGCTGCGTGCTGAATAGGCTGGTGCTCCCCAAAACCCCAAACCCATTTCCTGTTTCAAACCCCTCCATAGTTACTGCTTTGGTGTTGAGCAACTTGGCTTTGCAGTTTTTTCCTGTCTTAGTAAGATCATTGAATTATAACCAGTGCTTTGCACCCTTGTATAAATACTACACAAATAATGCCAGATGGCTTCTTTTTTGATTAATTTCAGTAATTTTGCTCTCGTTGCTCCTCACTGCTCTATTGCTACTGTGTGATGCTCTTCTGTTGTTATTAGTTTTGCAGAAAGAACAGTGGGGAGTAAATCCACAGCTTGGGAAGTTCAAAATGAACCCAAAAAAACAATAAAAGAAAAAAATTAAGGCTCTTAAAACACTGTGATATAATCTTTTCTTTTTCATTAAAGGTCCATTTACTAAATGTATTGCAGAGAACACTTTGCTGGTTCTCCTCTGTCACTTCATGGGCCAAGCTCTGACATATAAAATCTTTCAGTAATCCTCTCACTTGTTGTTCATCGTGCATCTGATCTGTGATTTGTTTGACTTTACAGGGAGCATGAGAAAGAGTGGATTATATAGATTATAAGATGTGGAATAAAGGTGAAGTAACTTAATTTGTGTACTAATTCTTTTGGCTGAGGGACAGTGTATGGCAGCACGACCCCCCCCAGCTCAGCTGGTTTTGTTTATGAACATTCATGAGGAAAGGCTGAAGTTTCTGTGTATTTTGCACCAGTTTTACTCCTTGCCACCTGAGCTGAGGGTTTAGTTGAGAAGTCGTGGCAGGCTCTGAAAGGCAGTGGACATCTGGGTGGAGAGGATCTGCTGCATGCACGGACGTCCACTCCTAGCTGGAATATGAGCTGGTTATTTTGGAGTGTGGGAGGAAACTAAACTGCTCCTTTTTTTGGTTTGTTTTGTGGGTGGCTCACAGGACTCAGCATCAGAGGCAGCTGGAAGTTTTGCCTTCATTCATCTCATGCTACATCAGGTTGAGGTTTCCAAGTGCTGAAGGAGAACATCCTTCAACATGAAAGTGGCAATAATGTTTTCTTGGGTAGGAGAAGGCTTGGGGTTTCATCACAGTGTTTTGACAGGGAGTTTGGTGGTTTGCATGTGCCTGTTCCCCTTTCTAATTATAAGGGAGGATAAATTATGTAGGGGCCAGGACCTTCATAGCTTTGCTAATGACTGAAGTGTTTGAAGGAGAGTGAAGATGTAAAATCCAAGACATCCCCAGAGGTTTGCCTGTGGTGGTCCTTGCAGGGAGTGACAGCAAGTGCGTGGCTCTGTGCACCTGCCCAGGTCAGTCTGGAAATCAGTGATGAGGTCCTTAGACAATGACACCAGAAAGGTGGAGAGATTGGGTGATCTCAGCAGTATGAAGCTCTTCCAAGCTTTGTGAAGGGAAGGCAGAAACCCTCTGAGCCCCACACCAGAGAGAAGAGGTCGTCTGAGTTGCCATGTATTAGGCCCTTGAGAATCCACATCTAGAGGTGACAGGAATGACCCAGAGGTGAGCAAAGCTTGGAGAGTGGATCAGCTGTGTCACTACACCTCGCAGATGTCACCAAATAGAGACTTCTGAGGGTTGGAAGGGCAGCTTCAGGAAAGTGCAGGCAAACATCCTCATAGGATACAATGAGCTGGGAAGCCAACCTTCAGTGGGATGAAGCTGAGCTTATCTTTGCTCCTAAGGTGCATGCTTTGAAGCTTTGCAGTATCACTCAGAGCAAACAGGATATAGAAGCCTTATTTTGGGATTATTCTTCAAAATAGGAGAACCCTATTTCAATGCAAACTCTGGGATGAGTTTGCTTTCAGGAAAAAAAAAAAAGGAGCATTTGTTAGAGAAGATGTGCCAGGTGAGCAGTCATACCCTGTGTGTGATGGACTGAGCTATCCCACCTTGTAGGTAGGATTCAGGATGGACACACTGCCCAAATGAAAAGGCCTTTGGTTGTACAAGGTCAATTTTGTAGCAAGACATGGAGACCAACCCTTTTTTCCTGCATCCCTAAGTGAACTCCCTAAGCATCCCTGCTTTCTCTCTCAAATGTTAACTGCTTATATCTTACTTAGGAAAAAAAATGCCCTATTTCTGGATGTTTCCAAACAGCTCAATGCTGTAGTGATAACAAGCTGTTGCTTCCCATCTTGCTGAAGACAGATATTGGTGAGAAAATGGAGAGCTCGATCTAGAGAAATTGTTGAGTTTGGAGAAACACTGGAAAAGGGATGGAGAGGACCCAGGCAACAAAAGTCTAAGGAATTTTAAGTATATCATTTCCTGTTGGGGTTTTCAAAGTGGTTAGAAATATTCCTATGAATTTTGGACGCAAAATGTGGTTCTGAAAGGTGTGAGAAGGTGGGTAATTTTTGAGAGCTTGCCTACTGAATCTCAGAGGGTGGAGAGAGGGAAAAAGGATGATGACTTCCTTATGGAAGTGTGGTCAGCATTTTCATTTCCCAGATCTAATAAAAAGTACTGATAAAAGCCACAGTACATCCTGCCAATTAGAAATCAATATTCATTTAATATTGCATTTTGGAACAGCACACTGAAACCTCCTCTGTTTGCAAGTTAAGTTTGTCCCACAAAACAAATGGCCTGTGATAGAAAGAACATTATCCTAAAAATAAAAATCCATGTCAATCAGCTCCTGCTTTGGCATCTCTTGCTGCTTTTCATTTGTCCTAAAATTGCCTGGAGAGAATGTGGAAGATTTCATGCTGTTGCTCAAGGTAGGGCCCCATGATTTAAGAAAAATGAGAGTTTATTTTGGAGATTGACTCTCCATTTATATTTCTGTATGATTTTTATGCAGTTTGTAAAGCTCTTCTATTTTCCTACCAAATTTCCCAAGTCACAGAGTTGAAGTCAGTGAGGGTTTGATGTGTGTAAATCAAAATGGCTTTGAGGACCCCTGTAGGACAGCAGCTGGCTTTGAGATAATAGGGAACAAAATGATCTTGGAAGAGCTGGGCATCGCTCTGTGGCACTTCTTCAGGTGCAGAGTCATGTTTGGTACTTGAAATCCATGTAGACCCCAGTTGTCATGGGCTATTTGGCCACCTTTTTGTCAGCCAGCCAAGTGAGATGCCAAGCACTTGGCATCAGCTGCTGCCTCTGTAGGTGCTGGGGAGGTTGTTGGAGTGGGACCACGTTTTGAGACTCAGTTTTATTGAAGGGGCCGGGGGGTCAAGCCTTGGGGCCTGAGATGGACACAGGTCAAAAATCCTGATGAGCTTTGATGATTTCAGTATATTTTTATTCATCGCTGGGGGAGCTATTTCAAAAGGTGATTTATGATGTATCCAAGATGTGAACATGGTATCAGCAGTGTGCTACTCCTCCAGCTCCAGGTGCTGGAAGAGAACAAGGTGCTCAATGTTACTCTTTTGGTGGCACAGCTGTAAGGACTTGCTTCTGCACCACTCCCTGCTGTGCTCTGCTGGTGAAATTTGCTGTGGTTTGTGTTTGTGAACTGACGTGAAAACAACAGTTTTGGCTCTAGCTTGGTCTCTCTCCCCTTCTCTCCTTGTCTGTACCTCACTTGGAGTAGTGGGAGGTCATAAATGAGAGGCTAAGTGTCATCACCCTTGGAGCGGCGTTTTCTCCAAGCCTCTTCTGATCGCTGCCCCAATGGGCACGGCTGCCATCAGAGAGCAGGTTTTGACCCTTAGCTTTGCAGCATTCTCTGTGACAATCACGGGCCACGGACCCAAACCATTATTTCCTTTGCAGCTCAGTAGGAGCTATTTTGTTCTATCCCAAGTTGTTGGCACGGATGGTTTGCTGGTAGAAGGAGCAAAGGTGTCAGAGCCACCACGCTACCTCCTTGTGCCCCTTTCCGTGGGACAGCCACGTGTTACCTCTGACAGCAGTTAAGGGATACAGGTTAATTGTAGACATGGTAGGGGTTGTCATTCAGCTTCAGCTTCCCTCTACAGTCAGTGGAGAGGTGGAGCTGGCTGAAGGAGATGCTGTAAATGACCTCCTGAAGAAGCCTACCTCTCTCCTTGGGAAAACAGAATTGTTCTGGTTGGAAAAGACTTTTAAGATCATTGAGTTCAGTGTTAGCCTAACTCTACCAGCCCTTCACATAACTCTACCAAGTCCAGTGCTAAACCATGTCCCTCAGCACCACATCTACAGAGCTTTTCAGCACCTCCGTGGATGGGGATTCAGTCACAGATTCACACAGTCACAGGGTGGTCGGGGTTGGAAGGGACCTCTGCAGATCATCCGGTCCACCCCCCTGCTGCAGCAGGAACACCTACAGCAGATCTCACAGGAACGTGTCTAGATGGGTTTGGAATGTCTCCAGAGAAAGAGTCTCCACACTCTTTCTGGGCAGCCTGTCCCAGGGCTCTGTTACTCTCACAGTAAAGAAGTTTTCCCTTTTCTTTAACTTGAACCTCCTGTGCTCCAACTTGTGCCCATTGCCCCTTGTCACTGGACACCTCTCTGGGCAGCCTGTTTGAGTGTTTACTTTCAATGAAGGAATTTCTTCTAATATCCAATCTAAACCTCCCCTGGCACAACTTGTGCCCTTTTCCTCTTGTCCTTTTCCTTGGGAGAAGAGATTGACTCCTCCAGCTCCAGCCTCCCTTCAGGGAGTTGTAGAGAGGGAGAAGTTCTCCCCCTCAGCCTCCTTGGAACAGGCTGCCCAGGGTGGAGTCAGACTCTGACTGTATCATCACTCCTTTCTTTCCTGTGGATTCTGGTGCCAAACTGCAGACCTGGATCTCTTTTTACCCAAGCACCACGTAGGTTTTACCCAGAAATGTAGCAAATCTCTTTATTTATGTATCTGAGTTTGTAAAGACACCTGGCTGCCTGCAGGAAGATTTTGCATGGTTTTATTTTAGTTGGGAACAGCTTTCCAAGCAATGACTCCTTTCAAAGCAAGGAAGGATGATCTCTTGGACCGAATATAAGCCTCTTAAGCTCTTCTAGCTCTGTGCTCATGGTTGCCTTTGGCAAACCCCCTCCTTTCTGTGGGCTTTGGTTTTGATAAAGATGAGTTAATTCGTTAGTGTTTGTACACTACTTCAGTGACTTCAATTTTCATGCTTCCTAATTTCAATAAAATGCAGGTTTATAGTAATAGTATTAAACAGAATTTGTCTCATTAAGTCCAACCTTTCTCTTTTCCAAAAAAAATGATGCTCATTGGTGATAAAGCTCAGCAATTGCTTCTGAAATTGTGCTTTGGATCCTTTTAGTGCTATTTCCTTCATCGTTTTCTGATAGAAATCCTTCTGCTTCAGCACATAATACCCTTTTCTGCTTTTGTTGGGATTTTTTTTTTGTGACTTGAAAATAACTTTACCCTGGGCACACACACAGGTGTGTGTTAACGTTGTTATATTTCTGTATTAGATACAAAAATGTGGGGTATAAAAGTGCAATTGGGATTGCAAAGTCAGGGACCTCAGGAGTCTGAGAACACCTATGCACTGTACCTTGGGCCACTTGATTTAGTGTTTAGTTGAATTATTATATATACTGGTTTTGTTCAGGCCTCTGGATTAAGGTGGGAGACCCCTGAGAGAAGTCATGTGCAGTCTGAGTGTAGTACCATGGTGTGTGTTCACCCAGTAACTGATGGTGCCAGGTACATTTTCCCTTAAATAAACCCTCTGATTTTGCAATACTCTGTTTCTTACTGTAGATTGTCTCTTACTGCCCAAGTTTTGTAGAAAATCAAGCCAGAAGTGCCATCCTGTGGCATGAAATGAGCTTCATGAGCAGGTGGCCCATCAGATTGGCATCTGAATGGCTGGTGGCTGAAGTAGGGTGTTATCCAAGTAGCAGAGAGAGAAGATGCATTTACAGGGGCTCTTGTAATACTTCATGAGAGCAAAAAGATGAGACACTTGGAAAATTCTGGACTTTTTTTTCAGAATATGCCCTAGCACATATAGATAATTCCATTCTACATGGAGCAGCCACTTTTGATCTGATCCATAAACCTTTCCCAGCCATTTTCATCCTGGGGATTCCTTCTTTCTTCCAGCTTATGCAGATGGAATGGTTAAATTTTTTAGAAGTCACACTTCTGTAGAAGTGGGTATCCCTCCTTTTCAAAGCTACTGCTCTCATTTTGGGCAGGGTTTTGGAGAGACATCTCAGAGAGGAAGCCTGCCTCTTGGAGACACCAAGTCCTTGGGATAAAGTGTGAGTGTACCAAGGCATTTAAAATAATTCATTTCCAGAATATGACATCAGAAATTAATTTTTCATTCCTGCTGGGAGTCCTGTGGGCTAAAACCTGCCTAAAATGTCAGTGGCCTGGCATGAGGGAGAGCACAGCAGTTAAAACGCAGGGAACTGTGTTGCAGAGGCTCTGTTGTGTCTTGCACTGATGTGGGTGGCACAAGGAGCACTACTGTCACTTCTGGCTGCCTTGCTGAAAAATACTGTGTGGGTAGTGAGAGAGCGATAGCTCTGCACACAGAAATGGGACAAGGGCCTTTCTGGGAGGTTGTTGTTATTAAATGCCCATTAGAGTCAAAGGTGAAGGTTCCTACTGACTTTTATGAGATCAGTCACTGCAGGCACAACAGGGAGACACGTTACTGGAGGAGCTCTGCTGTTAAGAGGTGGTGTTGAGGTTGTGGAGGAGATAATAAAAGTGTTTCTTGCTATTAGAGAGTGGCAGAGACAACTGAGTCTCCCAACAAAGTCATCATCTTTATGGATGGGCATGGTTTCTGCATTTTGTATTTGCCTGACTCCTGGGACCTGGGATCTTCATGTGCTGCTGAACAAGAAAGAGCAGCCTGGTGTTGCTGTGTCCCCCTTGTGACAAGCCACCTGAGGAATAACTTGCTTGCCATGGGCAGAGTTTTGGAAAGGTGCTTTTTTTTTATGTTCACAGCAGTTTTTTCCAGCCACAAAGTTTGTAGAGCTCCATTTCCATGTGAGTATCAGGCAGTAACATAAAGCCTTGATGGGAGAACAGTGGCTTTCCATAGATGGGACAAAGTGCATCTTTCAAGTGTGTTCCTGATTATTGTTTTTTAATCCATTAACTGGTTTTCAGGATCAGAGCAGAATAATCCATGAGAAATATTTTTAAAGCACCTGCCTGTATTTTGTTCCCTGTTACTGCTGCTCTGAAATACTTGTGGCAGTACATAAGTGGCTCATGAGGATAAGAAAGGGGATTGCCTGTAAGAAAAGTGGGTATTTTAAGTATTAATAACTCTGGTGTCACAGCCTTTGTGCACTTGAGCAATTGTTGAGAGAAGGGATATGCACAAAGCTAGTTTTCTCCTCGTGGTCTCCTCTGGTTCTCTTACTGCAGGTATCTTAGCTCTCATCACTGATCCTTCTATTACCATGGTCTCCTATGAAGTTACAGTCTTGTGATTCTTGTGATTCTGCAGTTAAGGAGAGGACAGTGGTGGTGCTGACTCTGTGCTTGCTTTTCCACAAGCAAGAATTAGAGGTGAAAAGTTGGAGACTGGTGGGCTAAGGACCAGCTTAACTCCCCCATCTGGAGCTGGAAACCTAAAGGATGTCCTAGGCATTTCTGCAAGGGGAGAAGGGAATATTGGAAGTCTGGTTTGTTATTTCTGGTGTTTAGAGGCCTATTTAAAGGGGGCAGGGCTTTTGAGGAGAGTTTGCTGGTTCTTTTGGAAAGGACTGGGCACTAAACTGAAACTTGAAATACACAGGACTGATACCTGCTGTTTTACTGACTTGCCATTTAATTAAATCAATAGTTCAGCTTTCCTGTTGGTGAAATATCTGTCTCCAAGGTCTTCCCAGCTCAGGCAGATGTGTGGGGTGAAGATGGAGCAGGGCTCCACCAGGAAGCAAGTGGGATGTGTCAGTCCACAGGTGCAGTTGAGGGTGGTTGTTTTGGGGGCTGCCAAAGCCCAGGGACACGTGTGAGCAAAATCAAGAGTGATGGGAGACTTTAGAGCACCTTCCAGTACCTGAATGCTGCTTATAGGAATTCTGGGGAGGGACTTTTTTTACAATGAAGTGATGGGACAAGGGGTAATGGCTTTAAACTGGAAGAAGGGAGATTGAGGTGAGACATGAGGAGGAAATTCTTTGCTGTGAGGGTGGTGAGACCCTGGCCCAGGTTGCCCAGGGAAGCTGTGGCTGCCCCATCCCTGGCAGTGTTGAAGGGCAGGTTGGATGGGGCTTGGAGCAGCCTGGGCTGGTGGGAGGTGTCCCTGCCCATGCAGAGGGTTGGAACTGTATGGTCTTTAAGGTCCCTTCCAACCCAAACCAGTCTGGGATTCTATGGTTATTTGAGGAGGTGTAGAGTCAGGTGAGTGTGCAGTGGTTTTTTGTGACAAGGTTATTTCTCTGACCTGAGCATCCACCTTGATGGATGTCAAAGACCTGAAGAAAATACTGGGAGCATTATGGTTCCTTAAACACGTGCTGCAGTCAGCTTTTTATTGGGTGAATTTAAATGATTTGATCACAGTTGACCATGTAATTACCTTGAAGACAGAACCGGGTAGGTAAGAAATCTTTATTAAAAGTACAGGGAAGAGAAGTGAGATTATTTTCAGTTTCCAGAGACTCTTGATAAATGCCTTGATGCTTCATTGTAGCATAAAACTATATTGTGGTACAATGACAACATGATTTGTACTTCTTCCTAAATGAAAGTAGCAATTTGTTCTTCATGGTAAGGGGGGAAAAAATGAACAAAACTGAAGAAAACCACCACACCAGAAGAAAGGCTGAAAATGTCTTGTTATGAAGAGCAAGTAGATGGGCTTATCCTAACTGGGGGTAATGGTGCATAGGCAGCTTTACCCAGTAACTTGAAGAGTTATGAGTTGGAGTTGCAGTTGATCCAGCATCTGAATGCCAAACTGGAAAGCTTCTCAAAATGGGGGGGATAAAAAGAAGCTTAACACAAGCATGTTTTAATATTCAGCCATATGGTTAGATTTAAAAGGCAGAAATAACATTACTATCCCCTTCAAGCAACAACAAAATCTTCAGATTGCCTTTGTCCTGATGTCCTTCTGTGAATGTGTACTATTTCTGTCACCTGTAGAGATGCTTAATTATCTGCAGAAGCAGGGTTTTGCTGCCTTCATTTGAAACCTTTCCTAAATATTGGGTTTGGGGAAGAAATGGATGGGTTTGCCTGGGTCTCCTCCAACAGCAGTAGCTGTAAAACAAAGAGTCAGAAAAGTCCTGGTGATACCACAGTCCTTCAGTAACTGACCACGTTTCACAGTCCAGGTATGGTTTCTCAGTGGTTTGTAGACATTTATGTTGATGGTCAAGGTAGTGGAGACCAATATATTGTGATTCTTGTCCTTGATATTTATTGTCCATCTATAAAGTCAAATGAGAAGGTAAGATCTCAGGGCAGCTTCCAGTGGCTGGATAAGAAAAAGGAGGTGAAAATCTCTGCCAAAAAGGAGTTCTAATCTCATTGCTGTTACACATAACAGCAGGTGAAGTCTTTCCTGGGTTATTTCTACCTAGGATAAGGATTTAATCCATTTCTTACTCACATGATAATTAATGTTACGAGGGAAATGATTTCTCTTAGGCATGGTAGGCATCAGAGTGATGCCTTGCAGTTAGGTATGGATTTGGTTATCATTCTGTTACCAAAAAATACAGAAGCAGCATCCTATGAACTTATTCTTAGCAGTTTTTAAAATCTGTAAATAGGATTTTGTTTAAGACTTTATGTTTATAAATATTTGCATGTAAAGTGGTAGATTTCTAACCTGTACAGTTGCTTATAAACCTTCAAATTCACCATTGGTGCCAGGAGCTCCTTTTGTATCAGTAGAGACAATTGTGTTGGCATCACCACTGGTTCCTGATGTGGACCATGTAAAATGTCTGGTTTCCCTGGTGGAGAAGCCTAATTATCCCTGTTCTCTAATTATATCAACACAAGTTCACATATCCTCAGGAGCCTGCATACAAATACCATCTTGGTGGCGTCAACACGTCTGTCAGCTTTTACCCTCCTGATGGTGAAGTTAGTTCCAGGACATCTTTCACCATGGGGAACTGCAGGTGCTTGGACAAGCTATCCAACATTACAAAAATAAGCACATTAAAAATCAGCTGACTTATTCCAGTTAAGCAGGCTGTGATGTCCATACAACTAAAGGAGTGATGTCCAGCTGTAAGGGATCATAAACCTTCCTGTGACCTGGCAGTGCCTGCAGTGCCAGGTCACCAGCAACACTGACCATCTCCATCTTGATGGAGAAATAACCTCCTCAAAGTCATACCTCCTAAAACATCATAAAAAAAGGCTTGGCAGGCAGCTTCTGCTCTTCTTTGTTTTTATTTTCAAACGTTTTAGCTCTTGTCCTTGAGGGTTGACTTCCTTCAGGTACTGAATATGGAGTTTTATTTCACAATATTTGAAAGTCTCTGATTCTTTCTGTGATGTGTTTTGGTTTTTAAATAAGTTTTGAAGCCAATCCAATGTTCCTAGGGTGGCAAAGGGAGTGAGAGAAGGTGAGATGTTTGGAGTGCTCACTTCAGTTGGAGCCTCCCTGCAAAATCACAAAGTGTAGTTGAAAACCTGTCAAAATTAACAGGTCTCCTGAGGTTTGTTCTCCACATGAGGGACTGTCATTTTGCTGGGCACATGAGTATGACTTCTTCCTATTGGTGTGTCCCACCATTGTGCTCAGTGCAGCAGAAGATCCCCCACACCCTCCTACTCTGGGACACTAACCTGCATGAGAGAAGATATTGGGACCAGCAAGTCTTTTGTTCCAGCTTTAGAAGTGTTGATACACAAGAGGAACAAGTTAATACTTTTTCCTTCTGCTTTCTCCATCTCCTTTATTTCCACCATTCATTCCTTCCCTGCTCTATTCCTGACACACAGAGGGACCAAGATGGTGCCTCAAGGCAAGTTGGGGGCAATCTCTCTGAGGACGCTTTTTTTTTGGTGTTCATCTTGATGAACCAGGTCCTCAAAATGACTTGTACCAGATGAACAGCAGGAACCAGGAATGTTTGTCCTTTGGAGTTGTCCAACCAATGAGGATGCCTCTGGAATGCTGCACCCAATCCTGGGCTCCCCAGGTCATGAAGGACAAGGAGCTACTGGAGAGAGTCCAGGGCAGGGCCAGAAAGATGCTGAGGGGACTGGAGCACCTGCCCTGTGAGGAAAGGCTGGGAGAGCTGGGGCTGTTCAGTCTAGAGGAGACTGAGGGGGGATCTCATCAACATTATAAGTATCTACAGGTGGTGTCAGGAGGATGGGACCAGTATCTTATCAGCAGTGCCCAGTGACAGGACAAGGGGCAAGGGGCACAAGCTGGAGCACAGGAGGTTCCAGTTAAGCATGAGGAAAAACTTTCCTGTGAGGGTGACAGAGCCCTAGGACAGGCTGCCCAGAGATGGTGTGAAGGCTCCTTCTCTGGAGACATTCCAAACCTGTTTGGATTTCTTCCTGTGTGATCTACTGTAGGTACCCTGCTTTAGCATAGGGGCTAGATGATCTTCAGAGATCTTCACCTGCCTTTAGAGAACCATCTAAAACTGTCATCAGGGTCAAACCTTTCATTTATACAAACCCCACCATTCATTAACTAGATGACTTTCCAAACTAATGAAAGGTCTGCCTTTCTTTTGCTGTCAATTCAAAGCTCCAGTTGGTTGGTTGGTCTCAGCCACTGGGCTAACCCGGCTTGAAAATCTCACCTGGCTTTGATGTGTGTGGCAACATTGAGCAGAAGACCAGAGGGAACACACCAGGTGTGAAAATTAATGTCTGGAATGGAAACGAGGAGGTGTCAGTTGAAGTCACCATAGCCTGGTTGTATTATCCTGCCCATAGTTAATGACTCGTCAGTATTTTCCTACCATTTCCTAATCTTGGTGGGTTAACTGGTTAGCAAAATTAAGAACAGCTTCAGATGAAAGGAGCTGTTTGAAATGGAAGACGAGTACGGAATAAATATGCAAATATGTTGCAACAGCTGGCAGGACCTTTGTGGGGACAATTTAATGATGCTCAGAAGTTCTTGCACATCTGGAGGAGGAGGCTTGGCAGAGGGGATCCTTTCAGGCTTTGTTTATGCATCTCTGAAATGGTAATGAGCTGGTATTTTTTTCTTCCTCCAGCTGAACCTAGCGTGAAACGTAATGTCTGATTAGCAGAGTAAATGAACAAAAGGCTTTTGGAGTAAGAGGTAAACACTGGATCCAGCTAGGCTAGGAAGTGGATGTTGCATCCAAAAAGGGACTGTAGGAAGGGTTTAAAATTGGAGCGAGGATATTTGGCTAAATTCTGCCATGTGAAGCAAGCCCATGGCTCAGGGAGGTGCCAGCTCTAAAGTTTAACAGTTCAAAATTCAAGTTTTCCTGATCTGTCGTGTCACATTGGTCCTGGTAATGCTGGGGAATTTAAGTATGTAGCCAAAGAGCAAGATATTACTCACTGTCAAAATTTATTTTATCACCTGTGCCCCCAAAGACCTTCCATCTCCAAAGTAATTAATCTGATTCTGTTTAACCATGAGCTCTGGGAGTAATGAAAAACAGGGGGATGAACTATTTTGGTTAATAAGTGAAGGCTCTGTCAAGTCATTAAGGTTATATCAACATCTTCGTTCCTGGAAAAGAGCATTTCAGAGTTATCCTGCTTCTTGGAGCTGGTAACAATGCAGTAGCATTCAGCCTGCAGTACTAAGGATTGCTTGCCATTTTTAGGGAAAGAAAGACTGAATTTTCCTGTGCCTTTACCAAACTTCATCTCTTATTTGCTCTTCTTGAATTTTCCAGGGATTTGAGAAATGTGCCGTATCTGAGAACTGGCTGCAGTTTTTGAACTGAGAGCCACTTGACAGTTACTGAGTCCAAAGGAGCTCGATGCTTGTGAACACATAGTTGGAAATTCGTGTCCTTTTGTGCTAGAATTAAAAATAATCTGAATAATCTGGTCCAACTTCATCACTCACTGTCTCATGATAGACTCAAGAGTATTCATTGTAAAAGCAGGTAACAGGATAATATCTTCTTGTATAGACCTTATTCTTATGTTGCACTATCTTCACCTGATTTATTGGTAATATATATGAGTCTAGTATAACAATAATTTGAGAGAAATGCTAAGATTGTAAATGCAGATTCTTATGGTAATGCTACTGTGCAGTTTAGATTGTCTGCCTGTTCTCCCTGTGGCACAGTTTTCCCTTGTTACTCTTGCCCTTTCTTCTTTTTAGCAAACACAGGTTTTAAACCTTCTAAGTTTTGAATATAAAACTTCAAGTCCCTTATCAGACCAGACCATCCCTGCTTTCCTGACATGGGTCCAGCTATTCTAAATTCTGTGTCATAGTCTGTGCTGCATTTCAGGCCAGTACTTTTATTTTTCAGAGAAGAAAGCAAGGAGTAAATGAAAGAGAAGCATACAAATCCTTTTAACTGTGAGAAAATACGTCCTTTTTAGGGCAGAAGTGAAGTAACTGAGTTTTTCCCATTATCTCTGCCATAGCCTGGAGCTAAAATGTAGGATCCTTTCTCCTGCTCTTTCTTTCTCACTGCCCAGGAACATCCTTGGGCAGGCACAGCACATGGCAGCCAGACCTCCCCTGGATCTGGAACTTGTGCTTCCATCCTTAGGGATCCTGTGTTTTGCTCCTGGAAAGTGGATTTTAATAGTGACAAAGGCAGAGGAAATAATAAGAATTGATTCTTACCTGTTCAAGTCTGGAATGGGAGCTGGTGGCAATCGTGCTTCTGTTGGCCAGCTGTAATTCAGTTTTCTCCTCTCCAGCCCCAATATTTTAATAAAAAGTCAGTCCTGGTCAAATAACTGCTGTGATGAGCAAAGTCATGGTCAACTCTGCACATGGGCTACCTCGTTGGGGCTTTTTTTGTGGTGGAATATGAAAGGGCTAAAACTGAAGGTTTGGGCCTTGCTGAGTCAGTGTCCTTGCCCCCATGGCTACCAGCCCAACTTGCCCAGCTGTGCTCCTGATTTCCACAGCTGGAGCACTCCTGCTCCAGCTTTGTTTTTCCCTCACCAGAAGGTCAAGCACCACCAGAGCTCTGTTTTGAAGCTCTCACTCAGGAATGAAGTGGCCTTAGTCCTGAAGAGGATTAAGTTCCAGCGCATGTAAAGCAAGTAACACCTGGGTAAGAGTCACCACAGATGGACGTGGTGGTGCTTTAAATGATGTCCCTTGGCTTAGCTGGTGGAGGAGTCTCCACTTGCCCAGGTGCTCAGAGTAGCCTGCTCTGTGCACTCTTTGCACATCGACCCTTCTCACCTGAGTTTTGACATCTTGGGTTAGTACAAGGGTTGTTTCTCCTCTCCTGAACACTTTTGAGTAAGCCCTGCACTTTGAGCTCTGTTTTTTAGGTGGCAGATGAAAGCAGCAGAAATGGGACAGCACTGGGGCTGCTCTGAGGAGAAGACCCTTAGGGACAGAGGTGGCCTTCTATGCACTGGTCTTGTTTTGCTGTCCCAGGAGTGTGAAATTGGAGATCAGGGGGTGCAGTCACAGAAGGGATCACATCAGAGCTTGAAGAGTTAGAGAAGCAAAATCTACCTCCTGTTTTTAAATCAGGATCAGACACGGAGATCCTTTTTTGTTTTTGTATCACTGAATGTTAACCTTTTCTTTTCCTGATCAGTATTTGAGAAGGCAAAGAAGCCCTCCTCAGCCTGCTGCTGTGATTGAGATCATTCTGATTCAGAGGCAGTGGTACATGCATCAACTTGAACTTCGTGTAGACCTGAAGAAATTACAGGTTTAATTTTTTTACAATTTGACAAAAGACGAATTGATAATAACACTGGAAATGGTCACCTCAGCAAACCTCAGTGTATTGTTAGTTTCAGGAGTTAGATGGGACATTGTGTTGCATGTAGGTGGGCTTTGATCCCTTATCTCCCATCCGTGCAGCCGCCCTGGTTGGACACTGTGCTCAAGCACCAGGCGCGAGTCATAGAATCATGGAGTGGTTTGAGTTGGAAGGGACCTTCAAGATGATCTACTCCCAACCCTCTGCCATGGGCAGGGACACCTCCCACCAGCCCAGGCTGCTCCAAGCCCCATCCAACCTGCCCTTCAACACTGCCAGGGATGGGGCAGCCACAGCTTCCCTGGGCAACCTGGGCCCGTGAATCAATCCAGTATTTTTCCTTTTTTTAATTGGGGCTTCCACAGAGAAAACAAATTATCAGCAGGAAACGTGTGTCACAGCGGGATGACACAAGGATGAGTTGGTCTGTCAAGTCAGTTGAATTACTGTCTGAGCACCATCAACCCCCTGGGAGCGACGGGGCACTGACAACAAGTGGTGCTGCTGAGGGAACACGGTGACTCTTGGGTTTTGCATTAGGACATCATTTCCATTTCAAATGACACAGAACGTCTCTGTGTTCCCAGAGCAAATGGGAAGATGTGAATTCATTAAGAGGTGGCTCTGGCCAGAGCTGTGAGTGATTGATGAGCAATTAAGTGGCCGGGCTCCTGCAACATCCAGCTGGGAAAGCTCCAGAGGGCATCTAGTTTGGGTTCCTCTGTTCACCGTGAGAGAAATGGGTCATTTCCCCTTCTGATGGTGTTTATCCAGAAGAAGTGATAAATAAGGATTCCTTGGAAGTGTGAATACTCACTTTCAAGTGGCGTTTCATAACTTCTGCTGCTTTCTTCTCCATGCACTTCTGTCTTTTGGGTCTCCTGATGTGTTGTGCAGCAGAGCTGGTGGTCACCAAAGCTGCGGGAGCTAGAACCAAGGAGCCAACCTAACTGGCACAGTCACTAGCTTGGTAGCAACAGTGACAACTGGCAGATCAGGCTGGCTGAGACTCCATATCCTAAAACTCGGGCTAGAATGATGAGAACATGTTGCCTTGTGTTGTTCCCTCTATTTTTTAACGCTTTTAGAAATACTTTGACAATATTTGCAGTAAAACTGGAGCCATAAATCATTTGGACTGTGAGGCAAATGTAAATTGAGGTTTGGTTGTGTTTTTTTTTCAAGTTCCTTTATTCTAACAATTTTTTCCAGCAGTAGATTAATAATGTTTTGCATTTACATGCTGGTTTCCTGTTTCATCATTGTGACCACTCTGACAATGCCTGCAGCTCTCCTGAGTGTTTAAGATGTGCTATTATTTCTGTTTTAATCAAAGGCAAGAAAAACAGAGAAACAAAATAACTTCTCTGGGACACAGATCAAGACAGCAGCAAAGCTGTCTGGACAATACTGGTGTCCATTGGTGTGCTGAAAGATCTGGGGCCACCTGAAGATGCTGCATGGACTTATATATGTGTGTTGGTTTTGAACCACTACACTTAGAGGTCCCCGTGCCTTTTAGTTCACATCTGGCCCCAAATTTTATTCAGAAGTATTTCCTTAAATACCCTGCTCGAGTCAGGTTTGTTCTGACACCAGCAATAAGTCAGAATAATTATTTACACTTGGTACAGTGCAATAATTAAATAGCTGATCCTTTGATGTGTACAAAAAAACCTCAGCATCCCAAAATATAAAATGCCATAAATTCTGGAAAAATCCCTTCCCCTGTCTAAAGTGAACCTGTGGGCCTGGCTGGGCTCCTGGTTGCCCTGGAACTCAGAGGGCTGCTTTCTGCAGGCATGCACATCTTCTGGAAAATATCCCCCAAAATATCCATTTCTTGTATCAGTTTCATAATAATGTCAGGGAAATAACAGGATCACTTCATGTCGTGTCTGTGAAATGTACTTGAAAATACCGACAGTGAAGGATGCTCTTGTGTGATGCCAAGGAAGAACCTTGAGTTGAAGAGCAGTGATGATGTGGCAGGTTCTAGCTATAGCAAAATCCTTCCAGCTCCCTTCTGACTCCAGGCCCTTCCAGCTCCAGACCCTTTCACATCCAGACCCTTCCAGCACGATGCACAAGAACTGGCTTTACATCATCTCACCAATCCCTTGCCATTCCTTTTGGCTTTCTACCCTATTTCTTAATCTTCTGCTTGGTTTGAACATCTTGTGAAGCAACCCAGCTTTTCTGAGCTGCTACCTGCTAGCCTTTTATTTTTCTTGGCATGGCTTAAATACTCTTTGTGGAACCAGCAGCCTGGTGGGTTTCTTTCTTCCTTCCCTATGGCAGGTCAGCTTCTTGTCCTTTCTTTCCAAAACTGAATTTCTTTTTTTCCAAGGGGTGAAAGCCTTTTCAAAACCAGCAAAGGGGCAGGCCATTCTAGCTTTTCTCTAGCATATATTCCCAGGATTTTTTCATGTTTGGAAAGAAACTTTGTTCCTTTAGTTCAAGCTCATCTTGGCCCAGCCTGATGGCTTCGACACAAGTGTGACCTCTTGGACCCAAATGACTTATTTTTTATTTTTAATTCTAAAAATACATATCCACATTCCTTCAGAAGTTTGTGCAAAACTCCTCAAGGTTTATTGTTTACTAGAAGGAGTTAGAATTTTCTTCCTGTGTCTTTAATGGCATAATGTTTGTTTCTGCAGTTGCTCATTTTCTCTTCTCCAAGCGTGATGCCTGTGACAGCTTAATATCTGTAATAGCAAAATTCCTCTGCAGTGGAGGTGAGGGCAGCTTTTTAGCACCTCATTTTTATCAGAAGAATTGTTACTATTCACTATTTTAAATCAGCATTTAAGCATATTCCCTGAGAGAGCAGCAGCTTGCTAAGCACGCTCTGTAGGATGTCTGGGTTGTTACTGATGGGTGGCACTGGCTGCTCTGGTGGAATTAACAAACCCATTGACTGCAGGAACACGGGCAGTTGCTTCAGTGTTGCCATCAGTGTGTTCAGGCTTAAATGGTTGAGCAGCCAGTGAGTCATTGAGGCAACATGCAGCAAAACAGAAAACAGTCACAGCAACCATCCAACCTGCCCTTGAACACTGCCAGGGATGGGGCAGCCACAGCTTCTCTGGGCAACCTGGGCCAGGGTCTCACCACCCTGATAGCAAGGAAGAATTTCTTCCTAAGATCTCATCTCCATCTCTCCTCTTTCAGCTTGAAATCATTCTCCCTAATCCCCTCCCTCCCTGCCCTTGTCCCAAGCCCCTCCCCAGCTTTCCTGGAGCCCCTTCAGGCACTGGCAGCTGCTCTAAGGTCTCCCTGGAGCCTTCTCTTCTCCAGGCTGGACACCCCAACTCTCCCAGCCTGTCTCCAGAGCAGAGCTGCTCCAGCCCTCTGAGTATCTTTGTGGCCTCCTCTGAACATGCTTCAGGAGCTTCATGTCCTTCTTGATTTGAGGGCTCCAGAACTGGATACTGTTCCCTGGGAAAACTGGAGGATACTGAGAGCTCTGGTCTTTCTTTGTGGTGTGTTTTGGTCACCTTATACATTTAGGCAGTGCTTTTGAGCTGGGGTTACAGTGTTTTTCTGTAAGGATGGAAGTTGTAGGTTCACCACATCATCAGGCAGAGTCCTGGAGGACAAGGGGAGCTTGTGCAGCTCCTGATCTCATGTTGTTTCTGTGAAATCACAGCACATTTGGCTGTAGACCATGAGTAGAATCATATTTCTACTCATCTGATGCATTAACAAGTGTCCACTTTGGAAGTGTGTTAGTAAATCAGTGTCTACTGTGGGGTTTATTCACACAGACTGTAACTTTATTTGAACAAAAAAATAGTGAGACTTTTGTGTTTGTTTTGGTTTTTAAGAATGAAACACTTTAGAGAAGGAAGATCTACATCCTCTTCCTGCAATGATCAGTCAGTTATGGGGTCAGAGAGGTAAGGATGGAGGGAACTGTGTTTGTTATGAAATCTGGGTTCTGTCAGCCTTTTCAGAGCCATCCAGTCAAAAGTTCATGAAGGAAGACCTGGATGTCCTACCCGTGCCACTGCAACCTGCTCTTGTCCTGGACCTCCTTCAGGTGACCAGGGAAAGTGGTGGGGGATAGATCAACTCAGGGACTTGCTGCTGCTGAGTTGACCCAAGGGTTCACCCAGGGCTGCTTCTGCTCACTGTGTCATTAAGACCAGCAGAACCAATTCTGCTTATTGGGTTTCCCAGGACCTGCCAAAAATCGTTCAGTACAAAACCCAGTCATAAATGCTCTACCAGGTCTACATGCTCATCTTTACTCTAAGTAGGGTCACAGAGCTATCTCCAAGTTGGATTGTGGAGTTTGTTTTTAAAATCAGTTAAAACCCCCCTTGTGTGCTGTACCTTTCACCCACAGGTAATGGTCAATTCCATGGCAAGTGGCAGCCAGCTGGTTCTGGTGGTGCTCAGGCCCTGTTTCTCCAAGCATTCCAGCAAACCACCATTATTCATTATTATTCAGTGTGAAGTTCTGTCTCTTCAGGTTCTCTCACACAGTACCAGGACTTGGCTCTTCTGTTACATTCAGCAGTAAGGACCTATAGCAGCCAAATTTCCCCACTGGGTCTTTCTTTTCCTTTTCCTACCCAGTAATTTCCAATATTTTCTAATGTGCCTGGACTTTTAGAACAGCTTCTGCTGCTTGTGGGAGCTGAGAATACACAAGTCTTCCAGGAGATGGCCCAGACCAAAATTGAATGTAGTAAACAATCATTGAATCCCAATAAAAATCTGTAGCTTTCATGTTAAGCCTCAGGAAGGGCTTCCCTCCTGCCACTGTTACATCATCTCAAAGCAATTGTTCTCCACTGCTTTAAAATAAATGTCTTCTGGTTTTTAATGTAAATGGGCTCATTTTTCATAAAGAATAACATTTTTACTTTAGAGGAGTGAAGGAAAAAGGGAATGCCCAGATAATAAAATCAGCATGTAGTTGCCACTGAGGCTTTTAAACATAGAAATGAGCACTTCGGGTATTGCAAAACACCCTTGTGCTTTAGAAAAGGTCCCACTTCAAGAAGTTCTTGGTGTTCTTGGGTTTGTAGATGCTGGAACAGTGTTGGTGGAGGGGTTGCAGAAAGGCAGAGCTGAGCTCCTGGGTGTTCTCCAACCCTTAAAATTAAAGGCCAGCAAATGCTGCCAGCACTTGCAACCCGTAAAACCAGGTTTGTAAAGGCTTTTTGAGGAGGTCATGGTTGGGTTTGTTGGTTGCCTTAGTTTTTAATGCAGTTTTATAAAGAAGAAGGAAATGTGTCAGTACAAGCCTCATCAGATCAGCATAATGGGCTGTAACAGGGTGGCCCTTGTGCAGAGTTCACAAGGTGCCTGGATGGAAAGATGTGATGTAGAATCATTAGACTTTAGAAGGAAATTCTTTGCTGTGAGGGTGATGAGACCCTGGCCCAGGTTGCCCAGGGAAGCTGTGGCTGCCCCATCCCTGGCAGTGTTGAAGGGCAGGTTGGATGGGGCTTGGAGCAGCCTGGGCTGGTGGGAGGTGGTTGGGACTGGGTGATCTTTGAGGTCCCTTCCAACCCAAACCAGTTTGGGATTCTAAGAAGGCATCCTCTGCTGGTGCAGAAATCATCCATCTCTTAGCCTTGTGTGTATCCAGCCAGACCAGGGCAGGGCTTGTCCTGCTGTGGTGTCACTGGTGAGGCCACACCTTGAATCCTGGGGTCAGGTCTGGGCCCCTCAGGACAAGCAGGACATGGAGGGGCTGGAGCGTGTCCAGGGAAGGGCAAGGGAGCTGGGGAAGGGGCTGGAGCACAAGTCTGAGCAGGAGCAGCTGAGGGAGTTGGGGGTGTCCAGCCTGGAGACAAGGAGGTGAGGGGAGACCTGCTGGCTCTGCAGCTGCCTGAGAGGAGGTTGGAGTGAGGTTGGTGTTGGCCTCTTCTCCCAAGTGAATAATGACAGGACCAGAGGACATGGCCTGAAGTGGCACCAGAGGAGGTTCAGGCTAGATATTAGGAATAATTTCTTTACCCAAAGAGTGGTTAGACACTGGAAGGGGCTGCCCAGTGAGGTGGTGGAGTCACCATCCCTGGAAGGATTTAAAAAAACCTGTAGACTTGGCACTTCAGGGCATGCTCTGGTTGGCAGGAGGGGCTTCTGGGTGGACGGTTGGACTCAATGATTTTCCAACTGTGAGGTTTCTGTGTTCAGCGTGCGTGGGATGGAGTTGTCTGGGAATGGGTGGAAAAGAGGAGAGGTGCGTGTGGAAGGCTTAAGGTGGTCATATCTGAATTTTCTCTCCCAGAGGAGGGACTCTGTGTGTGGTAACCACCTCTCAACGTGCCCCTGAGGCAGAGCAAGCATTCTGAAAGGTGCGTGACGGTGGGAGTGTGTTCACTGTTGAATGTTCCTTCCCCATCTGGTGAGGATCACACAGACCTCTCCACGTTTTCAGGGTCACTTTGGCAGTGACTTTGCTCTATTAATGTTAATTAATTGTTCATTAAGTAATATTGCACAAGCCCCCTTTGTTGCTCAGAAGAGACAAGGGAAACCGGGTGGACAACCAGATCTCCTTCATGTGGAGGATGAAAGCCCTCAGATGACCATCAGGATTAACCCCTGCCCTGGAACTTTTCCCCAGTGTGGATATTTGGGGTTCTCACTTAGGAGAAGGAAAACCCACGTAGCTTGTGTCCCTGCTGCCACCTGCCAGGGTGGCTTCTGCTTAGAGCATGGCAACAATTAATATTAATATGATGTTTTTGCAAGCCCAAAGCCATTCTGCCTTTCCCCTGCTGCACTAGGAATGCATGTATGTGGGGAAACCTATAAGGTTTTCTCCTGTTTGGTGCATTTAGGGGCTTTCATAGAGTCTCCAATGGAGTTAGAGGTATTTTCTGGCACTCCCAATATTGTGCAATTTCCTCTTCAAACCCACTTACCTGGTGCAGGTGGCTGCTGCTGGTAATTGCTTTTGAGGAGAATTTAATTGTATCCCCATCACAACTGAACAGAACTGACCAGAAGGTCACTGGGTATTTGGGAGGGATGGAGGGAGGCCGTGTGCCCACGTGGCTGGGAGTCCTTCAAAAAAGAGACCAAAACTACAATTTACATTTCAAGACAGTTTTAAATGTTCGTTTTAAAATATCCATCAGTTCATGCTGGTAGATGGGCTGTTCTTCTTCTCGCATACACACGGGCACACTGGCAGTTTTGTGGAGCGTGATGAGACTTAGATATAAATGAAGACATGAAAATGCATAAAAATAAATATATAATTTTTTATTTAAAAAAAAACAACAAACAAACCCAAAACACTTGTGTGCAAACCCTTCCTTGTTTCAGAATTGCCCCTTAAGTCAAACCCCCTGCCACAAAGTGGGCAGCGTGCCAGGAGACATCCATGTGCTGGAAACTTCTCTAAATTAAGACTAAACTTTTAATATAAGTTCATACAATCATAGGATGGTGAAGGTTGGAAGGGACCTTAAAGCTCATCAGGTTCCAACCCCCTTGCTATGAGCAGGGACACCTCCCACCAGACCAGGCTGCACAAGCCTCATCCAGCCTGGCCTTGAACACCTCCAGGGAGGGGGCTTCCTCAACCTCCCTGGGCAACCTGTTCCAGCACCTCACATGGTGAAGAGTTTCTTCCTGATGTATAACTTAAATCTACCCTCTTTCATCTTAACTAGGTGAATTTTGGGGAAAGGGATGTAGCAAAGATGCTGGAGGTGTTGGGGTGGTCCTTGGAGTGGTTCCCAGTGGGCATCATTAACAACACGCTCACCATCAGGACAGATGCTAAGATATAACTGGGATTGAGAAGTACTGTTGTCATCAACTGTAGCTCCTCAAAGCTGTCAAATACCTAGAGAAGGTTTATTCCTTGAACATCTGGCTCTCAAGAAGATTTCTTGTTGACTTCTTTCCTTGTTCTCAAAATCTGGCCAAATCAAGGTATTCTACAAGTAGCCCGGTGCATCTTGGTTTAAGGCTGTGTTTAGTAAAGCAAGATATTTATTATAACTAATTGTTCTCCATCAAAAATCAGACTTTGTACAGTCTCAGTATCAGGATTAGTTCCATGTCTCCCAGCAGTGGTTTGGACTTGGTGCAACAAGCATCCCTTTTCCTTGTGATCTGCTGTCAACGGTCTGCTCCACCAATGAGTACCAACAGTAATTGCTTCATTAAATCACTAGGAACATCACTTGTTTTGCAAAAAAAAGGCAAAATATCCCATCCCTTGCTTAAAAGTGTGTTATTATATCGGGGTGTTTATGAAAATGCAAAGGAGAAGAGGAAAATCTTCAAAGCCCTTGGAACATTTTTGTTGCTATAACAACGAGATGCAGCTCTTGATGAGCTATCATTTCCTTAATGTTGTTAAAAAGTTGAGTTGCCATAACAACAGAATACATTTTTATTTTCAGTAACTCATACTTTGGCTTTTCCCCCCATGCTTGCAGAAGCAGCCTCCCTCTCTTCTGGTGGATGAAATACTTAACAGCTCTTAAGCAGGCGATAGGAAGTGGTTGGTCTTGTGCTGCTGCACTGGAGTGCACAGAAATGAACCCATTTATCTCCTTTGTGCCTTAAATTTGGCTTTTAATAACTACTAGGAACACAGAAACTTCTTGAGGACTTGGAGGAGAAAGACTTTTAATTCAAGATATTCAGTACACTGGAGTGTACTATTCATATAGTACAAGATGTTGAAGATACTCAGTTCACATCGTATCTCCTCTCCCTCTCTGGTGTATTTAGATAATGTTTTCTGCTATAAATAATCCATAAAAATAGCAGAGCTCTCTCTGTTAGCAGCTGGATCTGTTACGGCTTCAGAAATTGGACTCCATGAAGTTCTCTTTAGTTGTTGGCACTTGCCTGCCCTCAGGAGAAGGAGGCCTGCTGGCCCTGCTGCATTGCCTCTGAGGTGGCAGAATGGTCATCTTGGTCCCTTTAGAGCCTTTGTAGAAAACACACCACTTTTCTGCTTAATTTCTTGAGCCTGTGTGTATTATCCTTCAGATATTTCCCACAAAAATAGTTCGGTTGCTATTCAAGAAGTTCTGAAGATGTTGGAGTATTAATATATTCTCAAATCTACATCTGTTCTAGCTCTGGGGTTTATGTACAGAAGAGACACCACCTTTTGACATGACTCTGTTTTCCATATCCTATCAATTCAGGCTGTAAGGACAGATTTTTTTCTTGCTCTAAGGGCAGCCTGAGATCTTTTCCTGAAGGGTTATCAATCCATGCTACATTTGCAATAAGTTATTTGCCAGGAGTAAAACGCCGGGTTGGTAAAAACTACATTTTAAAGATTCATGTTTTCCTTTGGAGAATTCCTTGTATATGGGGAAGATGCTCCTGTGGGCTGTCTGCATCATACAATCATAGAATGGTTTGGGCTGGAAGGGACCTTAAAGCTCATCCTGCATGGGCAGGGACACCTCCCAGCAGCCCAGGCTGCTCCAAGCCCCATCCAACCTGCCCTTCAACACTGCCAGGGATGGGGCAGCCACAGCTTCTCTGGGCAACCTGGGCCAGGCTCTCACCACCCTCACAGGGAAGAATTTCCTCCTCATGTGCAGTCTAAATCTCCCCTCTTTCCAGTTTTAATCCTTTACCCCTTGTCCTGTACTTTAAAAAAAGAATTAAGGAAAAAGACCCAGGGTAGCTCAGAATAAGAAAAGGGAAAAATCAGATTCTGTTCAGAAATGTTCAGTGCTGCAGAAACCTGTGTTTGCCTCAGCATCTGACAGCTTTTTCCAGGCTACCCAGAGAAAGCCACTGCAAATAAATAAATGAGGGCAAGTAAATTGTCTTTTTCAATTGCTTTTGTTTAACTCCCTGATCTGACTCTGCTGTCTCATCCTTGGCTGGGCTGGATTTTCTCCTGGTGTTTCCCCCCCACCCTCCCCCCTCTGCCATCTCATTTTCAGGCTGCCAGATCAAGCTGGGCTGTGGGCTTGCCGTGGCAGGCAGGGAGGGATGCTCCAGCATCCTTTGGGCTTCACAGGCTGTCAGATTTCATCACGCTTTGCTGGGAAACAGAAGAAAGGGGATGGGATGGTAGGTGGTTGTTCTGGTGCCGAAATCTTTGCTCATCCTGCATGTTCAGCCGCTTCTTGAAACTTCGTCGTGTGGAGTAGAAAAGCAGCAGGAATTTGAAATTAATTGTTGGGAGAATGAGATTCACCCCTCTGAAAAAGAAAAAAAAGGCTTAAAGAAATACGTATCAATTGATATGGGTATGAGAGTAGCCCTGCTGCACGTGTTGGGGCTGGTGCAAGGCATGTTGCTGGTGTGGGGTTGAGCCTCAGAGTCTCTGTGGGAGAGCCTGGGAGGAAATTTGGACTGAACAGGGTGGAAATCTCTGTGTTTTCCCATGGGCACAATAACCTTTCTACTCCATTTTTTTCTCCTCAGAAGAGCAGAGAAGGAGAGAGCCACAATCCTCAAGGAGCCTGGCTTTGTTCCTTCCCTTACCTCCCTACCCTTTTCCTCTTGGATAAGCAAGGAGTTTGGCTGCAAGTATAAATGCCTACAGAAGAAAACAAATGGAAGGTCTGGACACATCCCTTCCACCCAGGATTTTCTGACTACCCAGAGGTTTCTGTACAGGCATTTTGGTTAGGAATGAATCCCATAACTTGTCTTTCAGAGATGCTTCATGTCCCAGATGGAGATGCACAGTGGTCCTGTGTGCACTGCTGCCCAGAGCTTTTCCTGGGGGTTAAGAGGGAAAGGGGTCAGGTCTAAGATGTTATTTTTATTTAAAGACCAAAAAATACTTCAGTCCAGATCTTCTCTCATCTGTGCACGGGGGAACCTCCTGTGCCTGCACTTGTGTCTCAATTGCAGATTTGGGAGAATTTCAATGGGTTTATTAAATTTTCAGCTCAGAGGAGAAGCAGGTGCAGGATGAAGGAGGTAGATGAGTAAGCTTCACCATCCAGGGGTAACTTGTGTAAAGTTGAATTTTTGGGAATGACAGCAAAGAAAATCCATCATTATGTTCTAGTTTCAAAGATGTTTATACCAATAATCTTGTAGTTGATTATGATCCTGACTGACCTTCCCCAGTCAGTGTGTGAGTCTGTTGGGCTTATGGAAAAAAAGGCACATAATTAGTGGAGAGAGAGGAAAATAAAGGGAATTACCCTTTCCCCAGCTCCAATTACAGCTTGCCAGGCAGCATCAAGATTAAAAAAACAACACCCCAACCCTGAACTGTTGTTGCTGATGTTCCTAATTTGCACTAATTAACCAAGAGCCTCTGTCTGTGTGTGCCCTGTGCTTTCCCCAGCAGGAGCAAACCTCCAAGGGTGCAACTCTGGAGTACAAAAAAGAGTGTTTTTGATCTGCATATATGAGCAGTAGCAGTGGGGGGATGAAAACAGCCTTCTGCAGCATGGCCACAGGGTCTGGCAAGTCCAGCCCTGGCCATAGCCAGTGTGGAGCACTTGAAAAGGAGATTTCAAAGGAGATTTTAAAGGAGATTTCAGAGAAAACAAGGAGATAGCATCATTATTTAGTATCATCCTGGGTAGCCCCAAAGAGAGAGAGCGAGCCTGCAGGATTTAAAGAATGTGCTCTTTGGTGGTTCTGTTCAGTTCCAGCATGTGGATAAACATTGTTTGGCTACTGAGGATGAAGAATATCACTGTCTTTTATTACAACTGGATTATTTTTGATGCACTGAGGGAGGATGAGGTGTGTCCTACCCTGCAGGAGCACAGCAATGCCAGGAGGAGGCCAGACCCCTTCTCATCCTCTCCTCCAGCATAGAAATATGAACAGCTGGAGAATGAGATACCAGATAACAGTTTTAAAATTAATATCCTTAATTACTAGGTGCCGCTTAAAAACAGTGTGCTCATTAACTTAGTGTTTATGAGTAGTTCTTATTTCCTAAACCTAATTGTCTCAACCACCTCCCATCTTTTTTCCTGTTACTTTGTTCGTTTGTTTGGTTTTTTTCTCTTTTATTTCCTGGTAATTTAGTCTATCATCATGTTTTATTAAAGCAGTAATGGGAATCAAGGGAGAGCTGAGACTCGGTGAGCATGCTTGAGTTGTCCAAAACCAAGCCAGAATTCAACCTGAAATTAAATTTCTCAAGTCCCAACCCCAATCTTCACCAAAATGTAATGGTACCTCTGCAGAGCATGAAGGAGCAGGTTGTGCAAGTAAGTGCTTTCATCCTAGCTCCTCTCCCTCTCAGTTTTGGGGCTTTAGATTGTATTTTCTGCTATAAAATATCCATAAAAAATAGCAGAGCTCTCTCCATTTGCAGCTGGATGTATTATGGCTTTCAGAAGTGTTTTTGACTCCACAAAGTTATCTTTAGCTGCATTTCCATTAGGTTGCAGAGCCTGTTTCAGAGATTTACTGTATAATACAGATTATTTTAGGCTTTCTTTTTTTAGTATTTCCTCTCCTGCCAACCATAGGAGCTGTTTACAAGAAAACAGGTTTGTTTGTTTTTTTTTTCCCATGTAAATACTTCTTCATTTTCTGGACAGTAAAATATTTTACTGATACATGTGGATTTTGTTGAATTGCAATGGATCTGGTTCCCCAGTTACTTAATGAACATTTCCTGGGTGGGAAGTTTGCTTGCAATAATTTTTCACTGTAGCTTGTTTTAATCAATGAGTTCAAGAAGGATTTTTTTCCATCCAGCTCCCAACCAACAAAACCTCACTGTCCCTGCTTTGTCTTATTGTGTCAGTTCATATTGCAGGTGTAATCAAGTAATAATTCTCACTTTCATTCACCTTCATCGTGCTTTTAATTGCTGTTGTATCCATTGCTAATGTCTTCCATGGAGATAGAGCCACATAGGGTGGTCACATCTGTTCCTTTGGGACTCCAGAGCATTTCTGATGGGCAGATGTTAAAAATCTGGAATAAGTGGAATGGATCTATAGCTGAAGTCATCAAGATGTAGCGTTTCAGCACAAAAAGCCAGCCCAGCTCTGTTTCCCTGAAGTTGTCACATCCTGAGGAATCACAGATGAGTGATGAGAAATTATCCTCGTGGTGGGTTTGAACAAATCCAGAGTTATTTATCACAGATGTTTCTGCAATGATGATGGAGTGAGAAAATGTGCTGCTGAGCAGACCTGGAAGTTGCATTTCACAGGAAGATAGAATCACAGAACCTCAGATGGGTTTGGGTTGGAAGGGACCTTGAAGATCACCTAGTTCCAGCCCCCTGCATGGGCAGGGACACCATCCACTGGACCAAGCCCAAGCCCCAGGTGGTCATCTCGTGGTGCAAGGAATCCACCACCCAGAGAGCAGGAATTTCTTTTGTGATTTCTGAAATGTTCCCTCAGCAAATGACTCAGCCCTAAAGCTGCACGTTTCATCCCACCAGTGGCTTGCCAAAATGCTCTGCATGGCAACGCGTGTTTGCAGGCAAACTCCAGATTTCTGGTGAGGATCCAACCCTAAAGCTGAATCCAATCACTGGTTTGTTTGGAGGGATGTTGGGGTAGGACACGGGAGCCCGTTTGCCAGCAAGGGCCACAAGGGTGGGTTGCTCTGCTCACGTGGAACATAAAGTCATCTTTAACTCTGTGTCAGTTCTGTACATTTTTAAGGAATGTAGTATGTTTTCCCTGGAAATTTGACATGGAGCAACTCAACAAATAACCATCTCCAGCACTTTGGTGCAAGCCCAACTGGGAGCATTGCTCCTGGAGAGCAGATGGGTTTCATTCCTGACCTGAAAGTACATTTTGCTGGACAAATGTTCAGCTTTCCTTTACTGGGTATCACAGGATTCTGCATAAGTGCAAAGATGATACTAATAAAGACGATTTGGATTTTTGAGTTAGAGTTTTGGGTTTGCTTTGTTTTTTTACATTTTCTAGGTACTGACACTGCATATAGAGTTGCTGGAATGAGAAATGCCTACTTAGCCCTTGGTGTTCAGACAGAGGATGTGGTCTTATAAAAATAAGCTGCTGATTGAAGTCCTTGTGCTCTTTCCTGGATAACTGAATGGAAAAATAGCTGAAACGGGACAGCAGTTGCGATTTGCCAGGGAAATGGAGGAGCAGGAGGGTGTTGCAGTGTGACACGCTGTAAATGTGCTGGTGATGAGGGAAGAACTTAAGGAGCCTGCTCTGATTTCTCAGGTAACTTAGTCCAGGATTCAGGTACCAAAGATTTTGAGGCTGCCCAAGGAAAAGGGTTGATGTCTCTTGGTACCTGGCACATGTGTAACCCCCTCCAGTCCTGTGAGCTGCTTTACTCTCTCCTTCCCCATCTTGACTTTTCCCTGCACATCCATCTTCCCATGCTACTTATTAAACAGGCACTAACCTTTCAATGTATTTTGAATTAAAAATAAAATCAATCCATGTAAATGAATTAGCTCAGATGATCACCTCTAGGACAGTCCAGGTAAGAAGGGGCCTCAGGAGGTCTCTGGTCCAAGCTCCTCAAATCAGGACAGTGGTGGGGTCAGACAAGACTGCTCAGGGCTTCATCCAGTTGGGTTCTGGGAACCTCTGAGCAAGGAGCACAGCCTCTTTGGCAACCTCCTGCACTTCTTTCCACCCAAAAAAGCTTTATTTCTTCACCTAGAGGACAGTCTGGCTGTACCTCTTTTTGGGTTGTTTAGAACTGGGCCATTCTGGGATCCACAGTGGATTTGAGGGGACTAACCTGCAGCAACTATCTCATTAGGGCAACTTTAAAAAGTAACCTGGGAAATCTCTGGACAAGCTCTACCTGCTTTGCTAATTATCTTACTGCAGTGAGCACTGATAAATCCAGATGTAGAAGCAAATGCTGAGTCAGCACATCAGCACTTACACCCCTGTAAGGAGATGGAGAGCAGGGATGCAGACAAGGAAGGTGTGATGGGCAGGGTTGGGTTTCTGGTTGGTTGGTTGTGTTTATTTTTTGTAGAGGGTGGTTTGTCCTGAGATGCAGTTTGTTTCTCCTGTAATTGAGCTGCTGTGCTCCAGCATCCCCAGCAAAGGTCAGTCCTCCAAGGAATGGTTTTCCATGGCAGAGTTGCTGACCTTTTGCTGCTGCTGATTGTGGATCTGTACCAAAAAACTGACCCAGGGCTGGTGGTGTGTATAAGCCTCTAGACCTGCTGTTTAATTTCGGGAAGTTTTCAGTTTCTGAGTAGAAAGAGAAGCTTGGTCTGAATGAAATGCCTGCTGTAGTTGGGGTGTTTCATGTGGTGCTTCCTTCTGACTGGGTGGAAGTGGAAATTAATGACTTTTCTTTGCACTATGAAGAATTTGCATGCAAGTTTATTAATGCTTTGGGATGCTGAACAGACAGTTTAAATTTCATCATTAATATCACAGAAGCAATTTCTCCTGTGATTCTTAGAATGATAGAAAGGTTTAGGTTGGAGGAGACTTTAAAGATCATCTAGATCCAGCTAGACACCTCCCATACAGCTGGTTGCTCCAAGCCCCATCTGGCCTGGCCTGGAGCACTTCCAGGGGTGAGACTTCCACAGCTTCCCTGAGCAACTTTACAACTATCTCACAGCTCCAGTTGGAGCTGAAGACATCTTTCCATTTTGAACCAAACAACTGCTTTTAATACGAATGCCTCAGCAAGAATTGAAATCGGGGACAAGCAAAACATGACCTGTTTCTCCCATCCTGGCAGCAGGGCTGGGTGTTCCTCTGCCAAGCTCCTGTGTCCTTCTTGGCTCAAGAAAGCCAAGGGATGGTGTTCTTGAGTCATGTGCCTAGATCTCCAAGTAAAAAATCAATGAATCCATGCAGAATTCATGGCAATTAAGATAAAATGCATATAAGGTCTTTTATTCCTTGCCAGAGCAGATGAGATGTTATTATTGATCAGAAATTACTAGTTTCAATGCAATGAACTTAGCAATGAAATTTTAAGATCAAGCTTTACTTTTTTTTTTTTTTTAAAGAATTTTTAAAAAATTAGCTAGAGGTTGTCAATATCATGGTGAACATATTCTGTAACACATGAGTTGAAATGGTAACCTACTACTAATGGTAATAAAGTCCAGAGATTTGGGGTGATTCAGAGCTGCAGGTGAGCTTAGCTCCTGGTCTGGTACATAAGAGTCTGAGTTTATGGTGTTCCCAATTGGGGGCTGGATACCTTTGGTCTCAGATCTTAGGAAAAACAGGACACTTAGAAACATCTTACCAAGTCGAGTTTGGTTCTGTTGTGTCATTTAAGGACTTTTTGATCAGCCATCTTCAGAAATGACTTGCGCATCATCTTAAGACAATTGAGTGTCAGGGAAGAGAGTGGCCAGAAGGTTGTAACAGAGAACACTGGCACAGGTGAACCAGGGTCTGTTAGTGCTGAAATACTGAATTTCCAAGAAAAGTCTCCTTTTATGTCATAGGCAACGAGTTGCAGAGAGGTGGGGTGAGAGGCATCAAACCAGACACTTATTTTGCAGGAACAATAATACTGAACTCTACTTCAGTGGGAACATTTGCAGAGTATTTTCCTTGAGAATGGCTTTTTTTGGTTTGTCTTTTCTCCAAAATGATTCTTGGGGAGTAGGAAAGGAAAAAAGAAACAGTTAATGGAAACTGAGAACAGATTCCTCCAGGATGAGATGGATCTCCTACGTGCTTGGTGCTCAGTGCAAGATGGTCCAGCAGCAAAACTAAGTGTGTGTGAGTCCCTGATGTGTTCTGTTACTGGGGTAAGGACTGGGAGATGATTGGTCAAGGGCCTCCTAGAGGGCTGGACATGAAAAATAACCCATATTACATTTAATAATTCAATACAGTCTACTTTGGTGTTTTTACATCAACTCTGGAGTGACTTTTAATGCCCATTAGAAGATTGTGGAGCTTTTTAGTGCTGTTTTACACTAAGCCTGCTGTACAGGAACATGTTGATTTTAATTGCCTTTAGCTTTGGTTACCAAAAAAGGTAAATAAATCACTAACAAAGTGTCAGGGTGTTCCTTTTGGCTTCAAGCTGTTTTTCTTTCAACAGCAGATATTTTATTTGAAAGTTTTGGTTTACCTATTAAATTAATTCTAAAAGTGAAGTAATGCCAGTTAACAGCGAAGGCAAATTTGAGCAGCCTTTAATGGATACAAAATCTTTTCAGAGCAAATTTCAAAATTAAACTTTTTACCTTGATTTTTTTTAAGTATTAGAATGCACAGTGGAGAAATAAAAGCCAGTCTTGCCCATCTCTGATTTCCTGATGTTATGATGATATTGTGAATTCCTTGAGTGAATGAAACCCCAGTGATCTTCAATTCCTTAACTGTTCCAGAAATTTCCCAAATTTCTAAACTAAAATAGCTGGGGTTTTCTTTAATGACATAACAAGAATCTTACAGAGCTCTGTTCTGGTGCCAAGAAAGTAACAAATCCATATTGTACATATAGAGAATAATCCCCATTGTCTTCTCTGTGACTTCCTTCCATTGCCCTTCTCCTTCTCCCTCCATTTGGGAGAGCTGGCTTTTCCAAATACATTGGATTTGGCCACGTTCTTCTCATACTGATCAATCAGTTCCTAGATTATAAAAGCAAAGAGACTGCCCTGATGCACTTGAGGGTTGAGGGACTGTAAAAGGGAAATGCTTTGTCCATAGGATTTAGATGTGCCAGAGCATCTTTGGGTTTTACTAAACCCAGCTCTCAGCTGGGAAGCTCCTTGCCAGCCACCCCTAGTAATGCTTTTCCATATCAATCAGTTGAATCCAATTCCATCAACTATATCAATTTCTAAATACAGAAATCTGGGGTGGGAGCTTGGTTCTGTGAGGTCTCCTGAATGAGCAAACTTCTCCCTGATGCTCCGTGTTGTGGTTGTTTATAAGAAACACACCAAAGAGTTGGGCATGTCCCAGACTTCATCTGCTTTGGATGGATCTTGCTTGCAATCCTTGTACTCCTGAGGGACTGGGTCACATGTAACACTTCATTTTGTGGTATTTTTGAGCTAGAACCTCAAATACTTTATAGATTTGTGGAAGGTGAGGACCTGGAGACGACCTGAATTACCCCATTGTTAGTAAGTGGGATGAATCTCCCACCTTTGTGAAGTCCTTTTTTGACCTGGGTGGCCCATGGGGCAGATTCAGACCGCTCTGAAGTCCATGGGCTGTAAATTAGCTGCTTTTAGATTGAATTAATTGATTCCTATTCCAGCCCCACTGCTATAGCCAGGCTGGGGCATGACCCTGGTGTTGACTGTTGAAGGGCAGGTTAGATGGGGCTTGGAGCACACGAGTCCAGTGGGAGGTGTCCCTGCTTATGGCAGGGGGTTTGGAACTGGGTGATCTTTAAGGTCCCTTCTAACCCAAACCATTCTAGGATTCCATGATTCTATGACTTTGCAGTCTCCAAATGGCCATTTCAGGGCTTGAAAATGAACAGCCAGGAATTTGAAGCCTTTCCTGAGAGATATGGAAGGAAGAAGGTGCAGATAAGCCACTCGTGCTTGTACTGGATCCCAAATACCAGCTGCTTCAGCCATCCAGATCCTGGAGCTTTCGGTATAGTTTTAAAAATCCCCTTTCCTAACCCTTCTTCTTGGATGTCTGTAAAGTGTCTTTTCACATCAGTGCCAAGCCTGACCGTGCTGACCCTGGGAGAAAACTGGCTTGATATCAAGGGTGGGGTGAGCTCAGTTGTTGTCAGTCTGGAATGGAAATGATTCTTGAAATCATCTCGCAGATAAGAGCAGCTCAGGGCAGGTTACTGCAGCAGAAGGGATTTTGGGGGGCACAGGAGCAGGGTGTGGGTGCTTCTTGTTTGTCAGAGAGTCCTGCTGCTTGGCTCCACGTCGTGGCATTTCCCCCAAGTTCAAGGTAAAGATGCCCTAAGAGCTCTGAGCGTATTAACATCAGATGAAGTATCTTGACATCTTATATCCCAGTGTATTAGTGGTGTCAGGATGAAGGTGAGCAGTGTAGGAAGGAGGATAATGCTGTAATTTCTCTTCTCTCCAGCAAAAGTGTTTCTGCTTTAGAATTTCTTCCATTACAGGTTTTCCTTTAGACTTTTCAACCATCACATCACTGCTGGCAATGAGCCTGTGTCCAGGGAGCAAATACCAGTATCAGGGAAGGGTGGTGTAACTGGGAAATCCTGATCAGCCTTTGGGAGCACTGGCCCCCCACAGTCCCCTGCAAGCCCAGCCCTTCTGCACAGGGAGATCCAGGAGGGCTCTGGTTGCTGCCAGGAACCTGCCTAGAAAAGGCAGAGATAGTTAAACAACCACCAGGACTTGGCTGATGAAGGATTGCAGAGAAGGGAGAAGGGGCAAAATAAGTTTTTGAAGGTGGGATGGACTTATGCCATCGAAAGGGAGTCACTGTCTGGTGAGGCAGTGCTGAGTCCAGCTCTGGAGTTGCCAAAACCAGAAGGGCATGAAACTGTTGGAACAAGTCCAGAGAAGGGCCACCAAGATGATCCAAGACTGGAGCAGCTCTGCTCTGGAGCCAGGCTGGGAGAGTTGGGGTGTTCAGCTTGGAGAAGAGAAGGCTCCAGGGAGACCTTAGAGCACCTTCCAGTGCCTGAAGGGGCTCCAGAAAAGCTGGGGAGGGACTTGGGACAAGGGCAGGGAGGGATGGGATGAGGGGGATGGATTAAAACTGAAAGAGGGGGGATTGAGAAGAGATCTTAGGAAGGAATTCTTTGCTGTGAGGGTGGTGAGACCCTGGCCCAGGTTGCCCAGGGAAGCTGTGGCTGCCCCATCCCTGGCAGTGTTGAAGGGCAGGTTGGATGGGGCTTGGAGCAGCCTGGGCTGCTGGGAGGTGTCCCTGCCCATGCCCGTGGGGTGGGACCACATGGCCTTTAGAGGCCCATTCCAACCCAACCTTTTCTCTGATGATTCTCTGATGGTTTTAAAGCAGACATCTTCCTGCCTGCAGCAGTTTCCTCCTCCCGGGAGGTGCACTGAGCTTGATGCTCACGACGTGTTTTCTGCAGGGAAATAAGGGATCCCTGTGCACCCCTTCTTCCAGCAGCCCTGTGCTTGAGCTGGCCCAGTGCTCAGGACACTGTCTGCTCTCTAAACCCAGGCACCACAGGGCTCTGCAGACCTCTTGGATCTGCCAGACACCCAGCAAAGATGATGCTGCACCTCCTGGCAATGCCCCCAAGCAGAGAGTGATGTGCTGGGGCAGTGCTGTGAGGAAACTTCCAATATTTCCAATATATCCATCAATTTGGGTGGTGCAGCAGTCCTACCAGTCACTTATTTCTATTTTATTGAAGTTGTGAGAAGGCAGAACAAAGTGTTGCTGCAAAAATGAAGATGTCAAAAAGATTGGGGTCTTTTTTTTGCTTAGAGAAGTGTGTTTCTCTCCATCAGTATGTCTATACTCTGGGGTTTAACAAATTATTTCATCCCATGTGCTCTAGAAATTCCATATTGATTTAGATGCTTTTGGATAGGAAGACACTTATAGGACTGAAAGCTGAAAATTTAGAAAAAAAGACAAGAGAGCAACCATCTGAAATTGCCAATGGCACAAATGTAGCCAAATTGTATTTACCTTTAGGCTTTCAGGGCTTAATGTATTTACAGAGTTTACAGGAAGGATTTAGTCTAATCCTGAGTCTTCAGAAATTTCTTTTCAGTGGAGAATGTTAATGAACCCAGTCAGGTTAGTGCAGAAAGTTTCTAAAGCCTTAATAACTGCAGCCTTGCCAAGTGGTTAATACTTTTTAAATGTCTTCCACTGGGTTTGTGCTTGCTTTAGCACCAGATGAAAATCTCCTTTCTTGCTCTCACGCCTTTGCTCTTCTCTAGTACATGTGTTTGACATGTCTTAACAAAGATAAAATAAGCCTGGGCTGTGTTTTCTTATCTTGATTCTTCCACACTTTTCTGTCTCTCTGTATTAATGCATATTTTAAAAATCCCAGTGGATAAACATTTTTACATCAGTAGTTTTTTCCTCAGGAAAAAAGAGGGGAAAATGTGTTTGCTCGTTCTCTTGAGTTTTTTAGAGCTGTCCTCACCACATAAGTAAGGGAAACCTTCAGAGAGAAGCTGTGGCTGCCCCATCTCTGGCAGTGTTGAAGGGCAGGTTGGATGGGGCTTGGAGCAGCCTGGGCTGCTGGGAGGTGTCCCTGCCCGTGCAGGGGGTTGGGACTGGATGGTCTTTAAGGTCCCTTCAAACCCAAACCAGTCTGTGAGTCTATGATTTATGTCTTTACTCAGAGTTGATTAATGCATGCTTGTCTTAAAGCCACCAACACTGCAATGAAACCATGTGCCAGAGAAAGCTGAGTAATCACTTCTAAGTTATCGATGTCAAGTGGGATTTCAGCAGGATCACCCAGGCTAATACACTTGGCACATTTGGAAACAGAAGCTGTCAGGATTATTCCCAGGTCACTTCCCTTTATCAAATCTTGCTTCCAGGCAGGTTGAGCCCAGGTTTGTCCTCTCTGCCCAGGAAGAGTCGCTGCTGCAGCCTGAACCGTGTTCAGCGGAGCAGGGGGAGCTGCTTTTGGGGCCAGAACATCTCAGAATAATTCAAACCTCTGGGGGAGGGAATCCAGTACTTAGGAGAGGCTGAGAGACCTGGGGCTGGTTAGTCTGGAGAAGACTCAGAGGGCACCTGATGAATGTCTCTAAATACCTGCAGGGTGGGTGTCAGGAATGGGCCAGTCTCTGTTCAGTGGTGCCTGTGACAGGACGAGGGGAAACGGCACCAAGTGACAACACAGGAAGTTCCACCTCAACATGAGGAGAAACTTCTTTGCTGTGAGGGTGACAGAGCCCTGGGACAGGCTGCCCAGAGAGGCTGTGGAGGCTCCTTCTCTGGAGACTTTCCAGACCCATCTGGACACGTTCCTGTGTGACCTGCCCTGGGTGTTCCTGCTGCAGCAGGGGGGTTGGACTGGATGATCTTCAGAGGTCCCTTCCTTTCCCACTTTCATGTGTAACTTGTAGGAAGACAACAAATCCTTCAGGTTCCTGTTGAAAATCCAAATACCATCATTTCCTGAAATAGTTTCCTGTATAATACTTTCTGCCAGGTATTCTCTCAGTTTTTTACCTTGGTTTGGTGTAAAACTTCTATTCGACCATTTCTTAGGATCTTTTGAAACCTCTGGCCCAGCTTTTGAGCATCCCACTGGCTTTAGTCTTCTGGAGCAGACATTTTGCATGGCCTGTGAGATCCTTTGTGTGTGTGTACACACTTTGGAGGATGGCCTGTTTTGTATTTTTTATTCTTCTCTCTGGTTCTTACAGTTTTGTATGGTTTCCTGGAGAGCTTTGTTGCCACTCCTGAATAACAGGAGAATTCATTAAAGAAAAGCAGTGTAGGCTGAAGCCATCCCTTGGAAATGCTTATCTGAGTATCAGAGTAATAAAAGGTATCTTGAGAAGCAGAAAGGGAAACTTGAGTTCCACTTGCACGAGGTGGTTCTCCAGGAAGACCCTTCAGGGATGGTTGCTTTCCTGGAAGAAGTTCTCTAAAACTGCAGAGCAGATTCTACCTGGTGTGTGTTGAATAAGGGGTTGAGCAGAGCTGCTCTGTTGAGAAAGATTGGATGGAGTCCTCAGCTGCTGGCTCTTGCTGGTGGGACTGGGGTCTTGATGATTAAAATTAAGTTACTGGTCTTGTGGGGAGAGGGGCCAAATAGCACTTAAAGGCATCAGGCTGGAGCCTGTAACAACTCAGATTTCCTGCCAGCACTCAGGGTGGGGTTCTGCCCTTCTAAGTTGACTCCTCATTTCAATCAGGGCTGCATTTAGGTTTAAAAGAGAATCAAATTTTGGACCATACCTAAATTATAAAACTAAACTCTCAAATTCTGCTTCTAAAACGTGGAATCCCAGGATGGTTTGGGTTGGAAGGGACCTTAAAGACCATCTAGTCCCAACAACCCTGCAGGGGCAGGGACACCTCCCGCTGAACCTTCATTGAGTTTTACTCAAACGCATTTTTTGGAAGAAAGAAATGCCCTAAAGGGGAGATTTTAGGTTTGTTGGTGGTCACTGGGGAAGGAGAACTTGGGCACAGAGTTAAATGAGTGGCAGAACTGAGCTGTAAGCAAGACTGAGTCTTCTGCGTTGCCTCAGGGTGGAGAGATATCACTCCAGTAACTGCTGTACCCTAAATATTCTGCATCTTCTGCTGCCCACGAGGCAGATCAGATTGGTTTCTGTTTCTCATCAGGAGGAGCTGTGGATTTGTTGTGTCAAACTGTTTTCCACTTCCCTCAGAGGGTCCCTGTGACAGTCTCAGTGTGAGCTGATATTCGCACCCTGGTGTTGGGAGAACACTTTGGGAAGCACAGCCTCAAGAGACAGATCAGCAGGCAAGAAGCTGATCTCAGACAACTAAGCCCAAGCTTTAAAGAAATTGGAGTGTTGACCTGGAAAACAGGCTCAGATTTTGAAATGTCAAGTTGGTATGAGGTCCTGAATCAAAGGGAAAAGAAAATGTAGCTATTTAGTGGTGGCACAAAGAGAATGGGAGTGGATTAGGTGGGACTTCTTTGCATGTGAACTGCTGGGGCAGGAGCACAAGACCTGGGACAAGCATTGCTTAGATGAGGTGTGGGGTGAGGAGCAGATATTTTTTATGTTCATAGATGGCCCAGGAAACACAAAAGTGTGCTCAAAAATCTGTTTGTCTCTCTATATGTAAATAATCTGTATGAGTCACAAGAAGGAGATAGTGTCAGAATCATCTATTATCTTGAGTCAGGAAGACATTGACTCATGAACATTTTGCAGGGTGAGTTTTGGAGCTACTCTTACAGGATTATGTGCCTCAGTGTGAGCTGTTCTGTTATGCTGAGCAGAATGAGGCTTTGGTTATTAGAGGGATGAGGTCATCAGAAATGATGAGGGCAATGAGGGAAACAAATCTGCACGCCCCATAGGCATTCATTAAAAAAAAAGCTATTTAACAGGGTTTAAAAATTCATAGAGATTATTTTGGTCATATCTTCAAATCTATTATCAGGGAACACATAAAAAATAAATAAATGATGGGGTATTTCCTGATGTTGTTGGCTATTAAACACAAATGTCTTCTTCAAAATGAAGAGGCCTGTCTGGTTTATTTCCAATTGTTATTTTGGTTTTATTACTTTGTAATTAATCACTTCTATTGACATGGTGTAAGGTCTGGATTGGAATGAAGCACTGTGCATATTTTATTCTGAATATTGTATATTCAGAAATTATCCCTTGGATAGTTTGCTGTCAAAGAATTAGTACATTATGAATCAGTTTCAGAAACAAGACAGAGACGTTAATACCCATAGCTCTTATTTTTCTTTTAATTGCTAGTCATGTATCCTTGATCAGTCCCAGAGATTAGGAGCTCCTTGGTTATATCTAAAAAGTCATTTTTCACCAGCAGGAGGTGATATCTTGGCTGGGTTTTCTTCAGGCTCTGAAGCACAGGGATGGACCTGGGCTCAGTCTTTAAGTGTTTGAAAGTGTTCTAGGCTACAGGCAGAGCATGTGGTCTGATACAGAGGAGTCTGAGGTGCAATTGCATTACCAGTCCCATTTAAGCTAATAAAATCAGGAAAAAATCAGAATTAAGGTGGTGATTGAAAGTGGTAGGTTTGCCTTACTGGGAAGAGCACAGTCCAGAGGGGAGGACCTGAGCCCTGGGCTGCTTTGCTCTGGGGAGCTGGTCAAAATGCCAGTATTTCCTTGTGTCTGTGTGTATGTACAGATAGAAAAAGAATTACTTTTATATGCTTACAAAATTATATTGTGGATATATGCATCAGCATACACAAAGAAAACATATATGGAGTTCTGTTGAGTGGTGCTTGTGGGAACCTGCTGGCTGTGCCAGTGGAACAGCTGAGTGTGAGGACAAGGAGCCTGGAGCACAGCTCTGGGCACGTGAGGAAAATGAAGCCCAAAGGGTGACTCAGGTTCCTTAGCTGGATCTAGTCCCTCATCAGGCTGCTGAGAAGTGTCCTTCTGGCATCACTGCAGTCCTGCTAAAACATAGCAGTGTATCTCACCTGCTGGCAACAAAGGACGTTTCTTTTTTAAATTTCTTTTCCTTTTTTTCCCCCAAACCAGACATTTTAATAGTGTCAACCCTCTCACTTATCAAGCATTCAGCTCTTGCAGGAGTTGTTCTTAATGATGAGCACTAAGAAAGGATGAACTACTGAAATGAAGTTGGATGAACCACTTCACAAATATTGTATCATTTACTTCTCTTTCTGTACCAGTGAAATGAGAATTTCTGTTTATGAACGGAGAGAAAACCCAGTGTACTGATTACTAGTAAAGCTCATTATATCATTCCTACTTTAAAACTGAAAAGCAAGTAGCTATGTGGATACCCAGGGAGAATATTGCTTATATTTAGATTTTTTTGCTGTGATCCTGAGCACCAGCTTAAGCTCCATGTTTTCCATGAGGCTGTGCTACATCCTTAGCCATCCTTTCTCCCAGCTTTGCCCTTTTCATTCCCCCTTTTGCCTAAGGCCCAGTTTGCCAGTTGATTGCCTTTTATACAAGGTGCAACACTCTCACTTTGATCTTGTATCATGGCAGATGAAAGCTAAGATGCTATTGCTACTGTGATTTTAATCTAAACCCCTGAACCTAAAATACTGTTTGTGCAACCAGTCCCTGGTCCTTCTCACCCATTAATTATTTGCTCAAGGCCTGAGTAGTTATTAAAACAAGTATGGTTTGGTAATACCATACAGTTTTAACTCCTACACAAGAACCATGGTTAACACCATCCATTTGGGAAGAAAAAAAAAATTGCTTTGGGAAGAGAAAAATTGGTTTAAATGAAGGTAGAGACCTTGATCCAGTCTGCTGGGCAGCCCTCACTTCATAGGTCCAGAGTGGTGGGTTTATTGTCTTTTTGCTACTGGAAGATCCTGGTACCACCTTGGATTTCCTAGGTGTGCTACAGCCTCACAGGCTCTGATGTTGACCTGATCCTTCTCTTCAGTGAAAATACTCTCAAGCAGGAAAGGAATTGGACATAGAGGTCAAAAATGTGATATTAATTACATTTAATACTTCATAAATCAAGTTGAAGGATACTTGAAGTCACTATTTCTTAGCCATGGGATACTTTCTGATGAGGTTGGATGTGTCAGGTATCTCTCCCCACCCTGCACATTGTGTACTAGACACCAGGAAAGAATATAATTAAAACCCACGCTTTCTGTAACACCAGAATGGAGATTTCCATGCAGAAGGAAAGAGGTTTATTCCAGTTTTCTGCCTTAATCTGTGCCCACACAAGCAAAACTCTGAGCTGGTACAAAACAATTCAGATGGAAGCTCATTTAAACCCTCTAAAATGAAGCAACGTAGTGTCTTGATGGGCAAACACGGCTAATTACTTTTCAGTCAATGGGGATTAAATCATCATCTCCAGTGCAGAGACAATTTTAGCCACAGCATGTTGACAACATCCTTGGGATCCCATCAGCACCCACCGTGGTGGCTTCTGCAACAGCAGCGGGGCCTTTCCTACCTGGGACAGTCCCTGCCCTTGCTCAGGGGCTTCTGCTGAGGCAGGGCATGGAGAAAGCAGGGCTGCAGGGACATTCATCTCATGGTTCCTACCTTCCTGCAGTGTAATGGAGTAGGAATATGTGTTTTTGGAAGCAGAGAGGAGCTCTCAAAGGTGGGACTCTTGGTGTAAATGATACGCCAGGCTTGGCAAGCTTAGAATTTTTCTGGAGATACTAATAGGTTTGTTAATTATTACCCCATTCCGATCTGTTCAATATTTGCCTAAATTACTTGCCATTTTAAAGCTCAGGGTCTCTTGGGTTGCTCTGTCTGAAGTTTTATAAAGCTGAACATCAAGCACTGGCATCTGATGAGAAGTTTAGGGTTCCCTCTGTAGAACTTGTGCCTTCAGGAGAGCACTGAGCTCTAGTGTTGTCAATCACAGCATGAATCCTGGGCCTGGGCCCAACAAAGAGCATCTAGAATATTATTAACCATTCATGGCACAGTGTATTCAAACCTTCTGTGTTTATTTTTGCTCCTAGTAGTGATTCTGTCTTGGAAAATGGTGCCAGCCTGTTGGATAGGCCGTAGGTCTGGCTAATCCAGGAAGGACTGGGATTTTTGTATGTATATATAGGTATATACACATCCACCATGGATATCTGTCTGTCTGTCTGTCTGTCTGCCTGTCTGTCTATCTCTCTCTCTCTCTCTCTCTCTCTCTATCTATCCATCCATCCATCCATCCATCCATCCATCTATCTATCTATCTTACTCACAGAGTAAGATAGGCTTCTACACAGAGTAGAGTAAGGCTTCTATTAACTTGCCCTCACCTCAGGAACTCCAGCCTGAGAATGGCTGAATTCCTTAGGTGATGCTTCAGAAAGCATCAAGAGATCTTCAGAACATCACAGGGTTATACTTCTGGTATGATCACTTCTTCCTACATTACCTATTTGACTTAACAAAGAAACTCTGGGGGAGAAATAAAACTTGTGCATTTTTTTCCCCAGTAGGAATGTTCACTTCTTAGGCCACCAATCCAGAACTTCTTCAGCTGTGAGAAAGAGGAGAACAGAACACGTGTGGTTGTGATGAACAGTGAAGTGTTGGTTGCTTTCTAATAGTCCTCAGTGCTTTCACCACATGTGCAGACCAACCTATTCCTTTATGGTTCAAAACTATTTCAGACGAGCCATTGTCTTGCCCTGAAATAAGAATAACCTCCAAAGGTTGCCAGACAGTGAGTCAATATCTCGGATATTTGTATGCAGATAATGATGAATAAACAACATGGTGGAAGGCTGAGTATGTAATCAAACAATTATGACTTAATTACAGTACCGAAGCTTGCTGAGATAATTTACATTCGTGGAAAATTGGTAGGGAAGGATGCAGCTTCTTCAGGAGAGATGAGCAGGGGAAGGGCTGCCTTGCCAGTGCAGGAGGGAGAGGCTTTCTGAATAGGACAGCACATGGTTAGTAATTATTTGATTAATAATAGAAAGATGCTGCTCAGAAAGGCAAGGGAAGGGATGTTTTTTTGCTAGTAGTAAGGTCAGGGAATCTGTGGATGATGTTTTGGGAAAGCAAAGCAAGGCAGAGTTGGGAAAAACCCCCTCATGTGGACTTCCCCAAACGTACCTCACTGAGAGGGGAAGAGCCCCAGAGGATGAGATGGTGGCATCTCTGTGCCCTGTCCCACAGTGGGAAGTCCCATGAGAAGCACAACTTTCAGCTGTCACTGATGAATATGAGCATGGGCACCTTGGCATAAAGGGTAAGATCTCTAAAAAGCCATGCATGTCCCACCATGTTATCTGAAGATTCCAGTGTCTTGCAGCTCCCTTTCCTTTGTTGAGGGAAGGGAAAAGCAGCAGTAACACAGTCTGCACTCTGGGTAAATGCTTAAAGATGTGGGATCAGCTCAAGTGCTCAGCTCCCATTTGCAGAAGCTCCAGACGTTTAGGAACCAAAGCCTCATTTAAAAAAATCAATGGGACTTGGGCTTCTTCCTTTCTAATGAACATTGGAAAAAGGGCCTTTGGTGCCAAAGTCGATTAGACGGGCGGTAACATTTTCTTCCAGGCTTTTTGAAGTACTCAGTGAAGTTTTGAAAGTTGATTTAAGTGCTTTAGGCAAAGTTTCTCAGTTTGCTGATTGTAATTCAGTAGGTAGCAGTCCTGCTTTGAGTACAAACCACTGGCGAGGAGCAGCTTTTGGAGTGCAGAAGGTGTCAAATGAGAAGACAGCTAATGAATCCCCACAGCTCTGTCTTCTCCTTCCACCCCACTGCTCCCTTAGATACTGGCACCTCAAAAAGAAGCATTTTTAAATGCTCCCCAAAGGAAGAGACTGACCAAAAAATTCAAATCCTGGTGTTTTAAGCTAAAAGCCAGGATGTAATAACTTCCAAACCTTGTCATCTCCAGCAGTTCATAAATGCTCTGTGAATATTTCTCACATTCAACACAGCAGTTTAACTTGCTCTTTTGATGAAAGCATGAATTAATAAGCTTAGCTTGGATCACTGAGTAATAAAATAGAGTCTTACAAGCAGCAGAACAGTTCTACTCTGATGTGTGAGTCTTTGTTTTTGTATTCAGAATCATATTTGTTGTCAACGTTCCTGAAAGAGCATTTAGCCTGTGCTGGAGCCTTGGGCTCTTGGAGTGAACCATGCAAATGAGGGATTTCTGTGGGAGAAACTTGTCAGGCTATTTTTCTTGTTCTGGGGTTAAGTACTGTAGGCTTTTCAGATTTCAGGCCAGATTACAACTGACAGAGTTTGATGTCGGTCCAAAAATAGACTCCATTCCTGGCAGAGGATAAGACTTTTAAGACCTTGCAGTAATTGAGGGATTTTTTGATTGATTTCCAGATTAGATCATTGGGTACTAGGCTGGCTAAAAGCACTGACATGGCCTCAGAGTCCACAGCCTGTGTAATTTCAATAAGATTTGCATATTTGGCTGGATTAAAATGAGCTCAGGAAGAAGCAGTTCAACTGCTGACAAGAGAGCCTACAGGTAAAATGGTAGAAGTTTTTATTTCAGGTATTGTCGCATTTGTAGCATTTCCATCACCCTCATGTCACTGCATCTTTAACCTTCCTTCTTCACCCTGACCAAGGGGAGGGACATGAGACATGCTGACATCTGGCAGCCCTTTGGTTTGGGAGCAGTTGTCATTCCTGGGTGACTTCACAACTCAAAATCCCTTTTCTTACACATCCATCAATGTTGGGTCTTGCTTGGATTCGCTCATGGAGATGTTGACATCCTTGCTTAGCTAATAATAACAACAACAGTAATAATAATAAAAATAGTAATAATCCAGGAATCACAGCCTCTAGCTTGATAGACACAATTCTAATATTTAAAATATACTTACACACATGACGTTTGTAGTTATCTAGATAAGTCTTTGTCTAGATCTGTGTTTGTGTCCATATGTGGTATATCTATATGTCAACGAAGCTGTATCTGAAAGGACCTGTGTCCTTTCTGCTCACATCTCCTTTAGGAAATGGCAGGTTGAAATATTTCTCTCTGTGGGGAAATAATGCTTGGCAAACCAGAGACGTTTCATCATAACATTGTCTAGGGTTTTCCATGTGATATTTCAAGCAAATGTGAGAAAGCCATCATTTACATGGATTATGTTGCTCAAATTGCAGAAAAGTATTAAATGTTACCAGTGAAGTTTTTGGCTATTTTAGTGTCCCATTGAAATGTAGAAAAAACCTCAACCTTTTAAAGACTTAAGGCTCAACATTCTAGCTTATTTTTATTTAGATAAGTGTTGAACATGAGCCAACTTCCTCTTTGATGAGCCTCTTAATGGTAATGGATTGAAATGGGAAGAGTGGAGATTTAGGTTAGAGATCAGGAGAAAATTCTACCCTGTGAGGGTGGTGAGACCCTGGCCCAGGCTGCCCAGGGAAGCTGTGGCTGCCCCATCCCTGGCAGTGTTGAAGGGCAGGTTGGATGGGGCTTGGAGCAGCCTGGGCTGCTGGGAGGTGTCCCTGCCCATGCTTTAAGATGATTTTTAAGGTCCTTTCCAACCCAAACCCTTTTATGATTCTTGAAAATTTGGGTAAGAAAAGATGCAAAAGATTTTGAATAACCCTCCAGAAAAAAGAAGAACAAACCAAACCACTGAAATTCCCTCAAGAAAAAGTCTGTTCCCAGAATATGGTCACCGTGTGATGTTGGCAGCCAGATGCCTAATGCTGGGCAAAGGCTGGTATTACATTTATGCTTGACCCCAGAAAACCAGAAGGAAGAAGGCCAACCCAACAGACTCACAAAAAAAGCAACACACAGAAAAACAATTACAAATTAGTGCAGCAACACTAAAGGCTGACGTGGCTTTCTCATGGAATGAGGTGGGATCCAGAGCTGTTTTTTAGGTAGACCTTGCTCAGCTGGGGGAAGGGTTTGATGGTGTGTAGCTGTCGGGGGCTGGTTTGAGACTGGAGAAGTTCCTTCCATCTTCACTGAAAGTGCAACCATGAACCTGTGCTGAGCTAAAGTTGGCCTTGGCTCCTCCAGCTCATAAAGTTGTTTATTTTGGTTGGTAAAGACACTGTGTTTTATCAACAAGGTTGGGTGGCTTCTCAGCTCTTCTCTGCTGAGACGCTTCCCCAAGGTTCAGCAAGAATGCTGTTTCATCATGATACAGATTCCAGGTTCTTTGTTGTTGCCCTCAACTTTCCATTGACATTCAAGGAATAATTTGCAACCCCTCAAGGTGTTCAGCTGGCTCAGACTTGGGAGGAGCAGATAATGTACCAGAAAGGGAAAATAAAGGTGCAGAAATACGTACCAGGGAGGGTACCACTGAACTGTGGGTACTTAGTGTTCCATCTGCTCAAGCATGGGAACTACCTGTGGTTTTCTACTAGGTAGTAGCTGAAAAGAAATACAAAGGATTCAGCAGCTTCCTTTATTCCTTGTCATCTCTTTCCAGCCTTTTTTTAGGTAGTTTCTTGGTGTTAGAGGTAGCCCACAGGGAAGAGGAAACGCTTCAGTTGGCATTTGTGATGATCTTGATGTTTGTGCTGGCAAGAGGAGCTGCAGTTCCGTGTGGTTTAGGAAAGGAAACAGTGAAATGACTCCAGTGGGTTGAGCTCTCCAGTGAGGGCAGGTTCATGTCACCGTATCCTGACAAAAGTGGCCCTTTTTCAAAGAAGAAGCAATTCCCTTCTGCACAAGAGTTAGGGGTTAAAAATCCGAGTGCATTTATCTGGCACAGATGGATTTCTCCAGCTGACAGTGTCGTGGTCATTCTGGCCTCAGCTGAATAGAATTTAACTTATGTAAAAGTTATGGTAATTTTCTGCTCTTGCAACTGCCCGGAATATGACAACCACTAAAAATGGCTTTTTAAAAATACTTCTGCTTGACATTCATGTCTTCATGCTGTGTTACAAAGTGGAGACACCTTGAAAGGTTGAGTGGAGACACCAACCTCCTTTGGCAAGGAGGCCAAATGCCACAGGACCCAGCTGGCAAAAGGCAGAACCCTTTCAGGTTGCCTCTGGCTTTTTTTTTCTTTTTCCTCCAAAAAGCTGTTTAAACACTGGTTAAAATCTGGAAATTTGAGAATTTGCATAAGAGTGAGACCAGTGACACCAGCAAGAACCAGCATTTGTGCAGCTGGTGCTTTGACTGTTATGCTGGATGGGACCATTGGTCCATCCTGGGTATGACTTTGCTCATTTATTGAGATTGTGGTGAAATGGTGGTGTTCTCCTCACAGACTGAAAAGAGTTTGGCTTAAGACAATGGAATTAGAGGGAGCAGGGTCAACATCCTGCCCCATGGAACCCATCCCCTGCCCCATGTCACCCACATGCACAGGTTTGGCTGTCATGAGCTTCCTTATGGACAACACCTCAGCCACCCCCGTGGACATCTCCAGCACCATCTCCAGGGTGTTGCTGAGCTGCTCTGAAATGTTGAGAATGCAGAAATACTGAACTGTGTGACAGTTTGGTGATTCTTCTCTTACATCTTGAACTAGGGAGAGGTTCCAAGGAAAACGTGTGTCCTGTGTAACATGTCTAAACGTTGTCCCATGTCTCCTGTTTGCATAACCTGGCTGAAAAAATGAAGGAGAGGGAATAAATATGGGAAGTAAATACCTAAGGAGGGAATGAGGTTGATGTATTCAAATACTAATTCGCTGTCTTGCAGCCAGTGCACAGACAGCAACGTTTCCAAAAGCAGCTTTGTCAGGGGAGAGGTGGGGAAAGCAAACCCCAGTTGATTTCTTTGGAGGGCTCCTGGTTTTCATGTTGAATCCAGCATTGAAAGTCTGGTTTGGATTTGTATGAATAGGAGTTTATATCCTTGGAAAAATTATGTTATCTGGAAGTCTTGCAGGTTTTGTTGTTGCTTATTTAAGGAGTGTTAAATCAGCAGCTTTCCTGGAAAAGAGACTTAAAAGAAATGCTTTCCTAAAGAAGCCATTTGCCTGCTGCATAGTTTTATAGGGCAAATTTTCAATATTTAGGATAAAAGTCTATGGGTAAGAAAATGGCTATCCTGAGGTGTAATTCTCCAGAAGGCTCCCAGGCAATGCTAGATGTACATCCTTGTGCCATTCATTTTTTATTGTGAACCTATAAATTGTGTGGTTTGCCTCTACAGGCCTTGTGAGCCCAAAAGGGATGGTTCAGAATCTCCCAGGCCTGGCTGTGGAGAACCTTTGCAGGTCAGAAAGGGCTCATAAATTCTAGAGATGCTGTATTATCTTCCAGAGAAGCTGGAGGTTTGGCCCAAACCTTTCCTACATTTCAGTCTTCTGTCCTGAAACCTTCCTGTTCTTAGGTGAAAATGATACTTTTTTTTGAACAACTGTGAGAAATGCAACAATTGAATCACCAAGTTCTGCAAAGGTTTCCCATAGATGCAGTCCCTGGGGAACGGGCTTTTGCTGGAAACACTGAAGTTTACTTTAAAATTGCATTGCTTTCCTGTTTCTACAACTACATTTTCTAACTGTCCATAGCTAAAATGTATTTTCATCAATACCTCAATAAGCTGAGCATCCATACAGGCATTATTAAAAAAAAAAAAACCTGATCAAACAAACTCCTTTTCATTTCAGAAGATTATTTTAGACACCAGGAAGAGTCTTCAGTAGTCCTGCTGTATCTTAATCTGCTTAGCAGGAGCTACTGCTTTGGGTGTGCTCAAAATCCATCCTTCTCTCATCAGCAAAACTGCCTGTCCACATTTTTTTAAGCTGTTTTCCCTGTTTGTGAAATCTTTTGAGAAGTATTTCATACCAACCATGACTTTCTGCTTGTATTGCATGCATGAGCATCTTCATACACCATCATCAGTAAGTGCAGCAGTGGTTTGGGCTCCTGTTGATGTCCACCAGAAGCTTTTTGCTGCTAAACTTCAGAGCAGTAACTCCACAGCTTTGCACTTTGCCTTCAGACTAGTGCCAAGAATCAAAAGAGATGACAAACAACAAAAGAAAACCCCACAAGAAGCAGGGAATTGATGCTGCAGATCCTTGATGAGTTGTGTAAATGAGCATCTGAGCAAAGACGGTCCTGGTGAGTCTTTAGACCATTCTTCAGCAAGTGTCATATCATAGAATCACTGAGTGGTTTGGGTGGGAAGGGACCTTGAAAAGCCATCCAGTCCAACCCCCTGCAGTGAGCAGGGACATCTACTAGACCAGGTTGCTCAGAGCCCTGTCCAACCTGACCTCAGATGTTTCCTGGGATGGGACATCTCCCACCTCTCTGGGCAACCTGGGCTGGTGTTTCACCACTCTCAGTGTAAAATATTTCTTCTAATATCTAGTCTAAACCTCTCCTCGTTCAGCTTCAAACCAGCACCCCTTGTCCTATCACTACAAGCCCTGCTAAAAAGTTTGCCCCATCCTTGTATTTAGAAGGCAACCATTGCTCTGGTAACAAGCAGGATAAACTGTTCCTGATCCGTGATAGAGGAGCTTAGATGAGAAGATGCATTAGCTCCAGGTGGATCCAGTGCAATGCAGAGTCCTCTTCTCCAGAGCCTGAAAAGAACACTTCATGAAAACATTTCCTGTCCCTTCTATTGTGTGAGGCTTCTATCAGCAGGGAGTTTATGGGGTGTGAAAGCTCTTCATGCCCTGTCTGCTGTGAGCTGGTGGTTGGCACAGCTGAAGGTTCTGTGGAAAAAGGGGGAAATTTTTCTTCTCTTTTATTGCCACATCTTTTTAAGGGGTTTCCTGGAAGTTTTAAATGCTTGAAATGAGATGTTTTTTCAGAGCTTTCCTTCAGCCTGAGCTGGGAGCAACAGGACAGGCTTCACCTGGGGCTGCTTGTTACTCATGAGGGCTGAGAAAAGCTTTTCCCAGGTCTTCGTTAATTGTTGGAGGTGTTTGAGCACACGTGAGCTGAGGATTTTAATTGTTTGGCTTCAAACAAGCATTTTTTCTGCCTTTTCCAAAGAAAACCACTGTCCCGTGTGCTTCCATGCAGCAAACTGTCTATTTTTGGGATGCCTCCCCTGGCTCTTTCACACTGGCACACTGGGATGCTCCCGCCTGCCTTTCACCATCTGTGTCGCTTGGTTCTCCTCCTGGGATAGAGCTGCAGTTTCCAGATAAGCTCCTCACCCCTTCTCCATAAGGGGCATTTCTGGAAGATGAGGATTTGCTGCAAGGTCTGTGCTGATGGACTCCACTGGGCTCAAGGATTAAGGAGGTGATTGTCCCCCCGTGCTGGCACAAGTGAGGATGCACCTCACATCCTGAGGTCGGTTTCGGGTCCCCCTCGACAAGGACATGGAGGGGCTGGAGCGTGTCCAGGGAAGGGCAAGGGAGCTGGGGAAGGGGCTGGAGCACAAGTGTGAGCAGGAGCAGCTGAGGGAGCTGGGGGTGTCCAGCCTGGAGACAAGGAGGTGAGGGGAGACCTGCTGGCTCTGCAGCTGCCTGAGAGGAGGTTGGAGCCAGGGGGGTTGTCTCTTCTCTCAAGGAACAAGTGAAAGAATAGGAGGAAATGGGCTCAAGTTGTGCCAGGGAGGATTAGATTAGATATTAGAAGAAACTTCTTCACTGAAAGGTCAATTAAACACTGGCCCAGGCTGCCCAGGGAGGTGGTTGAATCCCCATCCCTGGAAGTGTTTAAAAGCCATGTAGATGTGGTGCTGAGGGACACGAATTGGGCTCTGTAGAGTTGAGTTAATGGTTGAGTTAATTGGTAGAGCTGGAATAATGGTTGGACTTGATGATCTTCAAGGTCTTTTCCAGGCACATTGATTCAGTGACTCTGTGAAGTGGTTGGTGTGGGAAGGGGGACAGCCCTCTCCCTGGCTTCCTGGGCTCCAGCAGGAGTACCAGCTGCTTTGACAGTGGTTTCAAACTCAATGAACTGCTTAAAAATATTTCAGAGGAGGCAGTTAGTGCCTCCTTGGAGTGTATGTCAGCCTCTGGATGTTCTTTGCTCATTGAATTTTCCTTTGAAGGTCCCAAGTCTCTCTCCCTAGTGGTAATGGGAGCTTTCCTGCTAAATCTCCCTTGCTAAATCTCCTGTAATTGGAAGCAGTGGATGTCATTAATGTAAGAATTTATTTAAACACAGATGATACAGGAGTTCAAACTCATGAGCATGTAGCAATGAACAGTGTGTGAGGAGCAGGAGTGAGGAGTGACAGCAGTCATGATGCTGAGGAGCAGCTCTGCTCTAGAGCCAGGCTGGGAGAGTTGGGGTGTTCAGCCTGGAGAAGAGAAGGCTCCAGGGAGACCTTAGAGCACCTTCCAGTGCCTGGAGGGGCTCCAGGAAAGCTGGGGAGGGGCTTGGGACAAGGGCAGGGAGGGATGGGATGAGGGGGAATGATTTCAAGCTGCAAGAGGGGAGATGGAGATGAGATCTGAGGAAGAAATTCCTTGCTGTGAGGGTGGTGAGACCCTGGCCCAGGCTGCCTAAGGAAGCTGTAGCTGCCCCATCCCTGTAAGTGTTCAGGACTAACCAGGACTAGCCTCATTTATGGAAATAACTACAAAAAGAAAACAAAGCAAACCCTTCTACAAAGCCCAGAACCTTCTGCAGCACATCCACGGCTGTTAGTAATTTCTGTAGAGGTGGGATATATAAATGACTAAACAGAGAAGGTTTTCCATGGAAGGTTCAGTCCTATTGAGGACTATCAGCCAGTGAAGTGGAACCCAACCTTGATGGTCCAGATCCCATTTCTCTGTTAAAATAAATGTGCCATCACCAGGGTCCAGATTTCACTATGAAATATCTGGCTTTGAAAAGTGGAAGGACTGAAGTAAAATACAGTGAAAAACTAAAGAACTGTTAGATGAATTCTAACATCTATGATGAAGTAATATTGTGGGTTTAATAGAAAATAACCAGCAGGTGTTTACTTTCTGTCACTGGATGTTTGAGTAGTGATTGCCCCATTGTTAAACACATGGTGGGCCCATCCAGTGTTTGTCCAGCTGCCTGTTACTCTGTGGGCTTTGTCTATTCCCCACATTTAACAATCTGAGTCTAGAGATTATTTTAAAGGCATCTGATTAATGAAATAGTATTTGACTTTTGCAATAGCTACTTTGAAAAAGTCTGTCATGTAGCAGGTACTTTTAAAAGTATCTCTGTGGTGTGACAAGGATGTATAAACAAATCTCAGGAGGAGATACAGCATTTCACTCAGCAGTTCTGTATTGTCCAAGTCTCATTTGCTTCTCTGCTCTTTGAAAGAAGAGGCTATTTTTAAACTAAGACTTCAGCTTTCTGCTACAAGCAATGGTCTTGCTGGGAAAGGCAGAAGCAATTCTGTAGCTCATGATTTTTAAGCTATCGCAGTTGATCAGTGGCTCGACTGCTGAAGATTATTAGAGCAAAAAATAAATCCCCAAAATCTCAATTATCTTTAGTTTTGTGCATATCCTGGGTATTTTTGCAATATTCACATCCCAAAGCCCCTGCTGCAGTCCCCTGGAATAAGTACCTGAGTAGAAACATGTTCCAGGAAAAGTTTGGCACATCTAAAGCTCCCCAGACCAGACAGATTAATGGTCTCCTGGAGTATTTTTTGGCTCCATAATCTGTGTGATCACCTCATTCAGCTGATGTGTTGCTAAAAGAGCAGCAAGAAACAACGACTGAGACAATAGTGACAGATTTTGTCTTTGGCTCAGGTTTGTGAAGCCAGAAAACTTCTGTGCAGTCATGTGGAGCATCTGAGAAGGATGGAGAGAGGTTTCCTGCCTTCATCACCTCTGCACAGCCCTCCTCTGGTGTTGCCAGGGTTAATCCAGAGTCTCCATACTTTTTTTCATCCAAATTGAGTGGTTTGAAGTGTGAGGAGCGTTGTGACCATCTTATGAAGAAGACTGGGTGTTAAAAGGGAGAACAAAGGCAGGGAAGGGGAAAGCTCCATAGAAAAACCAGAAATCCTCATTCTAGTGAAGCTGAGGGCCTCTGAGCTGAGCTTCATAATTTAGGAATGAGGGCTTGAGTCAGTGACACGTTGCACTGAGAACATGTCAGGCAAAAGGGTTACTCAAAAATAAAGCCAAATTGAGCCCTGGGAGAGAAAAGAGATTTAAAAAGAGGGACTAAAGGTCTTTCTAGCCCTGTCTAGGTCCATGGGTTGCATTTATCTGAAATTCTGCACACCCATATGATTCCCTTGGAAAGTCTTGGAAACTCTGTAGTTGGCCTGGAGAAGGTTGGTAGAAGAGTGAAAAGGGTAATGAAGGCATTGAACAGCTTCCATGCAAAAAAATGCAACATAAGCTCAGCACTCTTCCACCTAGAAAAGAGACAGCAGAGCAAGATCTGCAAGACCACGAGACCCACGGACAGGTGTTTTTGTCCACTTCTTCCAGCTTAGGAATTTGGGAGATGTAGATGAAGCTCATAGCAGGCTGGAGGTTGAAAGAACCATCAGCAAGGAAGGAGATGGACCTTTGCTCTGGCCTCATGTGGCCATGACTGCTCATGTGAGCATCTTCACCTGCCTACTGACTCATCTTGCTGGCTTCCCGGTGATTTTGGGGGGGTCCAAAGCTGCAAACTCTAACACAGAGTTTTCCTGGGCAAACAGAAAGGTCATTTTCCTTTCAGGTGCAAGCAAACCTCAACTAAGCCAACTCTTGAAGCCTCCCAATTTTCTGAGCTTCCATCTTCGTGGCTTTGGGTACAGAAAGAAACGGGACTGTCTGCACCAGTTAACTAGGTGGAAACTGGATCTTCTTTGGTTTTTAGACTTAGTTGGTGCTTCTTCTGCTTTGTCTGACCTGTGATGTTGCAGAACATCTTCCTGTGAGAGCCCACTCTACCTGCTTTAAAAACATGTGGTCAGAAAAATTTAATATGCCTCTTAGGTGTCTAATGAGCCAGGTGTAGCTGGGAATTAAGTAAAATTAAAGAAAATTAATTTTCAATTTATTTGTTTAAAATTGAATTTAATTCTTAATTTAAGAGGGGAAGGAGCACAATGAAAAATACTCTAAGCCTTGGATCATGCTGATTTGTTCTGTGTAACTGGTTGTCTAAGAGTTGTGTCACAAGAGTGGCATGGACAAACCTGAGTAAAGGTGGTAATTTTATCCCTTCTTTCCTAAATGAGGCCCAAGGCTCCTTGCCATGTTGATGTTCTTGGCAGTGCCACTGATGCCCACCTCTCCAGCATGTTACAGAGGGGTCAGCCCTGTCCCTGTGCTGAGTGTAAGAAACCAAGGGACTGACACCCTACTCAGACACTTGGGAAAGGTTGTATTGACTCCTCATATGTATTCACACCTGCTCCACCTTGTAATTTTTACTCACTTGTCTGAGCCCAGAGGTCAGACTGAGCAGTCTGCAATTTCCTTATAACCTCTGGGAGTCATTTCAGAAGCTACATCCTGTTTACCCCTTTCTGGCAAAGACTGCTAAAATTCTTAGGTTGACCATCAGAGCAGTTCCCCACCTGATCTATGATCAGTTTGCACTCAATCTTTTCTTCTGACCCTTTCATTCCTCTGTGCCCATCTCCTGCTCTTGGTTAAGACCAGGGAGCTGCTGGAGCTCTTCTCAGCCGAGCAGTGGGTCTGCTCCTGAGCCAGCTCTTCTGCTCTGCCTTCATCTGCTCTCAGTGCTTGTTTTAAAACTTGGCATTGTAGGTTCTACAGGTTCTCCAGAAAGCTTCCTCCTTCTGATGTGCTTGGAAAAGGTTTTGCTAGCAACCTGCTGCCAGATGCTCCTCAGAATCTCTGCTGGGTACCATGCCGTGTGTTTGCCTTTCTCTTGCCAGGTTGTGATGTTCTGTTTTTTCCTCATCCAGATGAAATCACCAAGTTTAAAGGTTGTCTTTTTCCTCCTCCCACCTTCCTGCACTTAGCTCGTCACCCAGTGCAGCTCTTTATTGCTTTATTTAAAATCATTTTGGGGATAGCTGGTGTGTATTTCCTCCAGAGCTCTCACAGATGCAAGGAGACAATTTTTTTATGCCACCACGAATGTTTTCTTTCCCCTTCTGGCTGCTCCCTTTCATCGCCACAATATAAGTGACTTTTCAGCAGCAGCCTTTGGAAACAGACCTTTTGGTGGTCTGAGAGTTCTTTTTTTCAACCAAGACTTCTTTAAGGAGAAGACTTTGATATTACTGAGGTGCTTTTGGTATTCACTTGGTCAAAGGAGGGTAGCTGAGGTTGTCAGGTGATTCTGACCGGGCAGTTTCCCAGGTATTTTGTGCTGTTACAAGGTCCTCTCCAACAAGTTTCTGAGATGCTGGGTGTTTTCAGTGTAAAAGAAGACACTTAATTAATGTATTTTAATTTTTAACTTCTAATTGTTAGATTTACAAGTTTTCAAGCACTTGTACAGCAGGTCCCTGCAGCTGGTCTGAGTTCTGCTCACTGTTTTTGCCCTGTTTGTGTAAACTCAGCTTTCTGCTGTCCCCTACTGTCCTGTCTTCTTTAGGCTTTTGTTTTTTTTAATCCCCTGATGCCTAGGAAATGTGTAGCTCTGAAAGGAATGGTTTTCCACTCCTGTAAGCTGCCTTTTTCCTTTGATGTAGAAAACTTCCCCATGAAATCTTAATTGTTTGGGCATCAGAAATGGATGGTCACATTTTTTGGCAGGAGAGCTGATTTGTTGGTTGGATGTCCACAAAGATGGCTGGAGTAGGAGCACAGATGTCACCTGTCTTCTCAAGGGTTACTTCTCATAGCTTTTGATCAGTGTAATTGCAGGAATTGGGCAAGCTGCAAGGCTTGGGGAGAAGAATATTTGGCTTTTTTTGTGGCACAGAAATGACCAGGGTGTGTTGGGGGTGGGTTGCAGTTACCTGCTTTGCTTCCTGTCAGTCAAATAATGCCTTAAGCCAGTTTTTTTTTTTGGAAGGAACATGGAAGAGAAAGTGTGGGGAAAAAATTCAAGATCTAAATTAAAGCAAGTACTGAAAATTCCCAGACCTTAGTAAACCAACTCGACTCTTTTCTCTAAAGCTGTGTTCAAATGAGCTTTACAATGAATCCCCATTTGAATACATAATGAAAAGCCATGTTTAATAAGCTGCAGGCTCATCTCTGAAGAACACAAAAACCCACACTCTGCAAAGATTCACAGTGATAAAAATAAACATTGAGGATTAAATTCTCCCCAGCCAAAATCACCAAGGCCTCAATCTGTTGACAAAAGCAGGGTGAGGAATAACTGTGGCAAAACCAGTTCATGTTGGGTCATTGCTGCAGTTCTTGCTGTGTCTTGTTGCAGCCTGACTTCTGTCTTCCTCTCAGAGCTTGTGGATTTGCAGAGAACAGTTTATTTCTGGTTAAAGCACTAATTTGGTCAGTCCTCAGCTCTTTGGGTAGTGGGATCAGGCCAAGAAATTGAAAATGTGGGGCTGGGGGGAGCTGCAAGCACATAAATAATGCTGCTGGATCACAGAACGTGCTGAGTTGGAAGGGACCCATCAGGATCATCGAGTCCAACCCCTGTCCCTGTGCGGGGCACCCCACGAATCACCCCATGGGCCTGAGAGCATCACCCAAACACTTCTTGAGCTCAGGCAGGCTTGGTGCTGGGAGCACTGCCCTGGGGAGCTGGTTCCAGTGCTCAACTACCCTCTGGGTGAAAAACCTTTTCTGAAGTCTGGTTACTTGCTCTCTTAACATGTACGTGCTGCTTTGCCTCCTGTCCTGCACGTTCCACTTCTCGAAGAACTGAAATCTTAAAGCATGAATAGGTTACAGTTCCCTGAGTCAGGAATGTCTGGTGTGAAGGGTGTGAAACGTGGCTATTATGGGTGGTTAAACACGTCCCAGTGGGTGGCATTTGATGGTAGTGTGGAAAAACACCCGGTGACAAATTCCAGGGTAGAGGCAGGAAGGAACTGCTGTTTCTCTAAGGTTTGTTGGAGCTGGTTGTTGGAGCACTTACAGGAGGTGTGGTGTCCTCTCCCTGTGTAATAAGTTCAAGCTCCTGTTTATTAGGGGAGAAATGGATACCTGGAATTCTTCTCTGTGAGGGTGGTGAGAGCCTGGTCCAGGTTGCCCAGGGAAGCTGTGGCTGCCCCATCCCTGGCAGTGTTGAAAGGCAGGTTGGATGGGGCTTGGAGCGGCCTGGGCTGGTGGGAGGTGTCCCTGCCCACGCAGGAGGGTTGAGACTAGGTGGTTTTCATGGTTCTTTCCAGCCTAAACCATCTATGATATGATTCTATGCATTGCTCCAGCCTACTTGGCCTGCTGAAATTGTTGGAAACAAGCTGTAAAATGCATTTCCTGTTGATTAGGAGAGTCGATCTTTCTTCAGCATCTGCCTCCTCCCTCCTTCATCTAGAAACCTGAGCAGATATAGGAGCATCACTGCTGCATGCTGTGGCCCATGGACTTGTCTGCATCCCATCTGCCATGTGCTCTCCTAACTCTGCCTGTCTCAAAATTACCCCAAGTTATCCTAAGGTTTATCTGACTTAACCTTCAGTTGTCCAAGGTTTATCCAAGTCTGCTTTTCCCTCTGATGGCCACCTTCTCTTCCACCCATACTCACACCCTCTCATTTCCAACTGCAAACACCCAGCTTGGTTTTATACCCCCACACTTGTGAGTTCACTCTTTTATGTCTTTTTTACCCGACACCTGGCCTTGCTACTGGCTCTCAAAACTAAACTAAACTGAGTCCTGAACAGCAGCAACATGAGTTAGTCAGCTCCAAAGCAGATGAGCTAACTTTCCAGGGTAGGCAGCCTTCAGTGGGCTCTAACCTCATTTGCTGCTTGCCTTTGGGATGCCATGTCAAGTGGCATGTGAATTGTGAAAAATTGCTGCTGGCTGAGGACTGGAGAAATGTAAAAATAATTAATTAATGTTATTACAGGAAGGAAAAAGCTCTTCAATATTCAATTTGAAACATGATTTCTGATCACTGAAGTGCTTCAGTCCAGCCGAGGTGCCTGCCACCAGTTAGCTTTAAGTTAGCAGCATTTTTCATCACAGTCAAAATGATTTATCATGATGGAATGATTGTTATGCTTATCAGCAAGGGATTTTTTATTTGATGTATGCATTAATCACCAGCCATTGTAGCTGTAAGCCCCTAAACAACTTCAATAAACACACCGGAAACTTTCTGATTCCTAAGTGTCCCTTGCAGCATGTATTGAAACCCACAAGTTTATTTAATAAATTACACAGAGTTATTTTCTTTCTGTATTGAATGGCTTGGAAAGTGGCTTCTCCTGAATCCCATGAAATACAATATCAGCCAGAGAAATCAAACCTCTGCCTCTGCTCAGAAAACCTTGATGGGATGGATGGAGGGGCCAGATTTGAAAGCTTGGGGCAAGCTTTAATAATTTACCCATCCCCTGATGTGCTGGTTCCTTAATGAGCAGAATCAGGGTTGTCTCCTCCAGGTAGGCTGGTGGGTCTCCCAGGGTTCTGGGATGGAAGGGGAGCCATCAGTGTGTTGGGATGGTGGTGGTGCCTTTTGGCCTGTTGCAGAGATAAAGGTGCAGAACTCCAGGTGGTGCTGGGGAAGGGGGCATCTGGCTGCTTTATGGGGATTCATCTCCCAGAGGAAACCAATGAAGTACAGAGGGAACTTGCAGCTTCTTTCTGTCTGCACCCTTGGCCATGTCCTCTGGGGCTGGTCCTTTCATCCCAGCCTTGTGTGCAGGTGGGTGGTGCAAGGCACAAAACACAGGGCAACAAATGCTCTCTTGATTCTTTTATCTCCCTCTTCGCTTTGCAGTTCCTTATATTTAGCTTGGTTTTTTTGCTCTTCCTGCCCATCAGCAGCTGTACTTGAGCAGCCCTGTGCCCTTTGCATGGCCAGTGCCTTTATCTACAGCCAGGCTGGGTTCAGACTCACTGCATGTTGCTTTGCTACACCAAGGAGTTTCAGCACGTGCCAAGTGGTTTCCTTTCAGCTCCCATCCAAGTGCTGGTGGATCCAGACCTGCTCCTGCAGCCCTGCAGGGTCCTGCCATGTTGATTTAAGAAGCAGGTACCTCCATAAAGGCTCCCGTGCTATCTGAAAGGGGCCCTCCTGTATGATTTCTGCTGCTTCTTGCACCATTCCTCTGGTGTGACATCCCTTCCTTCACTCATCTTCTCCATCTCGCCAGCCCTTCCTAAAAAAACTTCTTTATCTTTACCATTATCCCTTTCCCTTACTGTTACCTCCTCCTGTGGCACCATCTACCCTTCAGCCCTTGGGTGGGTGGGTGGGTGGCTTGAGGATTTGGTCTCTGAGGGCAGCAAGGAGGGACAGAAGTGACCAGGCTGTGGGCCATGGGGTCTGGAGGCACCACCATGTGGTTCTCACCTGTCTCATCATCAGGTTCTCACCTGTCTGCCCTGAGTGTTTGAACCAAACACCTCTGTGCAGATCAGAGGAGGCTTCTCCCCAGAAAGGGAGGAGGTGACAGGGCAGATGCTGTCCTTTTGTTTGGGGAAATGGAGGAGAAGGTTTCTCTCCTAGTCCCATGTTAAAAGCTACAGGGAGAGAACAGCCGTATCTGCCTGTGCTTAGGAAGGCACCAAGGGGATGACATTTTTGAAGTTCTCAGGGTGCTTCAAGGCATTGTCATATCTTCTTCCTCCTGCTTTCTCATTGGATGAGTAACAAGACCTTGTTTTCCAAGGGCCTAATGCTCCTTCTGTTTCATAAGTGGCATTTTAAGATTGCCCTTTTCCCTTCTCCTGCCAGTGCTCCTCCGTATCCAGTGTTATTGCTGCACTTGGACTTTCCTTTATTCAAACGGTGGTTGTCCCCTGGTTTCCAAAAGACAGAAGCAAGGAAAGTCCCTTCCCAAAGATCAGGTAGACACAGAAAGACTTAGACACAAAGACTGGGAAAACAAAGCAGGCTGAGGCACGACTGGATGTCAGATCTCACACAGTATGTAGGAGCACTTGGCAAAGGGTGGGGAGGGAACAGTGATGGACAGGAGAAGCTTTTGTTGGTCCAGAACTGACAGATAGATATTGTGTAGAGGATATCTTTCCCCTGAAGGACTCATCAGTTGTACAGGCTATTTTTAAGCATTTAATCTCTGGCTTTTTGCTATGGTCAGCACACTGCAGAAAGGAATAAAAGATTTACTGCAGAGGAGGCTGTTTTCTAATTGCCTGCACAGTTATCTCCATGCAGCTGGACTTGAAGCTACTATCTCTTTTTACTTGAGCCAGCAACCAACCAATACATGGTGCTTATTTTTTATCCCCTTTGACCCATTTGGATCTGGACTGCCATGAGCAGACAATGTGAGCTGGAGCCCAAAAACCAACCCTGTCCTGGGCAGCATCAAAAGAAGTGTGGCCAGCAGGGCAAGGGAGGGGATTGTCCCCCTTTGCTCAGCTCCTGTGAGACCCCACCTGCAGCAATGTGTCCAGTTCTGAAGCCCCCAACATAAGGACATGGAGCTCTTGGAGTGACCTCAGAGGAGGCCACAGAGATGATGGGAGGGCTGGAACAGCTCTGCTCTGGAGACAGGCTGGGAGAGTTGGGGTGTTCAGCCTGGAGAAGAGAAGGCTCCAGGGAGAGCTTAGAGCACCTTCCAGTGCCTGAAGGGGCTCCAGGAAAGCTGGGGAGGGGCTTGGGACAAGGGCAGGGAGTGAGAGGACCAAGGGGAATGGCTTTAACCTGGAAGACGGGAGATTGAGATGGGATTTTAGGAAGAAATTCTTTGTGAGGGTGGTGAGACCCTGGCCCAGGTTGCCCAGGGAAGCTGTGGCTGCCCCATCCCTGGCAGTGTTGAAGGGCAGGTTGGATGGGGCTTGGAGCAACCTGGGCTGGTGCGAGGTGTTCCTGCCCATACAGGGGGTTGGAACTGGATGATCTTTAAGGTCTTTTACAGTCATTCTGTGATTTCCTCAAAGGGAAAAAAAAATCTTTGCAGTCTATTCCAGTTTGTCCATTGGTGGGTTGTGCTCCCAGCACCTCTTTGCCTGGGACTAGAGACTCTGGAGATGCCTCCTCTCTGCCCACGTGGTCTCAGAGGCAAGTAGTTGTGCAGGGGAGGCGTAGGGTGTGAATAAACAAATTTAAAATGACATGAGATGAAGGAGGAAGAGCAGCAGGACCCGCTCACAGTCACCTGCACACTCACCAAGCAGTCTGGGTACCAGGTATCAGGTGACAGTGTCTTGTTTGAACAGGCGATGCTTTGGGTGATGAAAGTGTGGATGCTCAAGGCTGGGTTGCAGTTCTTCCCAGAACCATTTTTTCTGAGGGAAATGTGAGCCTGTGATCCTTGCCGTAGCCAGGATTGCATGTTTGTCAAGCAGGCAATGATTGCTTGAATTACAATATCCCAGAATGCCAGCTCTGGGACTGAATCACATTTAATACAGACTCCTGGCTGTGTTTGCTTGTTAAAGGAAAGGTGCTCTCAAAACAATCACAGGGTGAAGCAGCTCAAGCCAGGGAGTTTTCTGACCCTTGCTGGGAACAGCAGTGATTTGGGCAGCCAGCCCTAGCTTGTGGCAGCAATGTCCACTGTCTTGGTTTAGACATTTTTTAAATGACTAGTTGTATCTTTTACTTCTGCCAGTTTTTCCACTCAAGCAAAAGATCCCTCGTGGCAAGGTGATGACCAGGGCAAGCATACACAATCATAAATAATCAAGCATATACTCCTTAATACTGTGTCCAGTTCTGGGCTCCCCAGTTCAAGAGAGACAGGGAACGACTAGAGAGAGTCCAGCGAAGGACAACAAGGATGATTGGGGGATTGGAGATGAGTAAAGGCTGAAAGAGCTGGGACTGTTTATTCTGGAGAAGAGAAGGCTGAAGGGAGACCTTATTAATGCCTACAGGTATCTCAGGGTGGGTGCAGGGAGGATGGAGCTAGACTCTTGTCAATAGTTCCCAGTGACAGGACGAGGGGCAACGGGCAGAAGCTGGAACATGGGAAGTGCTGCTGAAATATGAGGAAAAACTTCTTTGTGATGAGGGTGACAGAGCCCTGGGACAGGCTGCCCCAGTCCTGTTCTCTGGAGATATTCAAGACCCCCCCTGGATGCAGCCCTGTGGGATGTGCTCCAGGGGATCCTGCTTTAGCAGGGGAGTTGGGCTAGATGATCTCTAGAGGTCCCTTCCAACTCTGACAGTTCCCTGATTCTCTGATATTTAGTCATCTAGTAATTCAGAGACAGGCTGAAGTACCTGGCTGTGCATGTTGAAGTGGAGTCCCTTCTCTTTGAAAGCAGGAGGGTTCTCACACTGCCCTTGCTGAGTGGTTTTTGGTCTCTGTGTGTGGAATATGTGTGTCCAGTTCTGGGCCCCTCAGTTCAGGAAGGACAGGGAAGTGCTTGAAAGAGTCCAGCGCAGAGCCACAGAGATGATGGAGTGGAACATCTCCCTGATGAGGAAAGGCTGAGGGAGCTGGGGCTCTTGAGTTTGGAGAAAAGGAGACTGAGGGGTGACCTCATCAATGTTTACAAATATGTAAGGGGTGAGTGTCAAGAAGATGGAGTTAAGCTTTTTTCAGTGATGACCAGTGATAGGACAAGGAGTCATGGATACAAATTGGAGCATAGAAGGTTTAAGGTGAATATCAGAAATTTTTTTTTTTACTGTGAGAGTGACAGAGCCCTGGGACAGGCTGCCCAGAGAGGCTGTGGAGTTTCCTTCTCTGGAGACATTCAAACCCACCTGGACACGTTCCTGTGTGATGTGCTCTGGGTGACCCTGCTCTGGCGGGGGGGTTGGACTAGATGATCTTTCGAGGTCCCTTCCAACCCCTAGGATTCTATGATTCTATGAATATATCCATTGTTTGTGTTAATTTGTTGTAGTGTTGTAATTTTTCCCCCAGCCAAACACTGTAGTGGGTGAGCTCTTCCCATAGCTCCACACTCTTAATGACTTGAAGGCTAATGAGGGGGAGAAAGAAGCTGCATCAATTGAAAGTAGAGAAAAGAAGATATAATGAAAGAGAAGATGAGTAGCTGAATCATAGCAGAAACCTAGGGTGAAGATTTCTAGCAATAGTATCTTGTCACATAATTCAGCTACTTCTATTCAGCATGAGCAGACCCTTTATTATTTTATTTTTTTATTTTATTTTATTTTATTTTATTTTATTTTATTTTATTTTATTTTATTTTATTTTATTTTATTTTATTTTATTTTATTTTATTTCTAAGTGTTACTGAAATTATTTGGATCTTCTGCCCTTTTCCAGGCAGTTAAGATATGTCTTGGTACCTCAGATATCCACATCTCCTGTGAATAGGCTCTTGCTTGGGTTTTTAATTTATTCAATAGATGAAGTCCCCCAAAATGCAGCTTTTCTTGTGAGTAGAGACACACAACCCTGGGGAGTGGATGTGGCACGTGGAGGCATTAATCCCTACTCTGGGCTCCTCAAGCACAGCTAAACCATTAGGACATTCTTGTGGTGAGTGGTGTTAAATCCAGCTGGTTGAAGGCCACAAGTGGTGTTCCCCAGGGCCCAGGACTGGGGCCAGTGCTCTTTGATATCTCTATGAGTGATCTGGATGAGGGGATTGAGAGCACCCTAGGTCAGATGACACCAAGTTGGGAAGGAGTGTTGATCTGCCTGAGGGTAGGAAGGCTCTGCAGAGGGACCTGGACAAGACGGAATGATGGGCAATATTGAGAGGGGAGAAAAGGGGTTTTTCCAGTGTCATAACCAAAAGAGCCCTTTTTCCAGGCAGGCCTGCAGCTTGCCCCATGGGGCTGGAGGGGAAGCAGTTTGTAGGAGGGGATGTTCCAAACCAGGGAAGGGGAAGAGCGTGCAGAGGTGGACACCATGTCTGCCAGCTCGGGCACTTCCAGGGAGGTGGAAAGAGTTCTAGCTGGGATTGCTTTCGTAGGTGCTGAGTGGCCATGGAGAGCAGCAGCAGAGGGGTCTCAGCCTGTGGTTGGGGCTCTCATGGCATCCTGCAGACACCCCTTACAAGGTGGGTGCCAAGTCACTGGTACACGTGGCAGCTGAGGGGACAAGCTTCCAAAAAGTGTCTTTGCTCCAAGTAGCTGGTGCTCAAGAGAGAAAAACCTTGAGCCTTCGTGTGAGGGGCTTGGTGAGACCCAGGAACTCCTGATTTTGGATGCAGCAAAGGAAGAGCTTTTAATCCTGGTGAGACAGCAGGGAGCTGGGCAGGAGTTATTGAACCGGCCCGTTGGAAACGCTGCTGTTGGGAAAGAAGTGCTTTTAAGGTGTGGGATTGTGGTAAAGTCCAGTTAGCAAACTGCCTCTTGTAATCACAGAGAGAGCAGCTTCTGGGTTGGTGAGGCTTCTACCTGCTTAACATTCCCAGCACTGCCAAGATGCAGTTTAACTTCTCTGGATTTCTCAAAACATTGTTATTTAAGCTCCTACCTAAAAGTGAAGCACTGTTTGCAGAGGGCAGCAATGCAGTGCGTGACATTTCTGAGTGACATGCAGTACTGGGCTGGAAGTGGTGCAGGGCAACAAAACCTTCCCTTTCCTGCTGCTCTGGCTGGAGCTTGTGCTGACTGAAGCTGGTGAGCCTGGAGGTTGGAAGCTCAGGTGGATTTTAATTTAAATGGGGAAGAAACAGGCGTGGGTTTTTTTTTTTTTTTTCTGCTAACAACATCATAGAGAGTAATTAAAGATGTGGTATATCATAAATTTTCAGGCTTCTAGTGAAAAGGGAGAGAATATCAAGGAGAAGGTGGCAGTAAGGGTTTAAATAGCTGGGTTCAAAGCATCTTGGCTTAGTGATGAGAATGATGTTTTCACTACAGCCTCTGAGCAGTGGATGACCTGCCCCTCCACCCCTTTTCCTTGGTGTCCTTCTCACAATGAAGCAACTGTTCCTGCAGGAGAAGGGGAGCATCAGCCCTGGAGCCTTGCTCCCTGGTTCTGCCTTTCTCAGGAATGTGCAAATACCCCATGTTGAGATTGTTTCCATTTTATGGTGTCCTGCCAGGGGTGGGTTGTGGGACTCAGCTGTCATCTGTCTTACACTTTGCACAGAATAATTTATACCATCACTTTGAGTAGTGTTACACAGCCCAGAGATTTGTGTGGTGTCCTTTTGCTTGGCAGAGTAAGTTCACTCCTAATTCTACTAAGAGCATCAAGTAACGAAGACATTCTTGGCTTTCCCAGGGACAGCTGCAGTTTTGCTTTTCCTTTGTATTTCTGGGTTTTGGGCCTTTGTTTCCAAGGACATTGAAGTTTGCATGTCAGAATCCCCAGTGACCAAGCTTGGGCTGCAGTAGCTCAGTGATTCCCAGACACACTTGAACAGTCTCATACATAGAAGAAGGAGAAACATATGACAAATCCCCTTCTAGAAAAGCTCCTCTTAGAAACTTGGAAGCCACGTGTGTGACAGACACTGCTTTACAGATCCAACTGGGTGATGAATCCCAGGGAAGGGGGGATCCAGAAAACCTAAATGGGACCCTGGGAATCCCATCACCTCCTGCAGCAAACTCTGTCCACTGGGGCTGTGATGTGTTTTTATGGCTAGAAGGGCTGAGAACATTAGCACAGGGATATTGTGGTACTTCTCTCATCAAGAAAAGAACCTCACTCATTTATTCTATGTGCTGCTTTAATTAGACTTCTCAATCAAGAAAAAGCATCATGCCAGAAAGGTGTGCCTGGTCAGTTAGTTCCACCTTGTGAAGGCATATATGGCACTTTTCACCCTCTTATTGTTATTATTCATGAATTAAAGCCTCCTGCAGTGCAGCATTAGAAGTGAGAGTGTCTGGCTGTGTAAATGGATTTCCACATGGCTTCATGCCAATCTCTCTGGTTGAATAAACTGCAGGGAAGTTGGCCATGGGAGCTACTTTTGTAGCTAAATAGTCAACTAGCACCTAGAGCTGGGGGAAATAAATAAAAGCAGTAAAATAATGGTTTGCTGCTTTTTGAACAGCACTTTAAAAACTTACCTTCCTTACAAAACTGGTTTTGATGTCTTGGAGTGGAAAATTGATTTCCTAGACCTGTACAATGTCCTTTAGATAAGAACCAGTCGATGAAGCTGAAGCCCCTGCTTGTTTTAGGCCTCTTAGTATCAAGATCTGTCACAGACCTGGGCTGAGAGATCCTGCAGTAGGGATGGAGGAAGGACCTTGCTGAGAAATTAAACATGAAAATAATCTTCTTCCCTTTTTCTGTGTCATGCTGGAGGTCTGGAGGAGGCTCTGTGGAAGGAAGAGGGTGACCTCCAGCTGGCTCTAGGTGTTAGCACTACCTTGGGTGCCTTAACTGTGTCCAGTTCTGGGCTCCCCAGGTCATGAAGGACAAGGAGCTACTGGAGAGAGTCCAGAGCAGGGTGAGAAAGATACTGAGGGGACTGGAGCATCTGCCCTGTGAGGAAAGGCTGGGAGAGCTGGGGCTGTTCAGCCTAGAGGAGACTGAGGGGGGATCTCATCAACCCTTATCAATATCTACAGGGGGTCTCAGGAATGGGCCAGTCTCTGTTCAGTGGTGCCAGTGACAGGACGAGGGGAAACGGCACCAAGTGACAACACAGGAAGTTCCACCTCAACATGAGGAGAAACTTCTTTGCTGTGAGGGTGACAGAGCCCTGGGACAGGCTGCCCAGAGAGGTTGTGGCGGCTCCTTCTCTGGAGACTTTCAAGACCTGCCTGGATGTGTTTCTGTGTGACCTGCTATAGGTGACCCTGATTTAGGAGGGGGTTGGACTGGATGATCTACAGAGGTCCCTTCCAACCCCCACCGCTCTGTGACGGTGTGACTGTGGGGTGGTCATGGAGCACTGAGAGGCAAGGCTTATTCTTGTTAAGGTGAAGAGCTGGGCATGTCTTCCAGACCATCAGCAGATTCAGAAGAGCTGCAGCCTTAGCAGTGGTGGAGATGCTGACCTCCCTTCTTTTCCAGCCATACCAACACGTGGTGCTTTCTAGCTCTCACACAGGCATCATTATCGCTTACAAAGTGCTTCAGCTTGCTTTCTAGAGAAGACATTACACGTGTGCTTCCTTTTATTATTTTAGCAAGCAGACATTATCTGGCAGCCCTGTATCCTTAAAGTGACACTTTCTTTTGAATGAAGTATAAAATCTCCCGTGTGCTTTCCATTCACTCTGAAAAGAGCCTCAGCGCCACCACAATTTTCAACATATGTCTCTTTAGGATCCCGGCTGCCGGCCTTAACCATTCCTTTAAACATTGAATTTCAATGCATAATCAAACTAGTTCTATACTTGTCCATCTTAAAAATTAAATTTAAAAAGTCAATCCAGGTTCTGCCTTATAGGTTTGTTTTTTGGTGCCTGGTTGTTGTATCTTATTTTTTTCTCCTTGAGTAGCCACTGTACGTGCCAAGGTGGCTTTCCAGGGTGAACTCCAAACCGTGTCTGTTTTTCAAGTGAGAAGCATGAAAGAGGGTCCTTCAGTAGAAGGCCTGTCAAAGGGATGCTTGTCCAGCCTCAGTGGCTTCAACAAACACAACAACTTGTGGTAGTGTATTTATAGCATCTTTCCAGAGTCTTCCACTTGCCAGTGCTCCTGGTCAGACCCCAAGAGCCACAGGAATTGCCACCTGGAATTTTCTTCTGGTTTTAGGACCTTTTCTCTTTCCACCTAAGTACCCCAAAGTCTCGTGCAGTTCTTCTGGCCCATGTTGTTTGCCAGCAGAGGGATTCCTCCCTTCCCAACCTGCAGAACCCCAGGGCTGCCCCACCTCTCTTGCAGGAGGCTGGTTTCCACACCGGGAAGTCTCTCCACGTTGTCTCATCATTATTATTTTTCCTATGGCTTTTTTAATGGCCCTTCAAGCCAGCTTCTTTATTCATCAATGCTTCCCCTTCCAAATTAGGGCAGTGTTAAGATGCCTCCTTTAATTGGGTATATTCGGTTTCCTTGCTCTTGGGGCTACTTTAGGCTACAAGCTGGAACTGATGTATAGGCCTCTTAAATGTGAATATATTCCTCTGCTCATTACTCTTAGAGACAAGGTTTCTTGGCAGTGTTTTTATGATCTTGGCTTGCCAACGGGGTGATCCATCCCAGGGTGAATCTCACACCCCATAAGAAGCTTGAATAATTTTCTCCTTTCCTCTTTGCAAACTGCTGGAGACATTTTGCTTCGACCCCTTTTGTGTTCATTGCATGAAATGAGTTGTTGGAGCAACTAAATTTTAGGCTTGTGACCTGCAACAGAGCCTTGTTGGTTTTCCATTCATCCCACCCAACACACATCACTCTCCATCAAACTCAAAGCACTATTTGAAGGTGTTTTTGGTGGCTTTCAAATTGTCCTCAATAGGTTATTCCCAAATTACTTTCAGGACCTATTTCAGCTTTCATCTTTTATATGGATGTTCAATGAACACAGTCTCTACAGTAGTTTGTGAGCTCTTGCTCATACAAGGTCTGTTTAATTAAAAACTAGAAAAACTTCTGTATCGTAGAAATGTAAGAATAAAACTACACTTCCAGAGGAGGGATGAATAAGAGGTGACATAGTAAAGGTTATGTAAAATAGCAGTTAGCTTAAAAAGAGCATATTAAGACATCTAATTAGCAGGCTTTGTAGTACAGATGATGCGGATGTTTTGAAATACCAAGGGAAAAAACCTGATACCATGAAAGGCTTTCATAACGCTTAATTAAACCTTGTCATGACTTCTCATTAAGGCCAAGATGTTGTGAGTTTTCACAAAAGGACAGAAGCATTTTTGTGGGCTGATAGGAAGATTAGGAATTATGTTAGATAAAGGACAATATAAATCTTCAGCCAAGCACTGAGGGCCTTAAATTAATAAAAATCTCGGAGGCTGGGGTTATTCCTGAAAGGTTCCTTAGGACACATGTAGCTTTCTTTGCAACATTGGGTGAAGGTGGTCGTTAGGGCAGGAGATTGGGTTACTCAGGTCACTCTTCTGGCAAGAAAAGTCCTGGGATCCTATGTAGTATTTGGTGCAGAATGTTGTACCTTAGCACTGGCTGATCTGTGCTGTCAGTTCTCAAGTGTAAGGATGCTTCAGGTGATGAGCCATATGATGGAGGAGTAAGGATGAAGTCCTCTTCAGTGGAGTCCACCACTGTTTGTCTTGAAGCTTTACAAGGGCCTTGGGGCTCATGTGAGTTGGCTAAACTCCAGCTGACATCTCTTTATCCATATTCGTTCCTCTCTTGCTGCCATGCAGGATTTTCGCAGGGGTGGTCACCCAGGGCAAAAGGATCAAAGAGGAAAGACCTCCCTGGGGGGGGAACATGGGGGGAACTTGGGGTAGGACCAGCTCTTCCTCCAAATCACATGTATGAATGGTGGGGAAAGGTCTCCCCTTGGTGTCCTTCAGACATCAAGTGCATCCCTTCCTTCAGAGAACAATAGCAGCATAACATGAGCAATGGGATAAATGGATCCTTTTTTAAATGTTTATTTTAAATAGACCACTTTGGTGACTCCAGAGAGCCCAGTCACTTCAGTGGGAGAAGGAGTCAGCCCACGTTCTCCAGTGTAACAGACTGAAGCCTCAGTAAAAATAATAGTGAATTCTGTTGTTTATAATTAAATAACAATGGTGTTTTTCTATTTACTGGTTTCTTACTAAAGATGAACAGAAAGTGTGGGTGTCATTTCCACCCAGTCATCCCAACAGGACACCTGCTGTGCTGCGTTTTGTTGGAACCAGTTTTCTCCAGATGTCTTCATCACTAATGTTACTAGCCCTAAAATTTGGATTCATTGACTTTTTAATACCAGAGTTTGTTAGTAACCATTTCCATGAGTTTCTTTTCTTAATCATATCTGATCTTATTCAGGCCTGTTTCATTCCCATGCAAAATGGGTACAGTTTTTTGGGATGTTTGGGGTCTTCACAGCTCCTTGTAGCTAATTCAGAGCTCTCTGGAGATCTTCCACTGGGTCATGGCCTTCCTGCTTTGTTTCCTCCTGACATAACCTGAATATATCCTCAGTCACCACTGCAACCAGTGCTTAAAAAGTACCCCAGACCAGTTCTTTAAAAAGTAATACAATTCTGAGACTTGCCCACTAATCTGTTTCTGAATGGTTTATCCGTTTACTGTGAAAAAAAATGCCTTGTTTTGTGAGTTGGCAGGAGTTTTGATTCCAGGCTGTGGTTCAGTGCTTGGAGTGAGTGCAAATGGTGCTTAGCGTGGCCAGCAGGACCAGGGCAGGGATCACGCCCTTGTGCTGGCACTGGTGAGACCCCACCTCAATTCCTGGGGTCAGTTCTGGGCCCCTCAGGACATGGAGGGGCTGGATCGTGTCCAGGGAAGGGCAAGGGAGCTGGGGAAGGGGCTGGAGCACAAGGCTGAGCAGGAGCAGCTGAGGGAGCTGGGGGTGTCCAGCCTGGAGACAAGGAGGTGAGGGGAGACCTGCTGGCTCTGCAGCTGCCTGGGAGGAGGTTGGAGCCAGGGGGGGTTGGTCTCTGCTCCCAAGTGACAAGTGACAGAACAAGAGGAAATGGCCTGAAGTTGTGCCAGGGGAGGTTGAGGTTGGATATTCAAATAAATTTCACTGAAAGGGAAGGCCCTGGCCCAGGCTGCCCAGGGAGGTGGTTGAATCCCCATCCCTGGAGGTGCCTAAAATCCGTGTAGATGTGGTGCTGAGGGACATGGGTTAGCAGTGGCCTTGGTAGAGATGGGTTAATGGTTGGACTTGGTGATCTTAAAGCTCTTTTCCAACCAGAAAAATGCTGTTTTCAAAAACAAAAGGGCTTCTTGTGCATAGAGCAGGTAACCTTACCAGTATCTACACCAAGCATCACCTGCCAAGGTTTGGGGGATGCCTTCAAATTGGCACTCACGGGTGCAGCATCCTCCTGTGAGGTGTCTCACCATTGCTGGTGCTCCTTACTGCCAGATCATCCCAGATACACGTGCAAGGGCCTCTCCTTCCCTCCCCTCCTCAGCCTCGGGATGGGGTAGGTTGAGCACGGTGATGAGGACACCCTGTGTTGCAGCATCCATGGCAAAGCAGAGGCTCTTTGTTAGTGAAACATCATGCAAATCCATCTAAGAATTTTTTTAAAGTGTGGCCTGAAAAGATCTTGAGTATGGAAGCAGTTGTTACCTTTGTTGTGTGGCAATTGCCCTCAATCCTCCATGGAGTCTCCAGGAAGGAGACTGGAAAAACAATGTGAAAGATCCAAGTTGCAATTGGGTTCTACTTCCTTCAGGTCACAGTAAAATGCTGATGATTTCAGGCACGAAAAGCACATATTTGATCTCTGTTTGTTACCAAACGGACAGTCTGCAACAAGGTGGGTGGAGATGGTACAACCTCATCCTTCATCGCTCACTCACACGATGTTTCTGCTGTTCCTGTGGGTGTGTTGACAGTTCTTATCACTAAAAATTAATTTTAACAAACTGTCCCAGTTTAAGAGCACCTGGCTATAAAGTGTACAGGGAGAAAAACAGTGTTTAAATGTTTACCTGTCTCTGCTTGAGTGCTGCATCTCTCCTAAAATGCTTTTTAGGAAGCATTTCTTCACTGAAAGGATTGTTAAGCATTGGAATAAGTTTGCCCTGGGCAGTGGTGGAGTCACCATCTCTGAAGGCATTTAAACGACCTGTGGACCTGATGCTTAGGGACATGGTTTAGTGGTGAGCTTGTGGTGTTAGGTCTAAGGTTGGACCAGATGATCTTGGAGGTCTCTTCCAACCAAAGACGTTCTGCGATTCCTCAGCCAAATGTAAAATTACTCCTTTGCAAGGGATGAGGTGGTGAAATCCCTGGGGGATTGATGGGAAAGGACCTCTTGAGAAAAGGGATAGCATTGGGATGAAGCCATCGTTGTGCTGGTGCCATCGTTGTTGAGAACTTGAAGCAGAACCATCTGAGAGCAGAGGAATTAAGTCTTGCTCCAGCTGTTACCTACACCCCCTCTGCCCCGTGCTGGGGCCTCCTGCATGATTCATGGGCTGTTCACAGTTCTGTGGGCTCCTTCTGGTTACTTAAATGTGCTTTTCATCATGGCTTGATCCGCTGCACATGACAAAATACAAGGAGCTGGAAATGACTGTGTTGTCCCCGCCAGTGATTTGCACAACAATCCCTGCAAGACCGAACCCCAGGGGAGGGGTGCTTCCATCTGAGTGGAAATCTTACATCTTCTTGCTGCCAGAAAGGCCCTCATGACATGAAGGTGCTTCTGTTCCTTTGCCTGAGGCAGAGAAACAAACAGTTATTTGAATGAAATAGCCTAAAAGCAAAAGGGAGGTGCTGAATTCTGGCTGCAGTGCAAGGCAGGAAAAAGTTTGGGGTCTGGTGACACCAGCAGCGAGGGCTTCAGCTGGGGATGATTCACTCAGTGATCCTTGAAAAACTTGGAAAAGCTTCACTAACCATGTAAAAAACCATGGGAAGATGCTAAAAGGTTGCAGGGCCATACGAGTGTTGCATTTCATTTTGAAATAATGCAGCTCTCTGGGCACTGCTCTGCTGGTTGCTCTGCTTCCAAGGATTTCAAGCATCTTATAATGTTCTCCTGAGAAAGCTTTGCTGCTCTGACTGTGGCTGAAAGGACATTTTGCCATTGACCTGGCTTTGCAGAAAATCTGTGTTGGGAAATTGTGGACTGTGTTGGAAGATGGTTTTCCAGTAATGCTATGGAAAATCACAGAACCACAGAATCATCAAGGTTGGAAAAGACCTTCAAGATTATCAAGTCCAGCTGTCCACCTTACAACCCCCAACCACTGAACCATCTCCTGAAACATTATGTCTACCTGATTTTGAACACCTTCAGGGACAGTGCCTCCACCACCTCCCTATTCCAAGGCCTCACCACTCTTTCTGGGAAGAATTTTTTCCTAATACCCAATCTGAACCTCCCCTGGTGCAACTTAATCCCATTTCCTCTTGTCCCATCACTCATCATGAGGGAAAAGAAGCCAACACCATCTCAATGAGCCTCCTCTCAGATAATTGTAGAGAGCAAGGAGGTCTCTCCTCAGCCTCCTCCAGGCTGAACAGCCCCAGCACCCTTTATTTATGCTTTATTTTCAGGTGCATCCTAGCAGCTGCACCCAAAGGACTTCCTCAGTTATATTAATACACAATATAATTTAAGACATATAGTACTTCTATGGCCCTTTGTGAAGACTTTTTGCACTTAAAATGTAGCTATTCCCCCCCGTTTCACTGCCTTTGAACATGATGGAGAGAAAAGGGGTAGCTTGGATCTGAGCCTGAAATTCAGGTTTTTCAGCTGCTGGGTCCACAAGAAGGAAGGAAGGAAGCAAAAGAGCAGAAATTTTGTCCTTCAGCAGGCTGGGGACATGATGGCAGTATTATAAATTAAGGTAATTAAGCCTTGGAGAGGACCAATAATGAATAGTCATTATTAGTGCAGTAGATGGAAAAAATATGAATACTTTCTCTAAGCTTTATGAAAAGATGTGTTATCCCCCTGCTAATGCCAGATGGGTGTGACTGATGGCAGTTGGTGCAGTAAAGACCAGCTAAAAAATGCAGTTTCAAGTGCAGTGCTGGGTGTGCAGGAGATGAATCAAAGCCAGAATGTTGCAAACCTCTTCCAAGAGTGCAAAGCCCAGAGGGAACAACGTGACCTTTCATGGAAAGATCTGGGGGTTCGGCTCGAGGCTGACTAAGACCTACAAATCTGCTTTTGTTTGTCCTCTTCTGCATCAACCTGAAATTGGGCCCTGCCTTGGAGAGGGGGGGAAGCACCCAAAGAAGGTCTGTGCCCATCAGGGTTGTGCTGCATCAGGAAGGATGTGCACGGATATGTTACCCTTTACAACCAGAGAAAATGCCTTTATTTTGCCTTATTAGAATAATAGAATCATAGAATCCTAGGGGCTGGAAGGGACCTTGAAAGATCATCTAGTCCAACCCCCCTGCCAGAGCAGGGTCACCCAGAGCACATCACACAGGAACATGTCCAGGTGGGTTTGAATGTCTCCAGTGAAGGAGACTCCACAGCCTCTCTGGGCAGCCTGTCCCAGGCTCTGTCACCCTCACAGTAAAAAAAAAATATTTCTGATATTCACCTTAAACCTCCTATGCTCCAATTTGTATCCATTACTCCTTGTCCTATCACTGGTCATCACTGAAAGAAGCTTAACTCCATCTTCTTGACACTCACCCTTTACGTATTTGTAAACATTGATGAGGTCACCCCTCAGGCTCCTTTTCTCCAAACTCAAGAGACCCAGCTCCCTCAGCCTTTCCTCATCAGGGAGATGTTCCACTCCCTTCAGCATCTCGGTGGCTCTGCTCTGGGCTCTTTCAAGCAGATTTGTGTTTGGCAGCCTCCCAGCACAGGAGTGAGCCCATCGATGTGGATAAACCAGGCAGGATGTAGCAGGAACACCCCTGAGGATGTAATTCCACTGGTTTAAATGGGTGTATTTTGTAGGATGTATTTTGCCCAGGTCAGTGGGTTGGAAGAAAACCTCTTTTTGGAAAAGAAGTTGGAAATTGTTTATTGAAAGTGTTCATTTGCTTCACTGAGTGATTTTGGCATAGAAAGGGATCTAACTCATACACTGAAAGGATTGATTGGAATCATCTCAGTCAGCTTGTTATCAGAAATTCAGTATTGACCACAATGAACACTTCAAATTTAAACTTTAATGAGAACATCTCCACCCCTGTGTAGTTTTCGTATGTGAAGTCCTGATCCTTTTGCTTCATTTCTTGCTGCTCATCCCTGTTTCTCCAGGAGCACTTTGCTTTGGTTTCAGCCCTTTCCCTGTCTCACTTTTATCTGGAGTTGTGGATTGAGATGAATCCATTTCTCCGAGAAAAAATTGCCAGAAAGCATAAGAAGTTGTGTCTTTGCTGAAGTTAAATTCACCTTTCAGTGCTTTCACTGTGTGTATCTAATTATCCAGGGGTTTAGTTAGGAGCTCACCCCAAATCCCCATTTTGATGGGATTGCTCATCTCTACCAGGCAAGGAAAGTGCACCCAGCATCATCTGAGACTTTTCCGTGGAGACCTACCTCAGATAATCAATTGCTTGAGGCCCCAGTTCTGACCATCCCTGCATTTGTCTGTGCCTTGGAGTGGGGGAGGAGTGAATATGACAATACATATATTTTATAACACATCTATTTGCATGTTGCTGCCTCACCACGTTTCTGCCATTTCGCGTGTGCCAGCCACAACCTTGGTGGCTTCTAGGGTGATGGATACTTGTGTTTTGTGCTGTTTCAAGGAAGAAACCCCAGCTGTAACATTTTATTATGAGAAAAGAGTAAAAGAGGCACTGACCTTTAATTGGAGCGGAACTCCCGTTACTTGGATTGCAGTAGCATGTTTTGTATTATTGAGTTGTCTTAGGGAACTAACTCCCTTTACAGAGAGATGCACACACATCTGTTTGCACACTGCTATTGATCATATGCCTTCTTTATGGTTGGAGTTCTGGCAGTCAGAGAGTAAGTCCTGAAATCACACTTCACAGAAGGTTTTACCTCCTCCCTTTTGCAGAGGGATGGACACGAAAATCTCATCATCACCTCAGTCTGTGTCTGTTATAGCTCAGCTACCCACAGCAGATTTGACTTTCTGGTATTCATCCCCATATACATATTTTTCATCCCGGGGCACTCATAAATATGTCTCTTTGAAGTTGTTAGTGTTGTCAAATCTAACAGAATTCAGACTGTTCCTTCAGTAACCCTCTAACACATTTACAGAGGATGTGAAGTGTAGCAGGAGATTATGCTCACACCTGATTATAGGGGTCGTAGTGACATTTAAGGCTCTACTGTGATCAGCCATTATTAAACAGCTGTTTATCATTTGGCAGGATAAATGTGAGCATAAAGTATGAGGAATTATTATAATTAGCAGCACAGAAGTGCATTGGCTTCACTTCACTTTTCCTGAGCTGTGTGAGGGGGCTGGTGTGTGGCTGGGTGTGGAATTAGAGGGGATGCTCAGGGAGATACTCACATATGCATTATATAATAGTTAATAAAGTGTTATATAGTTACATATCGTATGTATATATGAAGCATAAATTATGTATAGAATGTGTGTGTGGATATATGTCATTTGAGGCTGCACCTCGAATCCTGGGGTCAGTTCTGGGCCCCTCAGGACAAGCAGGACATGGAGGGGCTGGAGCATGTCCAGAGAAGGGCAAGGGAGCTGAGGAAGGGGCTGGAGCAGAAGGCTGAGCAGGAGCAGCTGAGGGAGCTGGGGGTGTCCAGCCTGGAGACAAGGAGGTGAGGGGAGACCTGCTGGCTCTGCAGCTGCCTGAGAGGAGGTTGGAGCCAGGGGGGTCGGGCTCTGCTCCCAAGTGACAAGTGACAGAACAAGAGGAAATGGCCTGAAGTTGTGCCAGGGGAGGCTGAGGTTGGATATTCAAATAAATTTCACTGAAAGGGAAGGCCCTGGCCCAGGCTGCCCAGGGAGGTGGTTGAATCCCCATCCCTGGAGGTGCCTAAAAGCCATGTAGATGTAGTGCTGAGGGACATGGGTCAGTGGTGGCCTTGGTAGAGCTGGGTTAATGGTCAGGCTTGGTGATCTGAAAGGTCTTTTCCAACCAAAACAATTCAGTGATTCTTACATAGAGGGAGAGTTGTGTGTATCTCTACCACTTGGGTGCCTGGGGTACCTCCAGGGGAATGTAACTTGTTCTAGGCTGGCTCAACAAGCCTTTGGTCCAGTGCTCCCATGAAGATCAGTAGCTGCTGAGCATTGTTTTCTCAGAACCACTTCCAGCAGCAATACATGGGTTTTCATTTGGCTCAGGGGCTACCAAATGACATTTGCCCATTCCCTGAGTGCATGGAGAGATGGACTGGGGACATTCCTGGCAGGGGCCATGCAGCAGTGGGTCTTCTGGCTCCCTGGTCCCCATGTGGACCTCAGAGATAGATGGTATCTCTGCAGCTGTGTCTGAACCCATTGCAGGAGGGAAAATCCATGAGTACCTTCATCGTTGGCTATATATGTGGAAAATAAGAGTGAGCTGGTCACTGTCAGTCGCTGGTTTGAGGCGTCTAAATGCATCTGAAGGGCCAAGGATGGGGACAGCGCCACTCACAGGCCAGGCTTTTGAGCACTGTGCCAGATTCCAACAGGAATGTGGTCCCAGGTGCTGACTGGATGTATCCATTCAGGACCAGCTGGCCAGCATTGAGCCGAGGATGGAACCTTTTCTTCTTCAGAGTTACTGGTTTGCATGAGGTGATGGATCTGTTAAAATACATCGGGAAGCAGCAGCAGCCAGAACTGTTGATAGCAAGGATGCCCTGTCTTTGGGAACTACAATCAGACAGGAGGAAAAATCGGGTGAATGTGTTTGCTGTCATCTGAGCTTACTAAGCTAGTGATGTCAGCTTAAGAGTTAGTGCTGTCAAGACTCTATGAAAGAAATACAGGAAAAATTTGAATTTTACCCTGAAGGATAGCCATGTTCTGGGAAAAATACTCAGGAATGAATAATATGTGTTCATGGCAGGTGTTCATGGTGGGGCTCTGGGATGCTGTGGGATATTTTAGTCCAAAGGAAAAAAAAAACCCAGCCTGTATTTTGTTATTTTCATATTCATTACACATTTTATTTACATATTCAGTTCTCACCGGGTTTGCCATTCCTGACTAAGAGCTGCCTTTTTCCCTTTCCTGAAATGGCCAGGCTGGGTGAAATCCACTGCCTCCCTCCACCTAGAGAGAAGGCAGCTACTTTCCAACAGAATGTTTTCCTGTTCTTGGTGAATCTTCTGGGGTCTTTCTGAGTTTTGATTGACTTGATACCTTCCCTCATCATCAGCCAGTCCAGCAGGAGATGGTCCTTTTCAGTGAGTCCCTCCCACACACACCCCGTTGAATAATCCTCATTCCTTTCTCTAGAGTAGAGCTCATCTAAAAACCAATTAAAACCTATATTTTGTAAAAAAGCCAGAATAATAGACATCCCATTCATATTAATTGTCCCTTCCACTCTGAGGAAAGACTGATTTTTTCTTTTTAACTGAAATCTCTCGTGATGAAGTCGCAGGTCATTCTTTCCCATCAGTTTGATTATACAGCTAAAAACACTTCTCAGAAAGGAATTTCTGTCTCAAAAAGGAGAAGAGGCTTTAAATGATGTGTTCGCTCAGTCCTGCCGTGGGATTTGAGAAGGAAACTCTGAATTTGCAATTTGAAGGTTTTATGTCCTGCCAATGGGGTTAGAGATAAAAAGCCATTAACCAAGGGGTTTGGGAACTGAAGGACCAGCAGATAAAAGCAAAGTAATCCCTTGGATTTTTATTTGGAGCATATTTGTAAATATTTTACTGAAGGTCTTTGCTCATTTCTGTTTCCTGTAGCGAAGGGGGGATGTGAGGTTGGAAATTATTGCAATTACTCTGCAAAAAAACCCCTTAATACTAAGTGCAGAGGTCGTTAAGAGTACTTTCATTTTTTAAACTGTTTCTCTGAGGAGAAACTCTTGAAAATTGTATATGCAAAACATGTAGAGTTAATGCAAATGTCTTAAGCCACATCTGAGATGAGAGTCTGAACTGTTTGGGATTCTGCTCATCGGATTTATAAGATCCTGTTTTCTCTGAGCATCTGCCCTTCAGGCAATGGTGATCTGCTGTTTGGGTTTACACTGGGACTTGGCTTCTGAAATAGGTGCCTAGCACTGAAGTCTAGGGTGGAGAGCTGGGCAAAGAGGAACATAATGAGGTTTCAGAAGAACAAGCGCAGAGTCCTGCACCTGGGAAGGAACAACAAAATGCACCAGTAGAGGCTGGGAGGTGATCTGCTGGAGAGCAGCTCTGTGGGGAAGGAGAAGGAACAAGTTCTCCATGGGACAGCAATGTGCCCTTGTGGCCAAGGATGCCAAGGGTATCTTGGGGTGCATCAGGAGGAGTGTGTCCAGCAGGTCAAGGGAGGTTCTCCTTCCCCTCTGCTCAGCCCTAGTGAGACCTCACTTGGAGTGTTGGGTCCAGTTCTGGGCTCCCCAGTTCCAGAGGGACAGGGATCTACTGGAGAGAGTCCAAGGGAGGCCACGAGGACGATGAAGGGACTGGATCTGCCTGATGAGGAAAGGCTGAGAGACCTGGGGCTGTTCAGTCTGGAGAGGAGGAGACCGAGGGGGGATTTAATTAATGTCTATAAATACACGAGGGCATCAAGAAGGCAGGGACAAGCTCTTGTCACTTGTGCCCTGGGACAGGACGAGGGGCAATGGATTCAAACTGGAGCCCAGGAAGTTCCACCTCAACATGAGGAAGAACTTCTTTGCTGTGAGGGTGACAGAGCCCTGGGACAGGCTGCCCAGAGAGGCTGTGGAGGCTCCTTCTCTGGAGACTTTCCAGACCTGTCTGGATGCCTTTCTGAGTGACCTGCCCTAGTTTTGGTCCTGCTCTGGCAGGGGGGTTGGACTTGAAGATCTCCAGAGGTTCCTTCCAACCCCTGACATTCTGTGATTCTGTGATTATCAGAGACCTGAAAGCTAAAATTGGAAAACAATTACCCAGAATGTCCAGCACTGGGACGTATCCAGTCATTAGGGTGTGAGAGGACTCGGTTCTGCAAAACCTCTCAAGGTTGAGGAGAAACTTGTCATCTACTTTGGGAGTAGGATGAAACCTGCATAGATTTTGCTGGTTTGGAAATAGGATAATGACCTAAAACTTTCCCCTGTCACTGGCTGCCACAGGCAGTGGTGTGTCCCAGGTTGTAATGAACTGCCCCTGTTGCTTGCTTGCTCTCAGCCTGCATTGAGTTCTTCTCATCTCACAGTTGCCTCTGGGCCACCTTCCCCAAAGCACACGAGCCACAGGCAAAACTGGAAATATTTGGGATCATTTCAGTGCATGCTTAGTCCACTACCCAGAGGATGAGTTTTAAGTCACTGTTCTGAAGTGTGTTGTACCCATTTTCATGCTTTCTCATGAATGAACTTGTTGGCCTCTGCAGTTCACAACAGGCTTTTTCAAATTTTTGACATTTTTCTAATTTTCCCCTTGTTGTTTTGTTTTCCAGCTCTCGTAAATGTGAAACTTTGGGCTATTGATCGGCAATGTTTTCAAACAATAATGATGAGGACAGGCCTCATCAAGCATACTGAGTATATGGAATTTTTAAAAAGGTATGAGTCTTGTTTACTTTCTCCAAAAAATACAGTGAATCTGCCATCCTCGTCTTTTGACCTCTTTTCTGAGTGCAATGTTTGATTTGTTTCTTTCTCATCTCCTTTTATTTGTTTGCGGTTTTATTTGTCTGCAAGCTGTGTCCTCCTGCCCCAGGAGGGGTCTTGCTGAGGTGTAAGAGAAAAAGCTTTGATATGAGTCATTTGAAGTGACCTTATTTAAGAAAATACCCCTATGAAAACAAACAGAACCAAACCAAAACACCCTGTCTAGGGAAAAATCTGGTTTGTAAGTTGTTGTAGAAGGAAGCTCCTCTTGTGCTTCTGGAGGTAAATTGCAAGTTTCTAGAGAGGCAAAAGCTGTAGGTTTCAAAGTGGAAGAAGGGAGTTGGAAATGAGATCTGGGGAAGAAATTCATTGTTATGAGGGTGGTGAGAACCTGGCCCAGGCTGCCCAGGGAAGCTGTGGCTGCCCCATCCCTGGCAGTGTTGAAGGGCAGGTTGGATGGGGCTTGGAGCAGCCTGGGCTGCTGGGAGGTGTCCCTGCCCATGCAGGGGGTTGGAGCTAGATGATCTTTAAGGTCCCTTCCTACCCAAACCAGTCTGTGAGTCTGTGATTTAACTTGAAATTAGTTTTCCTCCAGTTAGTGTTGGAGAAGAAAGGGACTTAGATAAAATGTAATAATGCTAATACTGCTATTACTGACAGTAACAGTAGCAGCTATTATTGAATCTATAAAATGCATTTGGTAAAATTATAAAAATAGCATATATGTATGTTTATGATAACTAAATGCCTGTGATGATGTTGTTGGGAGTCTCAAAGTGGGGCTGTCCCACAGGGTGAGCACAGTCCTGTGTCCTGCAGGCAGGGCTTTAGGGGTGGGAGAGGGCAAGTGGGGGCAGGAAGGTGGGACCAGTACCCAGGGCACGAGTGTGGCTCTGCCACAGCTCAGCTAGGACCAGGGCTGAGGAGTCTGTCAAAGCTGGGGCACCACTAGCTGCTTAGATGTGAGAGCAGAGTCCTGCCACACTCACTGCACTAGTTCTTGGCTGAGTTGACATCCCACCTCCTGGCCTTTTCTTGTGGCCTGGAGTTTCACCTGTGCTTATTTCCAGTGATGAATTAAAAAAGTAATGAGAATTGCATAGAAATAATTGGCCAGGCAGCGTGGCCTTTTATGAGGATAAGGGGTTACTCTGGAGAGGACCAGGAGCTCCATGGAGATGTTCTGTGGCTCAGAGATGACACAGAAGTGTAGCCATCCAAGTCTAGCTGTGTTCCAGGTGTCTCAGTTTCTGCTTCTTAACAAGCTCAGAGAGAAACCAGAACCTGTTGCCATGCTGAAAGGGTTTAAAACCCCATCAAATCAAAGGTTAACAAGCATTGGCCTTAGCTGTGTGCTGGTGAATGAAACCAAAACATGACTATGAGATCACCTCTGGGGGTTAGAGCCTCTGGCTTTCTTTCAAAGCAGAAAGTCTGCACGTTAAGCTCTTAAGCTTTCAGCTCTAATAGAGGTTTTCTAGAAGGTCGTCAAGATTAATTTGGATGGAGGTTGCACCAGACCTGCCCAGCTTTAAGTTTAAGCAAATAGTGTGAGGAGGAAGCCAAGAAGCATCCTGGCTTCCTGGGCACAATCTATTACAGTGTGTTGAGCACCATATAAATGCTCATTAGAAAGGCCTAGGGCAAACAAATATCTTTCTCTTTAAATCTTATGGTTTGAATTTAGGAAAATACTTGTTACTACACAACATGGTGCAGATACCTGTAGGTAGGTCAGTACACAATGGTACCTGCCCATCATGTCTTTAGTTGGGCTCTGAGCATCAGTACCTGGCTCCAGCTCAGCTGAAATTCAGTTTAGTACATGAAATGCTCATTTTAAAGGATGCTTTCCTTCTAAATCTCTTTAGGGATAAAATAGTTTAAGTCTTGTTAGCAATGGGTATGTCAGTTGTTGATCTTATTCTTGTTTGGTTGGTTTTTTTTCTTCCCTGTATTAATAAGTGAATGAAAATGCTTTTGTTAAGAAATCAAATGGAACAAAACCAAGGGATTAAATGGTACCTTTTCACAGAAAAGTCTGTGGGGTTGGACAGCATTATTTTCTGCTGACACAGGTCTAAAAAAGTTACTTTTTCTAACCTTGCCATCAGTCACAACAACATAATGGTCACTGTCTGCAATAACTTATTTTCACCTGTGAACAAAATACAGTAGAAATTAAGCTTTTGGGGGTGCAATAAGACTATCCCTGTCTTGTCATTTGTCTTGCTGAAAATAAGTGCAGTGTGAGCACTGGCATCACCAGGGCTTCTCTTAGTCCTTGTATGAAGTTCCACCCCACAGATATTGTTGTAATTTTGCAGTGGTTTTTCCACAGCAGGAACACCCTGATGCCACAGGTCAGATCTGCTTTTAGCTTCAACTTCTTATGTCTGGAGTCTGTGTAGTTCAGTCCTTTCTCCTGAATGCCATAAGAAAACCTTAACAAATACATTTCCTGGTTAAGAGATCCAGATCCACCTTCCTAAGGGGCCTGGGCCATAAGGTTGTCTCCTGGTTTACTCCAAGGAATGTATAATTTTCATGGGCTTGTAAAACTTGAGATAACTCTTCTGAATCACATCAATCAGCTGCAATGTACTGGAGGAAGCAGCAAGTGAACATCCTCTTTTTCACAGCATTTCTGAGGAACCAGCCTGTGTATCCCTTCCTGCTGCTTGTAAAGCCAACAGAGGATCCTTGAAATGATCAAAAAATGGCCTGATTCCCCAGCAGCACCTGCTTCAAGCAAGGGCTGGAAAATCCAGGCTGGTTTCTGATCCCTGTGTGTATGCTGAGTGAGAAATCATAGCAATGATCCCCTTTGAAACACAGTTTTTCGGGAGCATATTTGGTGGCTAAATCAATGCTAGATCAAGCTAGTTTGTTGTGCAGCTAACAGAACAAAGTTAGACTGGAATGTTATTCTGTAGATTTACTAACTCGTTAGAGTCCAGGGTTTGGGGCTGGACATTTCTTTAATTGAAGAATTGAATTATTGAATATGTTTATATGCCTGCTACAAGGAAGAAGGAGCCTCCTGCTGCAGAGGAGGTGACAGTTAGGCTCCAATCATCAGGACAGTGTTGGAATTATTTCCTTCTCAAGCATGTCCTAAAAATAATCCCATTTAAGTGAGATCAGAATGTTTCAGTTAAGGAAATAGCTATTCACAAATTTGATCAGGAAATAAAAGGGAAAAGGAGGCTGAGGGGAGACCTTCTGGCTCTGCAACTGCCTGAAAGGAGGCTGGAGTGAGGGAGGGTCAGTGTCTTCTCCCAAGGAACAAGAGGAAACAGCCTCAAGTTGTGCCAGGGGAGGGTTAGATTGGATCTTGGGAACAATTTCTTCATGGAAAGGGCTGTCAGGCCCTGGCCCAGGCTGCCCAGGGCAGGGGTGGAGTCCTCATCCCTGGAGGGGTTTCCAAGCCATGTAGATGTGGTGCTGAGGGACATGGGGCAGGGGTGGCCTTGGCAGGGCTGGGTTAATGCTCGGACTGGTTGATCTTAAAGGTCTTTTCCAACCAAAACGATTCTATGATTCTTACAAATAAGGATAGTTGTATCTGTATCAGATATCAGAGTATCACCCTGAAGGGTGTTCACAGCCACAAGATCTGGCCATCACCCACCTTTAGGACGTCCAGATCTTCAAAGACAATCCAAGGAGTATCTCTAGGGGAAACAAGCTGGACTGGTATGTCGTGATCAGGTTCCATCTGACCTCAGAGGCAACCAAGAATTCTGTCAGGTTGCCCCACTTAAACTGTCACAGTTGCTGTCCAGGCTGATGAACACCAGATCAAACATGTGATCCATGAACCGTGTTACTGACAGACTGAAAAGAAAACTTATGTTCTTGTTATGATCTGCTGGATGAAACCAGGAGTGCTGGAAACACCCAAATAGCATCTCAAATAGCTGTAGATGAGATGACAAAACTTACAAATCATATCAGCCTTCCTCCACTGTGCCCCATAAGGCCTTAATAAGGAGCCAATCAAAGAGTCAAATGAGGGAGAGGCAATGGATGCACAATGTGGTTGCTTTGCAGCTGAGCTGGTTTTTGGGTTCCTGTCTGTGGAAAGCTCAGAATTGTTCTTTCTTCTGTAGTGTTCCCATGGCACAATTTGCCCCCAAGCTCAGAGGTTGGGCAGGGAATGGCTTGAGAGCAGCCATGAGGAGAAGGACTTGGGGGTGTTGGGTGATGAAAAGCTCAACAAGGGTCAGCACCATGTGCTGGAGCCCAGAAACCACCCGTGTCTTGGGCTGCATCCCCAGCAGTGTGACCAGCAGGGCCAGGGAGGGGATTGTCCCCTCTGCTCTGCTCTGCTGAGACCCCCCTGCAGGGCTGGGAACAGCTCTGGGATCCCCAACACAAGGACATGTAGCTCCTGAACACAAGGACATGTAGCTCATGGAGCTAGTCCAGAGGAGGTCACAGAGATGTTCAGAGGGCTGGAGCAGCTCTGCTCTGGAGACAGGCTGGGAGAGTTGGGGTGTTCAGCCTGGAGAGGAGAAGGCTCCAGGGAGACCTTAGAGCACCTTCCAGTGCCTGAAGGGGCTCCAGGAAAGCTGGGGAGGGTCTTGGGGCAAGAGCAGGGAGTGAGAGGACCAAGGGGAATGGCTTTAACCCGGAAGACGGGAGACTTAGGTGAGATATTAGGGTGATATGAGGGTGGTGAGAGCCTGGCCCAGGTTGCCCAGGGAAGCTGTGGCTTCCCCATCCCTGGCAGTGTTGAAGGGCAGGTTGGATGGGGCTTGGAGCAGCCTGGGCTGGTGGGAGGTGTCCCTGCCCATGCAGGGGTGTTCGAACTGGATGACCTTTTAGGTGCCTTCCAACCCAAACCAGTCTGTCAGTCTGTGATGTTTCACCCCTCTCTTTGCTGTTCGTGAACTCAAGCAAGGAGGATCATGTGCCACCCACAGCTTTACCCCAGCTTGCGGGGCTGTCAGTTGGTATCTTCCTTTCTCTCTGAAGATGCCCTGTGCCTTCTACCACCTCAGGCTCTGCGAACCCCCCAGGTCTGCTGCAAGAGGGAAGGCTGAGTGGCTGGTCAGCAGCAGAGCACATCTGTCACGTGGCCACTTTAACTGGAAAGCATCAATGAAGAAGCTCTTTCCACATCACAGGAAGGACTGGCATTGAAGGGGGCACCTGGAAGCTATGAGAACATTTTCAGAGCAGATGTCCACCTAGTTCATTCTTGGCTGAGGTCTGCAGCCACCTTGAGATGGCAGCGAGGGTGAACATTAGATTTTTTCATAGTTGGGAGTAAATGGATAGGCAAGAGGGACTATCAAGCAGGCAGAAAATCAACTCAACTTTGAGCACAATTAACACAGGAGGGTTTAATGGTGTTTTAGGACTTCTCCCTGGTCCTCTAAACAAAGTTGTTGTGTGCAACAAATCAAACCCAGTTTCTGGATACTGGCCCTTGCAGTAGTTTTGTGAAGAGGAGATGGAAGTACAGCCTGGTCCTTGGCTCTCTGAAGGTCGTGTTAAACTCACCTTGCCATGAGGAGCTACACCTGGAGCTTTAGTGGGGAAGGCTAAGATGACTTGAGAGGCTTTCCAAGACTGAGACATTAATCTTCTGAAGTCTGGTTAGATAAATCATCCGTTAAACCTTTGTGCTTTGGTTAGATAAATCACATGGTGGTGCTAGGGAAAGTGGTCACTGGAGAAAGCCACATGTAGCACCAGGAGCTTCGTGTCCCTCAGCTGGGATCTCTTACTGTGAAAAACAGACTGGAGTGCACAAAGAGTCACATCCCAGGTGGTCATTCATGGAAACTGCCCTGAATCTGTGCCTGTGTCAGCAGGGTGCAGGTGTTGGGCTGCCGGGGGTCACCGAGCCACCCAGTGAAAGCAGGAGCAGCAGCAGGAGGGAGCCTGGGTGGTGGGCTGAGGTGGACATGTGTGGAAGGGCATGAATGAGTCCCAGAGCAGGGGAGGAGGGCAGCAGCCTCCGGGAGGCCAGCTGGAGGGCAAACAAGATGTCAGGAAGCAAAGAAGGGTTGGGAGGCTAAAGGCAGGGAGAAGGAAAAGGCCGTTTTCTTGCTGTGGGGAAGGTTCAAGGGTGGCTTTGTGTGAGAAGCTGCCTGTGAGGCTGTGGATGGTGAAGATGCCCTGTGTGCCCACAGGAGCTCTCAGGAGGTCCGTGCACCTCTGGGCTCATGCATAAAGCATGAAGCCAGCCTGAGAGGTGAGTTTTGTGGTATTGCAGGAGCCCCGTGTGGAGAAAAAAAAAGCCATGTTTCAGCTCTGGAAGTGACACAAAGACTTGTCTGTCTGGTCTTTTTGGTGCTTTAGCCCGTTGCTGTAAATCGGGTTCGCACTGGGGGAAACTGGAGTTGGCTGGAAGGATGTTTGTGGCAGCTGAGGCTGAGGAGCTGGTCCCACCACACCACGGCCTGCAGGCAGGCACTGAAGCAGAACTGAAGGGATGCACCACGGCATGGAGCTGTCAGCTGGCTTCTGCCTTCTGCCCTTCAGCCAGAAAAACTGCCTGGCTCGTCTTGCAGTGGAGGGAAGGCCAGGTTAAGATTTTTTCAAAATAGTTCTTTGTGATGAATTATTTTAGTAGCCACAGTCTGGCCTCCATGATCCCTGCTGGATGCTGTTAATGCAATAAAGGGGCTGGGAGAAACGTTTTGTTTTTTTTTTTAAAGTTTAGTATTGACCCAATATGTTTTAATCTGAGGAAAATCTTTATTGGAGGCAATTGCACCACAAGGGAAAGGGAGGAGGAGTGAAGAAAAGGAGAACATCTCATCTTCTAGTTGATGCAGAGTCTAAGGAAGGGGGAGGACTAATTTTGAGCTACCTGGGCTGGTGGGAGGTGTCCCTGCCCATGCAGAGGGGTTGAAACTAGATGATCTTTAAGGTCCCTTCCAACCCAAACCAGTCTGTGACTCTGTAATTCTAACTGCTGTTGGTTTTTGTGTGAGAGCTTTTCAGACAAGGCAGCTGCAATAACCCGTGTAAATGCATCACGGGGTCTGAAGGCAGCAGCTCCTGGGCCACCCTGAGGATCACATTGCTCACCCTGGATTTAAATGTGGATTCATGCAAATAGGAATAAGTCTAAATCTCCTTTTAATGTCCTTGCCTTATGGAATCATCCTCATCTCTGGGCCTTGGATCTATCAACTACTCAGAGTGCTGGGGTTAGTGGTTCTCACCCCAGCGACGGCAGAGAAGAGCTGAACATGCTGGGTATTAAAGTATAGAAATGGATGAATTGTGAGTTGCAGAAAGCTGAGAGATTCAGAGGTCTTTCAGAGGATGGTTTCTGCTTCGTGTTTATGTTTTGTTTCCAGAGAAGCAGTGATGAGCTGCAGTGGGTTAATTACGTACAGAGAAGAGCTGTAGAGACACGGGAATAGGCAGACTCTGATCTTGTAGAACAGAAGATGTCACCAGTGTCATCTTGGTAACCAGAAGACACCCCTGATGCTTGACCACCTTGGTGGCATGCAGGTGATGGGTGGCACTTCAGCCCAACCTGAACCAAACCCACCTGTGGGCTCGCAGAGAACTCTCCAAAGCAGCCAGTTGGGGACAGTCCCAGTTTGGGACCCAGCTGTGACATCTGTCAACTCCTCTGTGAAAGGAGGGGTATTAGCTTCTTTTTTTTTATGACTGATTTACAAATGAGTGAGTGACCTGAGCATTTCTCGACAGATTCTAGGATGATGTTTAGCCTCTCAATCTTTTTTTTTCCCCTCTTCTAAGAAGAGATGCCTGCATTTCAGTGCAGTGCATTTGATTGCCCTCAGCTTGTTAGAAGACCTGGAAGTAAATAACATTTCTACGTGCTTTAAATTATTTAACAGATTTTCAATTACAATTGATTAAGCACCTTCATCTCCAAACAAAGATGAGTACTTTGATGATGCTGATAAATATTTTGCTCACATTTACCCAAATGAGGCAGCTTTAGAGATGAAGCTCATCAACCTGTGCCCCAAGCCTATTAGGTATTGAAAACTGGGCTATAATTAACACCCTAGATGTTCTTCAGTAGTTACTCTGTATGCAGCATGGCTTCCATGGTTGTCAGTCCTTTACTGCTTCTTCTTTTTTGGTCCAAAGTGATGGTTAAATAGGTTTTGGACCAGACAGGTTAAATAAATCCCATTGATATTTTATTAACCATGAAAGTCCGTGGCTGAGAAACACTCCTGTCAGTGCCCATATGCAAGTGTTGAGCCCAGCCAGGGTCAGTCGTGCCTTTGGGTGGCATTTGCTGGTGTATTTTCTGCTTGCAAAAGTGTTCATCATCTCCAGTTGGTAATGGGAAAACCAGCTGAGGTCTCCAGCAAAAACAAACATGCAGAGAATTATTGGTGGGCTCCACAGAAATGCTGCTTGTCGGCCTGCACGTTGAAATGTCTCCAACCTGTGCAGTGTTAGGGAGAGAAGGTAGTGGAAAAAATGTCTTCTTTTCCACAGCTGGTGGAACAGTTTGAGTGCAGACCAATGGCTGGCAGGATATCTTAGGCTTCGTGTTAGGGAGCTGTGTATCCAAACTGTCTTCGGATCCTCATGAGAACTCTTGAGTTTGCCTGCAAAGACACGTTGCCATGCAGAGCATTTTGACAAGCCACTGGTGGGATGAAACATGCAGCTTTCGGGCTGAGTCATTTGCTGAGGGAACGTTTCAGAAGCCATGAAAGGAATTTCTGCTCTCTGGGTGGTGAATTCCTTGCACCATGAAATGACTGCTTGGGGTTTGGAGCAACCTGTTCTAGTGGATGGTGTCCCTGCCCATGGCAAGGGATTGGAACTAGATGATCTTCAAGGTCCCCCAAACCCAATTCAGTCTGGGGTTCTGTGATTCTGTGGCCACGGGGATGAGGGGAGGGCAGCACGTGTCACTTGTTCTGGGTTCAGAAAGGCTTTTGACACTGCAGTGTTGTCATTTGGAAGCTGAGGGTGACTGGTCTTGACCCATGGATGGCTGGATGGGTTGGAAAGCTGGCAGGACCTTTGGGCTTGGAGAGAGGTGATTAACAGCTTTGATATTCATCTGGTGCCAGTGGCAAGCAGAGTATGTGGGGGGTTGACACTGGGGCAAGTAATTCATGCCTCCGTTGACAGCCTGGAGGGTGGGACAGGGTCATCTTGAGGAAGTGTGTGTCTGGGAACAGATGAGGGGAAAACTCAAGACTGGACCTGAAATTGAGTGGGACCTTGAGAAGTCAACCTCCTGAAACAACATGGAGTACAGGGTAGAGGTTTTGTTCCTGGGGTGGTTTTGACCCCACATGAGTCTGGTGAGATTGACACAGAGAGGACCAAGAGGGGGTTTGAGAGCTTCTATTACTGCAGGGGCACTGTCAAAGGTCTGGGGTCAAACTCTTCTTGCTACTGGCAAGTGATAAAACAGGGGACAATTTGGGCTGGACATGAGGCCATATACCTGTCCTGGAAAGATGGGGCAGGTCAGGACAGGTCACCAGAGAGGTGGGGGGATCTCTGTCCTCAAGAGCAGGACATGTATCTATTTGAGTACATATCTGTCTGAGGTTGTTGGAGTATCTGAGGGTACTGCTGCAGAAAGATTTCAGGAGGAGTCTCATAGGGCAGTTTTGGATTTCTTGGCACCACTTTGTGTTTTGGTGTCACAGCTGGACAACTGGCACTAGGCAGAGTGGAGTTGAATGCACTCTGGCAGCACCTGGATGGCCATGGACCGGGGTAGAGGTGCTTCAAGGGGGAAACACCTGCCCTACTGCCATGTAGGAGACCTACATGGGTAAGTGGGTAAGCTGGTCACTCAGCCAGTGCTGGGTAGACCTCTGAGATGAAAAAAAATGCCACTTTATTAACTGAAACTGTACCCATCACCTTTGTTTTGCTTGTAGGCTCATGGTGGTTAGTGTTCCCAGCTTTTGCATCACCTTGCTGGCTCCCTTTTTTCACCTCTTTTTTCCTTGCAGTAACAAGCACTTTTAAACAGCTTTGGCCTCCAAGAAGTGGCACCTGTTTTCTGCGACTTCACATCTCAAATCAACAGTCTAAAAATGTAAACCATACTTTAAAAATTGACTGTTGAGTAAACGTAGCTGTGACCTTTGCAGCAAGAGTCCTTGCTGGAAAAAAAGTGAGGGGTTGTACATGCCTGGGTAGTTAAAAAGCTGATCTTTTTATATCAAGTTTAGATGCTTATGAAGACAAAATGCCACAGCAAGAAGTAATATCTCCCATGATGACCACCACGTATAGGAAAAACAGGTCAGGCAAGATTAGCTTCATTTCCATGGCAACTGCTTAATCACTAGTGGAAAAGGTTAACTGGAGCCTAAGAGCTTTTTCTTTGCATTAGTTTCATTTCTGGGTCTGAAATGGGCTTATTTTTACAGTGACCTGATGGGCAGTAGAGTGACAATAACCAGCAGTTACACTCCTGATGGTCTGTGTGTAGTTCAACACCCTATTTTTGGCTCTTTTCTATATTTCTGCACACTCCAGGTTGTGCTTTGCCAAGGCAGGAGCTCTCAGCTGAAGGGTGGACAGGGTTGTCCTCCTCCCAGCCACGGGGACCTCGCTGCAGCTGGGTGGGAAGCTGGAGGTGTTTGTAGCCTCCCTGATGTAGGGATGGTGAGGTTTGCTTGGGTTTTTTTTCCTGCTCTGAGATCCAGCTCCAATGTTAAAACTACAAGACAAAACAGGGCACGTGAGTCTAATTCGTGCACTTGAGAAGGCCACACTGACAACAGGGCTTATATATACATGAGTCATATCTACTTATTTGTCATGGCTAGAGCTGAATGGACATGATAAAATTCCTAAAATTACCCTAGGGTGTTCAAGGAAGCTGTCTGGGCCTTCCAGCTCTGTATGTAGCTGCTCAGGGACAAAATACATCTTCACTCCCATAACTTGCTGGGTGGTTTTGATGAAGCTGGTGGGAAGACCTTGGTTTCAACATCCACATTGCTGTGCATGAGTGAGACATGGGGTAATTTAATTATCAGGCTCGTTGAGTCCCTTTGACAAATACAAGTTGCCACTAATATTGGCTGCTGTGGCAGAGAGTTCTAAGTGTCAAAACACAGGCAGGAAAGTGGAGATGTGGGAAGGAAATAAAAACATGACTAAAATTTCAGACCTTACAGAGCAAATAGGAAATACTGAGTGTTTGGTGATTGTGTCTCAGCTGACTGTATCCCTCAGAGCTGGTTCCTGAATTCCTGCTTACACCATTCTCAGACCCTCGAAGTCATGCCTCAGGTTTGGGTGGAGATAGAAGACTGCTGGTGACACTGAGATGTGTGTGAAACACCCAGGGAGGAGCTATGAGATCAGTAAGTAGTTGGCAGTACATTACCTTGGAGTCCACTTTTTTGTGAAGGATTCATTGAAGGTCAAATTTGCTGTGAAGCTGTTTCAAATTTAGCAAGTGGTTTTGCAGGATTTTGCAAAAGACCTGATGGAAACAGCCTCTGTCCTTGCCACTTTCTCCTGGCTCTGGTTTTAGTCACGCTTGGCAACGTGGTGGTGGCTAAAAACATGCTCCAGGCTCCATTAGACAGGATGCTTTAGAGAGAGAGAGAGAGGTCTGGAACAGATTGCCTGGTCTGAAAGGTGGTGGCCTGAATCAAAGCCTTGGAAGTTAAACTGTTGTGGCTGTGGAAGAAAGGAAAACCTGGGATAACCAGAGCAGTGTGGTGCTGAGGTGGTGCAAGGTCTTCTTTGCAGAAGTACATGGTCATGGGCTAGGAGGGATATCAGTGACACCTTTGTCTGCCATTCCCCATTGAGAAAGCAACCATCCTCTAATGGGCCAGTAAAAAAGACCATGGCCAAAGTCACAGGAAGGTGTTATTTCTTCATCTTATCTAATTGGCATTTATTTTCTGAAAATCAGAAGGACCCAGTAGAGGCTCACAAATGGAGGCATTTTGATCACTCTTATTAAATGCATTTAAGACAGGCCATGAAGTGGTGGTTCTCTCTGCTGGAAAAGGCTGGCTGGTGCTTTTGAAGAAAAGTGGTCTGGAAGGGATGGAGGCCATCCAGAGGGACCTTGGCAGGCTGGAGACGTGGGCTTGTGCAAACTGCATGAAGTGCAACCAGGCCAAGCGTGAGGTCCTGCACCTGGGTCGGGGCAATCCCAAGCACAAATACAGGTTGGGTGGAGAATGGATCTAAAACAATCCAGAGGAGAAGGGCTTGGGGGTGATGGTGGTCAAGAAGCTCAACAGGAGCCAGTACCATGCGCTGGAGCCCAGAGATCACCTGTGTCCTGGGCTGCATCAAAAGAAGTGTGGCCAGCAGGGCCAGGGAGGGGATTCTCCCCCTTTACTTGGCTCTTGTGAGACCCCACCTGTAGAACTGTGTCCAGTTCTGGAACCCCCAACATGAGAAGGACATGGAGACTCCTGAGAAAGTCCAGAGCAGGGCCATGAAGGTGATCTGACAGATGGAGCAGCTCTGCTCTGGAGACAGGCTGGGAGAGTTGGGGTTGTTCAGTCTGGAGAAGCTGGGGAGACCTTAGAGCACCTTCCAGTGCCTGAAGGGGATCCAGGAAAGCTGGGGAGGGGCTTGGGACAAGGGCAGGGAGTGTGAGGACCAAGGGGGAATCGATCAAAACTGGAAGAGGGGAGATTTAGGTGAGATATTGGGAGGAAATTCTTCGCTGTGAGGGTGGTGAGACCCTGGCCCAGGCTGCCCAGGGAAGCTGTGGCTGCCCCATCCCTGGCAGTGTTGAAGGGCAGGTTGGATGGGGCTTGGAGCAGCCTGGGCTGCTGGGAGGTGTCCCAGCCCATGCAGGGGGTTGGAACTGGATGGTCTTTAAGGTCCCTTCCAACCCAAACCAGTCTGGGACTCTATGAAAACTACAGTGAGAAAAAACCTGCCCCCCTTATGTTTTGTATTACGAAAGGCTTCAGCCTTCATTTCATCTTTCCTTACGGATGGCTGACAATTATCACAGTGTCCAGCTGTGGATGAGAAACAAACTGATGGGAAAGTTGATGTTGAAATTGATGTGCTAGTTGTCCCCAAAATCTTCTGCTTTTCTTTCTTTCTTTTTTTTTTCCTTCCCCCCCCGGCCATTAGGAGAAACTTAACAGAAAAACGTATTTCAACAAGAACACAAGATTTCTGCAAGAGTCTGATGAGCTGTCACTTCGGCAAACGCTTAGCAAACACAACCCCCTTCAGATGTACTGGTTGGAATAAAGATCATGGAATCATGTTTTGCTGCTTGGAATTCCCTTGGGGATTTCTGCCTCTTGACCTCTACGGTAGTGGAAGCAAAAGCGAAATCGCAGTCAGGGGCTGTTGGGAGCTTTGAAAAGACAGGAATTATTACTTCCTCTGCAAATTGGAACCATGTGTATGGAAGCATAAAACACACGGATTGGTCGGGATCTTTCTGAAGGGGCAGTTTTAATCTTCATTAGTGATCTGGATGGAACAGTTGCTGACTGCAGCTAAGCGGTGTTGCTGAATGCAACCAGCATTGAGGGGAGAAACAGGGGCAGGGTCTTTGGATTTGACTTTGTCGTGCTGCATAACTCAGGAGCACATCTTGTACTCTGAACTATGTTAAAGGCCAAATTAAGTAATGGACTGGGCAGGCTTCCAAATGAATAGCTCATTATAATCCAGCCCTCTGTTGGGGTGTCTGTTGGGAAGCGTGCGGCAAGGCCACCCTTTGATCCTCTTTGGCAAGGAGTAGCACATCTAATTTTGGCCTTGATATTACAAAAAGATGCTGTAGCTTCTGCTGGAGATGTGGGAGCATGCTGCCTTGGAGATGGAGCCTGGGCACAGAAAAAGCTGCTCGTTTGCTGTTTGGGTGCAGTCGGAGGTATGGGTGAAATGTTGTGATAATATTTTGCCGTCTTCATGGGGTAATAACAGTGATTCGTGAGGAAAAGGGATCCTTTCTGTGTGTGGATTGCACCTCTGCAAAATGTTCAGGCTGAAGTGTGCTTAAGGGTGATACACTAGTGCAATCCACTTGTGTTTTTCTACTTTTATAACCTGTGTATTACAATACTACAGTTATTTGTGCCTGTCACTTGGTGAGTGGGTCAGTAGCTGACTTGGCAGGTCAGAGAAGAAAGTTGGCTTTAACAAATATTGGAAATAAGTCTTAGGAAGGTGGATTAGGGAACTTTTGATTCCTTCTTTGCTCAGAGTGGCAGGTTCTGCTCCTCCTCTTGACACCCAGACAAAACCCTCTGCAACCCCCCATGACTATTGGTGGACCTAGGAGCAAAGGGAGTCATTGTGTAGTCCCTCTGAAGTTGGCATGGCTGGGTGATAGCAGTGGGTTTCTTTTCTTCACCCAACAGGCTGAGTGAGAGCAGTGGAAGATGACTGTCATGGTCTGGACATGGCTGGTAGAGCATGGTGGATGGTGGTGACTGATAAAGATCATCCCACTACCTGGCCAGCTGCTGGGGATATTTTCTGTACCTCTTTGTTATTTACATGGTTCCAGATATTGCAACTGTCCTTCTCTCTTTCCATCCTTGGAACAAGATGAGAAATACAGTGAAGGTGATGGGTTTTATTTGTCTCTTAAAAAACCCATGGTATGAAATAACCCATGGAATTTAATAAACAATGGATATGAAACCCATTGGGCTTGAATGTTCAAAGGTAAGAAAAACAATGTTGGCAGTGTCTTTTGACATGACTCAATAGCTTTACAAGGAAGAAGGTCACTCTAGGGAGAATGTTTGAAGGTGGTACTCATGCCTTTGCTATTGTTTCAGCCCAAGTCCCTGCTGTTCTGGTTAACTGAGGTATTTTTAGTTTCTGATTATTGAGTACGTTGTATGGTGGTAATGTGAGAACAGCAGGTGATTTGCTCATTCAGATGTGAAGATGCTTTTCCAAGAGGAAAAACACCTTGAAAGGGGTAAGTTCTTGGTTTCATTGTGGTGTGCTGGAAGGCTAGGGAAGACCCCCACGTATGCTGCTCTCCAAGCACTTCTTCATTCATCTCTCTTGAGTAGAGTACATACTTTTTTATCTGGTAATTGTGTATTTTATTAGTGAAGTACAAGAAAGATGAAGTACAAAGCCTTTAATGTGATTAGAAGGAGCTGTTTAGATCTGTATCTCATTTGTCATGTGGAATTGTCTTGAGACTTGGTAGGCTGCATTATACATACAAATAGTAGTTTCCCTTCAGAATGGTTTAACAAGCTGGAGTATGAAGATGTAGAAAGTGTCGATGGAAAGAGAGGCAAATATCATTAGCAGAAAATAAACTGTTCCAGAAAGTAGCCATTGGGATTTACAACAGGAGATCTTGTTCAGAAGCTTTTGTTTAGGGTGATATCCTGCCAGGTAAAATTAAATTATCTAATCACTAAAATCACACAGATTGTGGGTTTGGTAAATGGACTATTTTGTCTTCCTCACCCCTAGTTCATGATGACTGTGTCACAGTCTGTGTGAGAATATTAAATGAACCAATTTTCTGATGAACGGTTAATGTGACTTAGTTGTGTAAGGCTTGGGAGTGCCTGGGGGTTTGCTTCATGAGCTGACCAGAAAAAAGGAAAGGCTTTTAATTAACTACATTTTCCACTTCATTGAATTGGAAGTGTCAAATTCATGTTGAGTTGAAGAAAACAAAGAACCTGGCTCCTATTTGGGAGCTTCCAACAGAAGTGAAACTGAGTATGAGCACAGGACTGATGTTCAGGGTGCTGAGCCATCTCGTATAAACTACAGGAGTACCTAGAAAGGTTGGAACAGGTGATCCTTGAGGTCCGTTCCAACCTGGCAGCCCATGATTCCATGAATCTGTGATTCTCCAAAACAGTGAGAGAGAGAGGTCAGCTCCTTCTACAATCTGTTTTGAGCCAAAAAATACTGACTCGCAGCTGATAGTTCACAATCAAGTCCTGTTCTCAATCCTCAGGCTGACCTAGACCTGTTCCTCAGGATGATGTCCTAACCATGGTTGTGTCAGATATTTGGAGTTGCCCATTCTTAATCTCTGCTAGTGAAGAAAGTCCAAGCAAAGAGACTCTCCAAAAGAACCACCGATGTTCACAGTGCTTGATCTTTTTCTCAGGAGACTCTCACTTCCATAAGCTGTTTTTTTTGGCTGGAAAATTAAAGTATTTTTTCATGCTAGACAGAGCCATGTCCCCAGGAAAGACATCTCCCACCAGCCAAGGTTGCTCCAAGCCCCATCCAACCTGCCCTTCAACACTGCCAGGGATGGGGCAGCCACAGCTTCCCTGGGCAACCTGGGCCAGGCTCTCACCACCCTCACAGGGAAGAATTTCCTCCTGATGTCTAACCTGCCCCTTCTGACTTGAAACTGTTCCCGCTTGTTCCATCATGCCCTGTCCTTGTCAAAATTCCCAGCTTTCCTGGAGCCCCTCCAGACACTGGAAGGTGCTCTCAGGTCTCCCTGGAGCCTTCTCTTCTCCAGGCTGAACACCCCAACTCTCCCAGCCTGTCTCCAGAGCAGAGCTGCTCCAGCCCTCTGAGCATCTCCGTGGCCTCCTCTGGACTTTATCCAACAGCTCCATGTCCTTCTTGTGTTGGGGACCCCAGAACTGGACCCAGTCCTGCAGGGGGGACAGTTTATTGCTTCTAGTTTGAGTATCTGGGGAGAAAGTTCCTACTCTGAGGGTTCCCCCCTCTTTAGAAGGTGTCAACTGAATCTTCATGCTGATACTTAAAAGATAAATTCCCCCATTAGTGTAGGTTTTGGTCAGAAGATAATTACTTAGGGTGAGATGGTGAAGGTGCAGAGCAAGTGTGGGGATGCCAAGCACCTGCAGCAAACCTGCCTGCTGCTGGGGGTCTCTGCAAGGCTCCCCCAACGTGGTGGGGTGGGAGAGCTGGGCCTCAGCCCCAGGGCTGCAGGACCCACAGTCAGTCAGCTCTGACTGGAGAAAAAGAGACCCCAAGTGATATTTCAAGGAGCCATGTGAGCAAAAGATGGATTTCAGTTTCTACTTCTAGGGCCAATGTAAGAAGTCTCCTGGGAAGCTTGAGAGGAGTTAATGACTTCGCAGTGTGCTTAATTACCTGTTCATTTATGCTGAGCAGGCAAAAGCCAGGAGTTGAGTGGGCTGGCCTGAAAGCTTCTTGCTTCTCTGGCTAAGATGGATAAAAATGAAGGAGGGAAACCCAAAGCTGTGTGGTGCAACAGCTGGGGTCTGGACACTGGCTCAACTCAAGAAAACCCGTTGGGTTGTCTGAATGTTCTTCCCACGCCCTGTCCTCGGGGACAGGGCAGCTTGAATCTCTTGGTGATTTGAATATAAATTCAGAAGAGAAGACAGAGAGACAGGAACCTAGAAGGTACAGGCAGGCAGCATTTCAGAAAGACAGGTGACAGCAGCTCCACCAGCCCCGTGTCACAACAAACTCGGGGAGGAGTTTCGGAACCTCAAGTAAGTGTCCAAGTTCTGTTCTGAGTGGGAATTGATTTCAAATGGTGATAGTCTCCCCTTTGCTGCTGGGTGTTCATCAGAAAAGTAAGCACGAAGCTAATTCCACAGTCTGGAGAGAATCACCTCCGATGAAATTGCAAATATTTTTTGTTTTGTTTCAGGACATGAATTCTGATTTCACACAGAGTCCGTTTTGCTGTTGGTACCAACACAGGTCCCATTTTTGAAGCAAGCTAAAGTGGACCTAGTCAGGTTACTAATAGGAGCATTTTTTTTCTTTGGAGACTTTAGAGAAGTTCAATAAATTGTGCCATCTGAGTGTAGAACTGTTACATATTTTTTACATCCAGCCCGAGACCAGGCTCGTTTTCCTGTATCTGCTACATTTGCACATCATAATGATCATTTTATGCATTTGTCCTCTACTTGCATGGGATTAATTTTTAATGTGCAGGCAGAAGGTGACATTTTTATGGCTTTTACGAGCATCAGGGATGCATTTTAAATTCAATTATATACTGTCTCTGGAAATATCACACAAGTGACTTGCCAATAAATACAACCTGTACATTAGCACAAACCAAGGAGGGTGATAATCAACCAGAGGGATTTAAACTGTGGGAACTGAGCCGTGCATTTCTTGTGCCTTCAAAAAATACAAGGTGATGCACATTAAGAATAATTTAAACTTCCTATAGACACCAGCACAATTATTTCTGGAAGAAGATGAAGAGAGTTTTTCTAGCTGGATGAAAACAAACTCACCCTGAGCCCCAACAGTTCACAATGCAATTAGAAATACGTGTTTTTAAAGGGAGAGAAAATAGACCAGGCAGGATGTACAATGCAAATGGTGTCCCAGAACATGCTTGTGGGGATTTTGCTGTGAAATTGAGCTATGGATGAGGACAAATCAGGGCGAAGTGTCCTCAGAGGGACAGTAAAAATCCTTACCTCCTTAGTAATTTAGAAAAGTGGAGCTGACCTGCAGTGATTTAGTGTTCTGTGAAGCTAAGGAGGAGGCTAAGGAGGACCAGGGGACCAAAGCACACTACAGATCAGTAGAATACTGATTTTAACATCAAAATCCAACCTGCTAGACATACAAAACTTCGAAGATAACCTCCAGAGAAAATTGGAATATGCCTGTGCATGAACTCAAACATCCATCTACATGGGATTTTTAATGATTTGTGCTACAGTGGAAAGACAAAAGGTGTTATTTAAAGAAAAAAAGAAAGAAAGCAATGTGGCTTGATATTTGAAACAAGAACATGAAATGTAAGCCTCTCTCTGGAGTGGGTGAATACAGAAGGAATCAGCTTTTTATTATCATTTTTTTAGAGCATAGAATAATAGAGTAGTTGATGTTTGAAAGGCCCCTGTTGTCATCTGCTCCAACTTGCCCTTCAAAGCCAGAGGGGAGGTTGAGCTACTCAAAGCCATGATGAGGAGTCTGGAGGGAGATGTCCTGTCCAGCATGGCCTTGGCTCCATGTGGTTGCAGGGAAAGGAGCCACTCAGGGTCTCCTGTATCCTTTGTTGGTGACAGCCAGGGCTGCAGCCCATGACCTGGATTTACAGGTGTATTTAAAAGTCCAAGCAAATGGGATTTACCCAAATGGCACTAGAGAAGCAGGAGCTTTTGTTCCTTGGTGTGTTTGCAGATGACAGGTTCAACCAGTGTTGCAGGACATTTCCATCCTTCATAAGCCTTGTTCTCAGTGGTGTTGTCATGGGGTCCTTGATGTCTAAGGGACAACTGAAAAGTGGCAGTCTCCTTAAACCACTAAGGTCCACTACAACCTCCACAGACACATGCCACTGAATTTTATTAGAGAAAGGAAGAGCATGTCTTTAGAAGGAAATGTCCAACCTGATCTTCTAGGCTCCGAAAGGAAGACAGCTGTATCCCAGCTAAAGCTATTCAGCACTGGCCTGACTGCTAGAAACTGGGACAGCAGATCAAAATCTCAGTTTATCTGGTCTCTAATTCCACTGAACCTTCCCTTCCGTCACCTGTAAGATGATCTTCTCTATCTGACCTTTCTCCCAGGTAGGTGATGATCCCTCTAAATCCGTATGTGGTGACCAATTCGTTACTCCAACACCTGTCAACAGAGCTTTTGTGGAGGAGGTTGTCAGAGAGGACCTGGCTACCACGTTTCAAGTCAGTGCTTGAGTGCTCACTCTGACACTGAGACTGTGATCTGCATGTCTGGTCCAAAATGAGTTATGTTAATGGGCATTTTGTTAAGACATTAATCAGCTAAGAGGAGGAAATTGCCTCATCTACCAACTGGAGGAATGATCATCAATAAAAAGGAAATGACAGTGAACCAGAAATGGTGTGATGAGAATGGCTTTCAACACCCGTTGCTCACTTCTTTTCACTATATTTTGATACCTGTCAATGAGTCAGACTTTAATCTGAAGTGTTTCCTCCTAAGAATATACAATGGCATTTTTAATCAAGGTACCATGTGGCCTTGAGTAACTCCACACACAGTAAAGAACCACATTTGCCTTTGTCAGGTCAGAGCCGTCATCTTATCGTGATGTCCTTCTTTCTGTGAGAAAAAGGTCTGACTGGCATAAATTATATTTTTAAATCCTGTTTGCTGGGAAGCTAGATTCAGTGTGCCATAAGGACAAGCTCTGGGAGTAGCCAGCCTCCCGGGATGCTGCCATCAGCAGAAAGGGGCAGTGCAGCATGTCCTGGTGACAGGGCTCGAGGTGAAGATTCAGCACCAAGAATGAGCCTTAATCCTTTCAGATCCACCTCCTCTGCTCTTTCTCCTTCACTGACCTGCCTAGGGACTGATTTCAGGGCCAGGTTTCTGTTCTACTTGCTTCAGGTCTGCAACAGAAGTCCTGAAGTTGTCACCTACCTGTCCTGTGTATTATTTCTGCATCTAAGTACCAACCATACCGGCCCAGGGAGTAACCACTCAAAATGCCCAAACACTCAAGTTCCGATATCATTTTCATCACTCTTTTGAATCTGGACAAGTGGAAACTGGACAAACCATCCTTGAGTATTGATGATCTTCGTCCCCTCTCAGCCCAGAAGGGCAGCCTGCCTGTGGAGAGGCCTTATTAGGATACAGTAATGTGCTGATGTTTTGTAATCGGTTAATTAAATGTATAGAAATTAGTGAAGCTTACACGTGGCAGCAGGAAAATAATGGAAGAACAGGACATGATGGATAAAGCAAACTTAAACATCTGATTTCAGTGGGGACAGATCCAACCTGTATTGGCCCCAATGCAGAATTTCCCAAGTGTTTTCCCTCTGGCACAAGCAGCCGACCATGGATTGACTGATGGATCAACCCACCTGTGTCTGCTCGGCCTTGCTGCCTCCCACCAAAGTTTCCTTCCTTCTCCAAACCACAGAATCACAGAGTGGTGGGGTCGGAAGGGACCTCTGGAGATCATCTAGTCCAACCCCCCTGCTACAGCATGGTCACCTACAGTAGATCCCACAGGAACACATCCAGATGGGTTTGGAATGTCTCCAGGGATGGAGCCTCCACAGCCTCCCTGGGCTGCTGCCCTCAGACTAAAGAAGTATTTTCTTACATTTCAGTAAACCTCCTGTGTACTGGTTTGTGACCATTGCCCCTTGCTCTGAGAGACCAGTTTGTACCTGAAGTATGTTGGGGATTGATGGTGCACCCATGTGGCTGGATCCACGCTTCTCCAAACCTGAGATGCTCCAGTGGGAGGGTTATGTTGGTTGGGCACTATGGTCCTGACAGGGACTTTAGGATGAGCCTGGGCATAGGGTTGCAGCCACTCTCAATAGAGATGTCTTCTGATGGAGAACCTGGGGGCTGGTGTGAGGGCTGCAGCCCCTGGATGGGCTCTTTCTTGGAGGAAATGCTGAGGAAGTGATAAGCAAAGGCTGTGTCACAGCAGCTGAATAGAGTTCCATGGAATAATTGAAATTGCCTTCCCAGCACGTTGGCTTTGGATTTTTTGTTACCCCTTCTATTGCTTGCCTGTCTGTAATATTCCCAAGATTAGGTTTTCTTAAACAATTGAATTTTCAAACCTTATTTCAAATCTGTCAAGCTTATTTGATTATTTCTCCACCATGATCTAAGCCACTTGAAAATCCTCTACATTGAATTCCTTCTCAGCTGTGTTCTGTTTGCAGCAAAAAAACCCAATGAATTAATCCTGGGGAGACCTACTGTGCATAGCAAATGTTGGACCCCCGAGAGGAAAGGGGCTTTACTGAGGGGAGAAGAAAAATCAACAACCTTGTAAAATCAAAGATTAAATCGTTCTTCTCACTGCTTGGATTTCTGAGGCTTATCCTGGAGGAGAGGTGTGCCCCTCATGGCTGGAGAGGCCTTTCCAGGGTATTTGGTGTGCTCAGCCTCCTAAAACAGGTAGTAGTACTACATGGAATCAGGGAGTTGTCAGAGTTGGAAGGGACCTCTAGAGATCATCTAGCCCAACTCCCCTACTAAAGCAGGATGCCCTGGAGCACATCCCACAGGGCTGCATCCAGGAGGGGTTGGGTATCTCCAGAGATGGAGACTCCACAGCCTCCCCGGGCAGCCTGTCCCAAGGCTCTGTCACCCTCACTGTAAAGAAGTTTTTCCTCATATTTCAGTGGCACTTCCCATGTTCCAGCTTGTGCCCATTGCCCCTCGTCCTGTCCCTGGGAACTACTGAGAAGAGCCTGTCTCCATCTTCCTGGCACCCACCCACTTGTAGGCATTGATAAGGTCTCCCCCCAGCCTTCTCCTCTCCAGGCTGAACAGCCCCAGCTCTCCCAGCCTTTCCCCATCAGGAAGATGCTCAATCCCCCAATCAGCTTTTTTTCAAGTAGATCCAAGCTGTACTCAGGTAACGGTGATCTCAGAGGTCTTTTCCAGCCTCAGTGATTCTGTGAAAGGTCCCAGAAACATCTTTAAAAAGGCATTCAGAGATAACAGAGCTCCTCTGCAGAAAGACAAAGAGCAGCAGAATTCCCAAGAGGATAAATAAAAGCCATTAGAAAGGAGGAATTAAGACAAGCAGCCATCTGTGAGCCTTCAGAGCTTGGCAGAGGATAAATGTCCTGAATTCCACCCCCAGATCAATACTGTGTTAGACCCATGAGGGAGAACACTGCCCAGAGAGTGACTTTTCTTAAAATAGGAAGGGATTTGCTGGCTGGGTATTTTTGCCTCAGGCAAATCTCTAGTCAGTGTTAGTCTTTTGTCTCCAGCTGAGTAGTAATTATTTAGTGCTGCCCCCGGGCTCTGCAGGCTGGAAATGAGGAGGAAGGTCAGTGTGTTGGGTTAGAGTCACCAAATTGGGCTGGTTAGGGTGGCCTGGGGGTCTCAGAGTACTTACCGGTGTTACCTAGGGTTCACACCATCCCTTGTCCTCAGGAAAGGGCTGAAATGCTAGTCTCAAGTACCCTGAGATGAAGTGACATGGGGTCATTTGCATAGTTTCACACAAACCTGGTTCCACCATGACAAGGAACAAGCCATTTCTTTACTCCAGTGCCTTTTTCATATTTTTTTTTCTCTGTGGAGGAGGTAGCTCAATTTTTGGAGGACTATTCTTGGTGACAATCTACTGATCAAAAAGGTACTACTATCTACTGACTTGTCCCTCGGTAAATTGTCTCAGATCACAGACTCACAGAATGGTTTTGTTTGGAAGGGACCTTAAAGATCATCCAGTCCCAACCCCCTGCATGGGCAGGGACACCTCCCACCAGCCCAGGTTGCTCCAAGCCCCATCCAACCTGCCCTTCAACACTGCCAGGGATGGGGCAGCCACAGCTTCCCTGGGCAACCTGGGCCAGGGTCTCCCCACCCTCACAGGGAAGAATTTAATCCTAATGTCTGACCTAAATTTCGCCTCTTCCAGTTTTAATCCATTCCTCCGTGTCCTCTCACTACAAGCCCTTGATCCTACTATATACTGACTTGTCCCTCAGTAAATCATCTCAGGTGCATCTGTCCAGAGGGAGGAGCTTGAGGTTGCCAGTTCTGCTGCTCTTTGTTGCATCTGACAGTTGATGAGGCTGCCAACCATGTGCCAACTCGCTATGCAAGAACACGTCAGGCAGGATATCCTTATTTTATTATCCCATTTTATTCACTTGCTATAGTGCAAAAAATCTTCTGACTCTTCCTGCAATTAACAATAACAAAAAACCAGCCAACCAAGGTATGTAGCTGTTTTGATGGTTGCTTTGTGAGTTATGTAGATTTGGTAAATATCTCTGCTGGGAAGCAGTTTTTCCTTGAAGGTTCAATATGAGGGACCCAACTCTCAAGTCCCTCTGGTTTGGTGGGTGCTGAAAGAAGTTGCCTGGGAGGATGTGAAGCTCTTGTGATTCAGATGACCTTAAAAATGTTTACAGCTTATTTTTCTTTTGTCTATGTGTAATTCTGGAGACAGAAGATGATGGTAATCTTTTTTAATATGTTCATTTCATGGTGACGGTGGAAAGGAGGGAGGTGGGAAGCAGCATTTCAGCAGCAGCCAACACTGCAAAACAGGGCCCAAGCTTTGTCAGTGCCTTCATGTAAAAGAGATTATTGTGACAATTTGCTGTCAAGTGCAGCTGACATCTGTTAGAGACAAGACTTAATTGGATTTGAAGGTGGTGTAAACACCCAGTTTGGAGGAACGGGACAAACTGACTGTGCATGCAAATGCAACGTGTCGTTTCTGTGAACTACAGTGTCTTTAAATTGTCAGTGCTGAAGGATCTCTTTTGAGACCCAGCACAAGAGCCAGTCCCAAATGTGTTTCGTGTTCTAGGCAGAGTGTGTGAGAGGATGATCTTATTTTGGCTTCAGTCTGGTGCTGCAGGGATGCATTTGTAGTGTCAGTGGAGATGCAGAAGCAGGAATGGGGACCCCACCCAATCCAGGATCGTCCATGGGGCCTGAAGGATGAGGGGTCCCTTCCCATGAAATCTCCCAGACCCTGGGAGGAAATGCTGGAGGGAAACTCGTGAGAGGGAATTGTTTTGCAGAAGTGATAATGACATTCATTATGGGCCATGGACAAGTTAGTTTTGGCCGCGTTGTGAATGCAGGGTCATAGAAACAAAAGTGTGAGGCTTCTTGCCACAGCTCTGATCTTTAATAGCCTGTAGAGAAATGTTGAGAAGGACGGGCCAGTTGGAAGGTGCAGAAGCTTTCTTTTCGGGCTACAGGTATGATTTGCTTTGCAAATATATAGAAATACCAACTGCTACAGCAGAAGAAATCCCATAGTGTCCTCCAAGGGTAACAGCAGATGTAGCTTCCTCATAGGCTGGCACTGCTAGGTGTGGGGGGGTAAGTCCTGTGTTCTGAGTTGAGCCACCAGAAATGTGCCTGCTTACAGCTTAGTGATGTTTCCAAAGTAGTTGTTGCTGTTGGGTGTTTGTAGCTCTCTGGGAGTAATTCTCCCTTTCAAGATGACTCATGGTGAGTGAACGCGTGTGAAGCGGGTGAAGGGCTTTACCAACCTGATCATTTCTCTCCTTCCCTCTCATCACAACAGCAACAATTTGATTGTTGGGGGAAATGGTACCATCTCCCCAGTGATGGCAGAATGAGATGTGGTAGGAGGGCTGTCTCTGGTAATGAACCCCTGTCAGGGAAAGACAGGGATTGACAGGAGCTATGGAAAATAATACTCCAGAGTACCTGCATCCCTGAGCATCATTATTACCCTTTCATCACGGGAGGGAAACGATGCAGCCCTTCCCTCTTGCTTTGCTTTAGTCTTTTGCTCGTAAGGAAAAGAAATGAGTTCATCTACTTTGTGCACATTTCCCATTTTCATACGTATAGAAGCTCTCAGTGTATAACCAGGTATCTGAGAGGAAAAAACTGCATTACAGATTCCTTTCAGGAGCTGATTTACCAGAAGAAGGTCTGTGTTATTGGTGGCACAGCTTTGTAACTGGAGCTCTAATATTTTCACTCTCTCCGAGATCAACAATTGCAAATTATTTTAATGCCTTTGTACTTCTAGCACAGCAGACAAGTAGTCTGCAGCACCTGCAGAGCAAATGGATTATCTCTGCCTTAAAGTTGGATTATATGAGCTGCTTTCCAGGCCAGGCAGGAGTGTAATTAAGGTGGGAGGCCTTGGCTGTTGGTCTCCATTACCCTTTCCCCTTCTTCTCTAAACAAAGCCTGCAGGAAATGGCTTCGGGAAAACCAGCCCTGACTTACCAATTACATCTGTAATAGGGTAAGGATTGAGTTCCTGGAGACCTACATGCACCTTTGCTGAATTTATTTTCTGCCATTTCTGGTGTGATGGGTGCTACCTATGAAAAACAAAACAAAGCAGTTTGTTTTCCAAATAATGCTCACTAATCTGATGAAAAGGAGGGTTGTATTTGGATGCAACAGTCTGCAATCCAAAAGGAATGTACAACCCCCTGGCTCTGCACACTTGCCTCTCACACAGAGGCCTCCAGCAGCTGTCTTGGCTTCAGGCACTAGTTGCAGCTGTTCTCACTGTTCAAAAGAGACTCCCTGTCCTCCCACCTCCACAAACACGTTTGCATTTGCTCCCCAGCAAGGTGATACTCAACCCAGTCACCAGGCACTTCTGACACTGGATAATCCCTGTGGCATCTCCAAGCACCCTGGGAGATGGTTTGGGTGATGATCTGAAACTCAGCGTGCAACTCCCTGACCAGGATGGAAATGCATTTGTAAAGCACTGGCATGAAATGCCATGTGTGGGATGATGCAAAATCCAGGCATGTCTTGCTTTGTGCTTCTGCTCTCTGCCCTGGGTTAGGGCTCACTCCATCACCAGCACTTTTTGGCTGGATATGGCTGTGCTAACATAGGTGACAGGGACCAGATGTGTCCTGGGAGATACATGTGTTGCATAGGAACGATCTCCTACAAATCCCACTGTAGCTGATACCAGCCAGATCTCAGGGCAGGTGCCAACATGGAAAAGGTGGGACCACGTGGGATTCTCTGCCACCACATGTCCCAGTTTAGAAAAGCAAAGCGGAAACAACCCTGAAGATTGCACAGTCAGGTTTTGTAAACTTTGATGAAGGCAGCAAACACATTCCTGAGCTCTTTATTTTAGGGCACCTGATGGAGGTACAGTCCCTGCTCTGACATGACCTGGTGGCCACAGTGGCTGCCCGTATGTAGCATTTCCAGCTTGAGTTGTTCAAAACATCAGGGTCTGTGGATGTCCCAGATGAAGCCTCAGCTTCTGCTGTGTAAGATTTAGCCTCAGCTCTTTCAGAGCAGACAGGCCGTGCTGTTGGGGCACCCAAATGCGGTCAAGCAAGGACATGAACATTTTTCAACCTTGTTCCAGTTGGGTGCAAAAACCAAGAGGAGTTTCAGGGGATGCAGACAGACTTCATTTCCTTTTACTGATCTCTTTGGATCTTTAAACTCTGCTTACCCGTCTGGCCCAAGACTGAGACAACAGCTGCTTTTGTTCCAGTGCCAGCCAAGAATAAAAAAGAAAGGGTTTGTTTTGGAGTTAATCCACAAGGACAATCTATCTGCCACCAACTGCAGAGCTGGATGATCTAGTGGGAGGTGTCCCTGCCCATGCAAGGGGGTTGGATCTAGATGATCTTTAAGGTCCCTTCCAACCCAAACCAGTCTGGGATTCTATCAACAGTGAAGGCCCTTCAAAAGTTTGGGCAACAGGTCTTGAAATGCCTTTAGGAAGCCAATAGCTGCTTGTGTGTTGGGCTGAGGAGATAGCCAAGAACCCTGCACACTTTTCATGTCTGCTGGAAGGTAAATGACCTGTTGGAGTGCTGGCATCTGGGCCACCAAGTATATTTTAGGGTGCAATCAACCCCCTGGGTTACAGCCAGGATTATTTGGGAGCCTTTGGTGGTTTAGAACAGGAGCAATCCCATGGGATGCAGCAAAAGGGTGAATCAGAGCATTGTTCATACAGGATTTTGGTTCTACCTAGAGGTCGAAAGCACATCCCCAGAGGTGGAAACCTGACGTTCACACTGCCTTCCACCACCTTCAGGTTGGGCACATTATTGCTTTTGGATTCGGATGGGCATTTTGGCACAGCTGTTTTCCCCTCTTTTGGCAGCCTCTGTTCAGCATGTTGAGCTCTGTGTGAAAACCTGTCACTTCCAGAACCACCCAGAGTAGCTGCTGTGCTGTTCCTGCAGACACCAAGCAGTTCCCCACGGTGTCCTCACCAGCTAGGTGGGCTGCCAGCACCTACAAAATATTCCACAGCTGAATAATGTGGCATATAGGCAGCAAAAAGCCAACTCTGCTTGCCAGCATGAGCAGCTCCTCCACCAGTGCAGCTACTTCTCCTTTTCAGGCTCAAAGGAGAATCTAGTCTGAGAAGACTAAGAGGGAACCTTATCAATGTCTGTAAATACCTGCAGGGTGGGTGTCAGGAAGGGGCCAGTCTCTGTTCAGTGGTGCCTGTGACAGGACGAGGGGAAACGGCACCAAGTGACAACACAGGAAGCTCCACCTCAACATGAGGAGAAACTTCTTTGCTGTGAGGGTGACAGAGCCCTGGGACAGGCTGCCCAGAGAGGCTGTGGAGGCTCCTTCTCTGGAGACTTTCCAGACCCATCTGGACACGTTCCTGTGTGACCTGCCCTGGGTGTTCCTGCTGCAGCAGGGGGGTTGGGCTGGATGATCTTCAGAGGTCCCTTCCAACCCCTGACATTCTGTGATTCTAATGAGGCTTGGGGCAGGGAGACTGGAGAAGGTCAGAGGTTGCTCCTCACCCTGTCACTCGTGATGGCAGTCACATCTTTTGTGATAAAGCATGGTGGTTTGTGGATCGATTTCAGAAGATAATCAGGTTTATTGGCATTTGCTGTAAAACTTCATTTCCAGAAGTGATGGATTTGGTTTCCCTTGTTGTGTGCTACCAGCACCTTCATAGCATGGCCTGGAGGCATCTCCTTTTGTGGACCTTGGACCAGACTTCTGCAGTGGGGACGTAGAAAATAGAAGTAGTTTTGTAGAAATTCTTTTTAACACCCATATCCCCATAACTAACTTGAGGTGCAGAGGGTGGCTGCAGGTGAGTAGAATGTCAGCTGTGGAAGTGTCTCCATTCCATACCCAGCTTTATTCCATAACCTCGTCACACAGGGGTGGGGTTTTCTGACTAATCAGTGTTAGAGGCTTTAGGTGGTGGAGTGCTGATCACCCTTCAGCTGTCTGCTTTGTGGGGGAAGTTGCAGCAGAGCTGGAGCCTCTCCTGAACTTCAAGGCTTTCCAGCTCCTCTCAAAATCTGTGGGAAGGATTAGGCAGCAGAGAAAGCATCTTCCCTCTGGGCCAAGAGTGACCAAGGTGTTCATCTGGATGAACAAGATGGGGTTCCCACCTTAGCATGGATGTGTTGGAGTGCAGATCTTTCCCTTTCAGGGCAACTTGTCAGTAGCGTAATCAGTTCAGGTGGAGAAGTTTCTCCTTGTTATATGGAATAAGAAGCAGCTGGAGAAGATCCACAAGGGGCTTGGGTAGCCAGACTGGTAGGAAGCTCAGCTCAGTAAGAAGAGCTGAGCAAGCTGGTGAGCTTAGTCTGCTAGAGATGTAGTTCCTGGGCAAAGTGAGGGATGGAAGAGAAGTGGATGAAGTCCTTCATGTGTGGTTGCAGGTAGGAAGGAGATTCATGAGTTTTAAACTTTGAGGAAAGGCTTCAGATTTAGATACCAGAATACTCATTTGCTATCTGTAGCAGTTCTTACTATCTAGAGTAGATGGATGCTTGAAGATCTTCATTAAGATCTTAAGAGGCATTTGGAGAAGAATTTGTCAGAGAAAGATGGCTTACTTGATCCTGCTGTGTTAGGGACAGATCATTTCTTGGTGAGATGAAGCTGCAGTTGCTGGGGTTTCTTCTATTGTTGGTAGTGAACACATCTGCCCTCAAGCTCTGGGTGGTCTCTTAGATGTACCTTCAAATTTTACAAAGTTATGGAAAACTGAATTGGATTTTTCTTTACCTGTTGCTGTGCTGCAACACCTCAAAAGGTTTTTTTTGGGTCCTCTGCTCCTGGTTGGCTTCCCAGCCCCTGGTTTCCCACTTGCAGCAATCTGCTTCTCAGCTCTTGTCCTCTCAGCTCTCCCTTTAGTGCTGAGGCTCTGTTTTCCTTTAAGTGCAAACACCCACATGGAAACGATTTGCAAAATGTTGGTCTTGGTGTGCAAGTCTTTAAATAATACAGGCAGGTTTTGGGGGGAAAACAGGAATCTGTTTTAGGAATCTGTGCAGTGTTGTCACAGAGAGTGGGGGGGCTTTTTTTTATTGACCTGGAGGGGCAACCAGCATTCAGTACTGTGTTCAGAGCTTGTTCTTCCATCAGCTCTCTCAGCCTGAGTTTGTGACATCTTTTAAAAGGTCAGTAAGTGTTTTCTTTTATATTTTATGAAAGCATTTGTTGACTACAGGAGTGTTTTGGTAGAAAAGTGGTGGGTAGTCATGCAAGGCCTCTTTATATGGGACTCAAATATAACGTGGCTGCTTTGTCACCTGTAGCTGTTTAGGAGAATACTTGGCCCATCAGAAACCACGATCAATCTGTGATATTAATTGGCTCAATCTGTGATATTATTTGTGTCACTCAGTGACACAGCTGGAGTTTGTTCTGTTGACAACTTGATATTCCCCACTGTGCTAAAGTTATGAGCGTTTCTTATAGGAAGTTTTCCTTGTTTGCTTAATATCCTGAGTTTTCCACAATAAGAGGAGGATTTGTTTAGAGCTCATATGTTGTTTCTGTTTCTCACACAGTTGGGCTGTAATAGATGTTTTTTCTACCCGCCCTTGGATTGCACATAAGGCATCATCTGTAAAAAAAATCTGCTGTGATGCCTTCTCCCCCAGTCTGGGAGTGTAAATAGTGCAACAACAGTGAAATTTGTCCAGATGTCTGGGGGTATTATCTCCTCCCATCACTGTGTTCCTCATCTGGGAATGCTAGAGCTGCTATAATGAACTTCCATTTTATGCTTAGGCCCAGACATCATTAACATCTCTCTTTAGTAATTTCTGTTTGCTTTTGTTATGGTGGACCTGTGTGTTTCCAGTGGAAAAGAGTGCTGCCTAAGGAGAACCAGGTGTTGGTGACAGCATGAACAATCAGACTTTCTGGGCTTAGTTGGCCAGTTCTGGCTTGTTATCAATTAAATAATTAGCTGAGGTTTTGTTGTTTTGGTTTGTGTCCTCCCCCTCCCAACATTCTGATTGACTGCAACACAGCATATGTTTAAGCTAATAAAAGCAATTTCTGCTTTAATTGTGCTCACAAATGAAGTTCACTTCAGACCAGTCCCTGTGGTTTGCTGTCAAGCCCTTTGCAAGTCCTGCCAGACCTCCCTTTGCATTGATGGGTGGGTTTTCTCTGGGTGCAGAAGCAGCCACTGAATTGGGCAAATTGAAGTGTTTGGGGCTCATGAGGCATAGGTGGGGTGATGACCCCAAAGGCACATGCCAGGACTTGCTCTCCAGAGTTCAGGGAAAACAAAAAAGGTCTGGGTTTGGGCTGGGGTTTTTAGCTCCCCAAAACGTGGAGAGGAACTTTTAGGCAGTTCCATGATACTTAAAGTAAGAAACAAAACCTTGTGTGGGAGGGAAAACAGAATTTGTTTGGGGTAATATCCACCTCTCAGCAGGGAACTCCTGCCAGCAGCCCCCTCCCTCTCCTGCTCACTTTGCACCTGATTGTCAGTGGTCCTGAAGTCAGGACAAGGCGTTTAGTGTCCCTTGGGAGTATGAGGAACACCAAGTTTCTATGGAAAATAAAGAATGAGAGACCCAAAGGTGTTGCAGAAAAACAGACTGTTGAGGTTGTCTGGGTCCACTGGAGATCACCTGGTCCAAGCCTTCTGCTCAAGAAGGGCCATCCAGAGCTGCTTGCCCAGGACCATGTCCAGATGGCTTTTGGATGTTCTTGAGGAGGGAAACTCCAAAACCTCGCTGGGCAACCTGTGAGGTACTGGAGGTGCAGCTTCAAGTCTAGGTTTACTTGCAGGAGATTTGAAGACTTAAAATCTTGTCCCTCATCCTGCTCCAGACTGAATTAAATCTTAGCCCACTGGACCCTGGGCTGATGGGTCTTTATGGTTGCGTCACTCTCTCACCTTGACCAGCAGGCCCAGCCCAGCTTGGGAGACTGTTGCCCAGGGTAATGCTATGAAATAAATACAGGTTGGGTGGAAAATACATCAAAACCAGCCCTGGGCAGGTGAACTTGGGGGTGATGGTGGACAAGAAACTCAGCATGGGCTGACACTATGTGCTGGAGCCCAGAAACCACCCATGTCCTGAGCTGGCAGTGTGGCCAGCAGGATCAGGGAGGGGATTGTCCCCCTCTGCTCCTCTTTGGGGAGACTCCACCTGGAGTACTGTGTCCAGTTCTGGAGCCTGCAATTCAGGAAGGACATGGACCTCATGGAGCAAGTCCAGAGGAGGCCACGGAGATGCTCAGAGGGCTGGAGCAGCTCTGCCCTGGAGACAGGCTGGGAGAGTTGGGGTGTTCAGCCTGGAGAAGAGAAGGCTCCAGGGAGACGTTAGAGCAGCTTCCAGTGCCTGAAAGGGCTCCAGGAAAGCTGGGGAGGGGCTTGGGACAAGGGCAGGGAGGGAGAGGACAAGGGAGAATGGTTTTAAACTGGAAGAGGGGAGATTTAGGGTAGACATGAGGAGGGAATTCTTTGGTGTGAGGGTGCTGAGACCCTGGCCCAGGTTGCCCAGGGAAGCTGTGGCTGCCCCATCCCTGGCAGTGTTGAAGGGCAGGTTGGATGGGGCTTGGAGCAGCCTGGGCTGGTGGGAGGTGTCCCTGCCCATGGCAGGGGGTTGGATCTGGATGAGCTTTAAGGCCCTTTCCCACCCAAACCGTTCTATGAAAGGAGCAAAAGTTGCCTTTTTGGCAAAAGAAAACAAACTGGGATGTAAAATCCCCAATGAAGCCTTGAGTAATTGTTGCAGTCCTTCAGTGCTGGCTGGTTGCCAACCCCCTTCCCTCAGCAGCTCCAGCTCCATGTTCTTCATTCCTTTTGTCTTTGTGTGGTTTCAGTCAATCTTTTATCTGTTGCTGGTCAGAGCTGATCTTTTCCCCCCCTTTTTTGGGGGGGAAGGGAAGCAGAGAACAGTTTGCACAGTCATCCATGGGACTGAGCAGGTTTGTGGTGCAGATGAAGTCCAGTAAATCCTTAATTGATTTTGGGTTGATGACCAACTCTATGGGTGGTTCTCCAGGTGTTTACTGTAAGTGGTCTCCCATTGGACCAAAATACATCTTGGCTGCTAGAAGGCCAGATTGTCACTGGTTTTCTGGTGAACACTTGTTCATCCCCAGATGATGAGAACAAAGACAGATAAGAGAAATGCAGGTAGATTTACTAAAAATATATGTAGAGGGATCCATTAATGGTGGTTTCTCTTGTGTTGCAGTGTTCCCACATTCCAGAGCCTTCCTGAGGAGATCCTTAGTAAGCTTGCAGATGTCCTTGAAGAGGTAAGTGCTTTTAATTTTGAAAGCTGATGAGTTCAGAGTCTGTGAGCCTTCTGGTGCCAACATCCAGGTTTTTCTCTCCAAAAGAACAGCTTCCCAGTTATGGATGACTGACATGGGGCAAGATGAGCTGGGTGAGAAATGAGTCCAGTTTTGAACAGAGCTTGTGTAGTTTTAATTGGATGTCTCCAGTTTCCTGCAGTGTGCAGAAGGGAAACCACCTTCTCCAGCCCCTGCTCCACTGGTGAAGGGGTGATGTGAAAAGCTTGTCTCCTTCCAGATTTGATAGGACACATGGTAAAGGCAATATCATGTCTTGAGGACTCATGGAAAAACTGTTTCCAGAGGAGTTAGGCAGAGAGGGGACACATAAAACATGTTGAGATACTTGATGGTCCAGATAGAGCTGGGCTTTGCCTACCTGGCTGTAACTGTCTCCTTAGTGTCTGGCTTTTAAGGAGCTTTTATTTTAGAAAAACAAAGCCAACTCTGCCACCCCCAACAACCAAACCCATACAAACTCCAACTAAACAATTAAACCAACCAGAAGACCCACCACCCTCCCATAAAAACCTTCAAATCAAACTGCCCAAAATGCACTAAACCCCCTGTCTTGCCCAGTAAGGGAAATGTGGGAAAGGAATGTGGAAGATGGATGTAAAAACGTGAGAGGCAACTTGAACACTGGTTGTTCACCCAGTGATCTGTTCTGGGCCTTGAGAACTGCATATAATCAAATATTACAGAAACTGTTAATAAAACTTTTCCAAACCTAGCTCTGTGTGATTTAACTGCAGCCAATCTCTGAGTACAACACTGGTTTATTACAGTCCTTACTGTTTTTTCTCCTCCTTGCCTTGCCATCATGAGCAATCCTAATAACTGTGTTTACAGAAAAGTCTTCACCTCTGCCATTGATTTTAAACAATGACATTTAAGTTGATTTCCCCCCCAACCACCCTGAGCTTTGATAGGACGTTGTTGTTTCTTTGCCTTTTTATTTAGTGTACAGATAAATTGTGTGATCAAACAAATCGGCCATTTGTCACACAGAATAATTGCATATTCATGGATGAGTTTTTTCTTTCCTTTACTGCTGGAGAAGTGCTCAGATTTAGAGAGAAAAGCCCTATTATCTCAATATGCTGTGAGTTAAATCTGCCTTTCTCAAAACCCTGGCCTAACCAGAATGAGAAGGTTTTGTTTGCTTGGCTTGCTTAATCAGCATGAAGCTCCTTAGCAAGTTAAGGAAAGAATCAAGTCAACAAAACTTCCAGGGACACTTAAAAGTTTCATGGTAGGGGAAAAAAAAATCCTGACAAACATCACTGAAGAAATGAGGCATAAAAGCAGCAGCTTTGGGGGTAACTCTACTCTTGAGGGTTGAAGAGAGGGCAAGACAGTCCAGTCATCCCAGCTGGGATATGGCTCCTAATCTCCTACTTGAAATTACCCTTGTTGTTCCCCCTGGGTTTATCCTTGATAAAACATACCATCAACTAAAGGAAAAGCCACATTACGTGTTTTATATTTCGTTGTCTAATGTATCAAAGCAGCAGTAGTTTTATCTTCTCTGCTGTACCAGAGGTTGGGTAGAAGTGACTGGGCACAATTGGAGCAGGGGGGGAAAATAATCTCTTCATGTCAAGATTTCCTGCAATTTTACCTGCTGTGACTAATGCAGCACTTCTGTCCTGCATTCTTTAAATAATGTTTAAAAATGGTTAACTACATCCCAGAAGCAAGGAAGAAAAGCCAGTTTAATTGCCTGTTATCCCAATCAAACTTGGACATGTCTTTCTAAAGGCTAGGGAGGAGGAAAGATCAGGGTTGCAACAAGTTCCTGCCATAACTTGAATTAACCAATTCTTTTTCCCTTGTGGTGGGCTCTGGCTTGGGCAAGATCACTGTCAGTGAAACTGCTCCTCATTCATACACAGGAGTGTAGAACCAAGTCCATTGAGTTCTGCTTTTGCACATTCAGACCCAGAATACTGATGGGCTGTGCTTTTGCCAAGAAACCCTCTCCCAGGAATTTGCTTCCTAGGGCTGTGATTCCCTCCACTTCCAGGCCCTTGTCCTGGAGAAGGGGGTTATTGGGGATCGTTGCAGTTGACACCAGTCTCAAAGCAGCTTTTTGTTGCACCTGCAGCTCCAGTCCCAGGATTTGGGAGTTGCTACAGGATCCTGGCACAGTCTTTCCCAGCACCCAAACTTGACCTTTGTCTTCTTCCATTACATTTTAAAAATGATACTGATATTTCTCAATGTCATGTATGAATGAGCATCAATATAGCGTGTAGTTTATATCTATAGTATATTCTTTTATATACTGCATGTCTATACTATATATGGTGTGTGTATATATAGTTGATTAACTTTTAGTATCTTAATATATCTGACTGTATTAACATTTCTTAAGCCCTTAGGTGATTTGCATGGCAGTGAGTGTCCCTTTTAGCACAGCAATTGATTTAATTGGGTTGTAAAGTTGTCCCTGCTGGAGCAGCATTGCCTGGGCCCTGTTTTTATTGTGCTGTTTATTCTGCTTGTCAAACACAATGTCTGAGTTAATAAGTTTCTGCAGTTGGGGACTTAGTTCTTGTTTCACTTGGATTTTGGTAGCTCAGTGTCTTAAGGAGAGGATATTTATGTCTGCCTGTAGAACAGTCCTCTCAAATAATTGGCAGTTCTTTGCCCAAACCCCATTTGATGCAAAGTTCCTGCAAGATTCTTCCAGGTTATGGGATAGGATGAGAAGAAAGATTTAAAGTAGTGGATGTTAAGTCAAAATAATTGCTCTGATTTGTGGTCAGCTCAGCCTCTGCTCTGCATAGGGGTGGCTATAGGCTGGGGGCAGCTGGCTGGGGGCATAAGGGTTCATGGTGCTCATCAAGGACCCTAATTCATCAGTTACTCTGCCCAGGGAACAGTTTTAATCTTCATTTTCTAGCAGAGAAAGTAATTACTGTCATCTCACCTTTGCTGCATGTCTGGGGTGCAAGAGGTAGCACCAGAGTCTGGTAAAAGTTTAATACTTTCAGAAGAGAGTAGAATTAGTATGATCCCCAATATTTTCCTATTTTTTTTTTTCCCTAGTGCCTGCTTTCTCATGTTTTTCTTCAGCTGAAAAAGCCCTTTTTGACCTCCCTCTGACTCCTTAAGCATCACACCCTGGGCTGCTCCTTCAAAACAAGATCCTGTTGCCCAGTACCTGTGTGTGCGCACAGCTCTGTTGCTTAACAGCACTGAACCAGTGGCAGAGCAGCTTCATGCCTGATGTTTGGGAAAGAAAATCAGCATTTAGATGTTTACATATTGGAGGATGAACGTAGTTGGAAAAAGTAACAGCTTCCAGGGTGCTGCTTAAGCATAGCTGTGTGCCTTACCCCCCTGAGTGTCTGGGATTAAATACCTGGGCTGGTATTTACTGTAGGAACATCTTTGCTCTGGATAAACACAAATCTCCTTTGGCAAACAGTGAAAATGCCTTCTTGCACGTTATTTTTATTCATGAAGCATCTGAAGATTTTTCCTTTCCCTGGGTGGAGGAGGGGAATTTGTTTGCAAATAGAAAGACTTTCTGTAGATGATTAATAGCCAAGCTTAAAAGTCCTTTTATTTCTAAACCAGAGAAACTCTGAAAATGCAAAAGCCTGACCTTTCCTTCCCCACTTTTCAAGGCTTTGAAACAATTTATGGTTGTCTTCTCTGATTGTAGATTTGGTTTTCTTTTAAATCTAAGACAATCAGAAAAAAAGGTCATTGCTTTCCATCAGCCTTAATATCCATCATTTGTGTTACCAACATCATGGGTGTTTGGTAGTGAACAATTGTTTTCTAAGACTCTGTAGCCTTCATGGCTCTTCATTATTATGTGGGCAGTTTATATCAGAAAGGAATAAAAAACTGGTTTATTTTTATTTAGGAAGTTAAGCTGCATTGAAACATCCTTAGAATAATTTAGAGCAACCGAGGTGCCATCCATGTAGGTCTGTCCCTGCCAACATCTAGGGTCCTGTCCCCTCTTCCAGCCCCAGATGGGTGTCTAGAAGGACCCTGAGGTGTTGTCTGAAGCCCTGTGGGTCATGGGGCTGTTCATGCTTCATGGACAACATGCCAATGATGTCTCACCTAGTAATTGGCAACATCAGTGCCTTCCAGACAATCTTGTCTTCATGGATTAACTCTCTTTGTTAAATGAAGTTGAATCCTTAGTGGGAGAGGTTGGTGAGTCTGTAAGGAGTGGACCCACTTGCCAGGAACTACACTGCAGGCAGTGGGTGGACCTCCCATCATGACCATCCATCTAGAAGAACTTTCCGAGAGCTCAGCAGGAGGAAATCAGTCCTCCTGGCAGGAGGCAGAGTGGCTGCTGAGAAAAGGGAAACCAGTGGGTGGGCAGCAGCACGGCCCAACTTGAGATGGTGTTGGAGATGTGTGGAGGATGAGGAATGTTGGGCTGAAGTCCTTGTTCCTAGCGTGGCCAAGGAGGGGTTGAGCTAGTGGTGGGCATGGCAGCATTTGGAGGCTCTGGGCTGGCATCACCCTCCCCCTGGCTTTTCCCCCTGCCCTCCCTCTGGCTCTTCATCTTGATGGTGGATCTCATGGCCTTTTTCCTCTTGCAAGAGAATCCTCCATGTCATTCATATGTAAAGCTTACATCCTGGGAATATTTCTATCTAAAATGAGCAGCTCGGGTAACAAGTTTAATTAAGGTTGCTTGACCTTGTCTCTTTTGAAACCATTTCCAGTTGCTTATGATTTTTATTACTTCTTCATTCCATCTCAGATGATCCCCTGTGGCTGCTGGCCTGCAGGTGATGTTTCTCATTATTGTTTTTCCCCCAACACAAACCACTGATCCTGTTTCAGAGGAGGAGGTGGCTTTGCTCCTATGTCAGGGATGGACTTAATCCTCCTAAATACCTTTCCCAGCTCCACTGAGTTGTGTGGGGCTTTCAAGGGAGGGGAAAGGGGCAAGAACTTGGAGAGCCTGGGGGAGCTGGGGCAAATCATCAGTGATTTGAAGGTTTTGTAGTTCTAAATACACGGGAGGGCATTTTTCAATCCCCTCTCTAAATCCTGTGTACTTTGTTCCTTCCCTGTTAGAGATTTAGTGTACAATCCATGTAGGATGTTCTGGGTAGGGATCTGAGCAGCTGGAGTGACAGAAAGCAGCAAATGCAGTTTCATTTTGGTTACCAAAACACTGGAGGTTCTTCTTGTGTAGATACTGTGTAAACTATATCAGCTGGATTCTTCTTGGATACTGTGTGGCCAGAACTCCAGGTAGTTTTGTCATACACATGTTATTGCTGTGTCTGTACTATTTTGTGATATATTGCAAATATATAATGTTTATATATCAAATATGCAATAGGTACTAGATATTTACACAGAACTGTGGAGGTTGGAAGGGACCTCTGAAGATCATCCAGCCCAACCCCCCTGCTGCAGCAGGAACACCCAGGGCAGGTCACACAGGAACGTGTCCGGATGGGTCTGGAAAGTCTCCAGAGAAGGAGCCACCACAACCTCTCTGGGCAGCCTGTTCCCTCACAGCAAAGAAGTTCTTCCTCATGTTGAGGAACGTCCTGTGTTCTAGTTTGCATCCATTCCCCCTTGTCCTCTCACTACACACCCCTGTAATGGATCAGAAGTTCTTGGGATGTCTCCCTTCAACAGGGTCTGAACTCAATCCTCCTTTTCTCTACAACAGTGAACAGAACAGGAAAAATGTGCAAAATTAATTAGCTTTCAATATAATTAGTACTTTTTTTCTGTCTAAACTAGATGGAGGATCACTCTTGAGTAAAGGAAACCAGGTCTGTGTCATCCCTTGCTGCTCCATCCTGCAGGTGTCTGGAGGTTCTGCCTGGACCAAAGGTGATGGGCAGCAGCTAAATATTGATCTGATTCAGAGGCCCAAACTAGATTTGGAGGGGGAATTAGAAATAACCAGGGAAGAGTAAATTGTTTAGCTTAGGAAAGATTGAGTTTTATTTGATTATTTATCTTTCCTGATTAAAGCAAGAGCTCTGTTGAGGTGTAATTTACCAAAGGAGCTGTGGGATGTAGTTAGAGCAGTGCTGCCTGTGGGGGCAACAAAACAGATTCAATCACCATGGATTCAATCCTATATGGACAAAATTTCAACTTGATTTGTACTTCTATTAATGTTTGCAGATTACATTCATGGAAATACAGCTTTGTTTTTGCAGGTACTGCAGGAAAAAAGCTTTTTGAGTCTACTGCAAAAAAAATAAAGGGCATTAGAAAATAAACTGCAGTTGGAAAAAAATATGTGCAAGGGTAAAATACTTAGTGACAGTGTCTAGTGGAGTGGAATAGGATCCTCTTAATTTACAAACTTGTTGTGGCCTTTAAACCTGTGGAATATGTGTTGACAGGTAGTGCCTGGTTTTCCCATTGCAAATCCCAGCTGCCCAAAGGATTAAAAGCAATTTCTTCCAGCCTGAGAAACAAAAGTGCTGATCTAATGGGCAAATAGCTCTGCCTGCTTCAGGTTTTATGGAGTGCAAAAGGCAGATAAATTACCTAAATTTAACTTTTAAAGGGAGGGGAAGAGAAATGCGATAAGTTCCCTGCACGTGGTGCTGGGAGGACATGGTGATGCTGGGGAGAAAAGGTGTCATTTTGATGCAAGTTTTTTCCTTCCTTCTGCTTTTCTTTCTTGTGGGCACTGACCGTTTAAAGCAATTCTAAATAAGCTCATTCTTAGCACAGCAGAAGAAAGGAGTTACTGTGCTCAGCACTGGGGAGGTCTCACCTCCAGTCCTGGGGGCAGTTCTGGGCCCCTCACTGCAAGAAGGATCTTGAGGTGCTGGAGCAAGGCCAGAGGAGACAATGAGGCTGGTGAAGGGGCTGGAGAGAAAGTCTTGTAGGGAGAGGCTGAGGGAGCTGGGGGTGTTTAGCCTGGAGAGGAGGAGACTCAGGGGGGACCTTCTCACTCTCTACAACCACCTGAAGGGAGGTTTAGTCAGGTGGGGTCTGGGCTCTTTTTCCAGGCAACCAGTGACAGGATGAGAGGGCCTGGCCTGAAGCTGCTCCAGGGGAGGTTTAGGTTGGATATCAGGAAGCACTTCCCATGGAAAGGGTGATCAGACATTGGGATGGGCTGCCCAGGGAAGTGGTGGAGGCACCATCCCTGGAGGTGCTCAAGGACAGGCTGGAGGTGGCACTTAGTGCCATGGTCTGGAGATGTGGGGGTGTCAGGTCATAGGCTGGACTTGATGAGCTTAAAGGTCTTTTCCAGCCTCAATGATTCTGTGCTTCTGTGACATATTCCCTGATCCCTGCAAATCTATGTCAGGATCCTCATCATCCATGTATGTATGATAATGACCACCCAGCCTGTTCTGTTCTTCTGCAGGGGTAGCAATGAAGGAGGTGTCTCTTTACACAGCAGTGAAGAGAGCTGCAAAACTTATGGTTAGAGGGTGATAAAGGTGAAGAAAAGCTTTGTGTGTTGAAGAGGACACTTGAAGGTGGTGAAAGTGAGACCCTTGATGCTCAAGCAGAGCTTATGGGCTCAGAGCAACCCTGAGGAGGTTCCAGCAAGCTCTTCATACATGCAACCAAGACATTAGTAAATATTATTGCCTGATGAAGTAACTTGCCAGCAATCCCAGCATTTCATCAGGTGCACGGTCTGTCTAACTAGGGCACAAGCTTTTAGCCAGATTTGAGGCTGTTTCTTTTCTTTGAAGGAAAGGTGAAGAACAGCAGCATAAGTTGCCTATTAAAATTTGCAACCAAACTGAACAAGCCCTTCAGGTCTCTCCTGTCCTACTCAAAAATGCATGTGGCAATTTGGGTCATTTCCATGGCCACTCCATCCTAGCAGAAGTGCAACCCAGAAAACCCAAATGAGATTATGTTGATATGGACAATGGTGATTTTTTTGTTTGTTTGTTTTCTGCAGTCATCTGGGATCCCATGGCACTGCTTTGGTTGGGTAGGAGGGGGTGGGAAGCTGCCCAATGCTGGCTCTGCAAACACAAGCCAACCAAATAATGGCTTGTGTGAGTAACAGGGATGGAAAAACAGACTGGGGGGGAGCAATGTGCTTCCTGAAATGGAAACTCACGTGAATACTCAAGATAACAGTGGCTTAAATATTTATCTGGTTCATATGACTGTGGCTGAGTTAAAAAAAAAAAAGGTGCTTGAGAGTCAGGGTGTAATCAAGTCCTTGACTGACTGGCTCATTTTTCTCACTTTTATTGCTTTTCTGGAAGAGTGATTAGTGCAGGAAGCAGTGGAGCTATCTGTGCCACCAGAGCATATAGGATTCTTCAGAAATGCAGGAGAGGAGTGTTGGTAAATAGGGAAAGCTTTCTACAAATATTGGTTTAGGCTTTAGTGGAAAGATGGGATTATTAGGGGTGTGTGAGGAGATGGCAGTATCTGTGTCCTTTCCAAAACACAGAATGCATACAGGAGCAAGGTCCAGCATCTGTGTGGCCAGGACTGTGGGTGGGCTGAGGCAGGTTGGCAGGGATGGTATCATCCCAGCCCTGCCCATTGTGAAGGGCAGAGAGGAGTAAATGGCACTGATGAACCAATGACTCAAAACCCTTGTCTGAAAAGAAATAACCTCAGAGCCCAGATGGGGATATTTTTGTGTACAACCAGGGTGATGTGTTAGTGCTGGATGCAATGATCCTCTTTTTCATGAGTGCCTCTAAAGGAGTGCTTGCTGAACATGTGTTTTCTGCTGATCACAGGAATGCTTTCTTTAGGAACAGCTTAATATTTCCACCTTGGCAATATGTCCTGAGGGTTAGTTTTGAAATTGTTTGAGGCATGTTCATCTTGGGCTCCCTTTCTGCTTCGTGTCCCATCCCTGGGCTGCAAGGGACTGAGGAGGTCTGGTGGGCACCAGCATGGCAGGGTATGGTGTGCCAGGCCTCCAGCTGAGCAAGAAGCAGTCTCTTTTCCCTGCTGCACCCCCTTCCCTACCAAGGTGTTGGCTAAGTCCTCCTCTGGCTTTTAAAAACCTTAGGAACTGCCCTTGCTTCTTTGCTGAGACTGGTCTTCTTTCCTGCTGAGACTGGTCTTCTTTCCAAGTTCCTTCACTGACCAGCTGGGTCTTCCTCTTGCCCTTTCTTCACAAAATCTCTTGCCTTTTTGCCCATGTCCTCTCCATCATTTACCATCAGTCCCCTCTTTTCTCCAATGAAGTCCCTGAGCAATGAGCTCACCTGAAGCCATTTCCCCAACTCCCACCTGCTGGCCACAGGTAATAGCTTGAGGTCTTCTCCTGGTGGGACCTACTGGGTGTTTGTGGTGGGGGCAGCTGGGGAGCATTGCAAAGCAGCCAGTTGCAAAGAGCTTCTGCAAAATATGTTTTGCAGTCAGGGAACTGTGTTCTTTTTTTTAACTGATTTTCATCAAATGAATGTTGAAACTCTCAAGAACCAGCTTGTGTTTACACTGAAAATCCCAGCAGCTTCAGAGGGATCATCTTGTGGAGGCCTTTGCACAGGGAGCTGGATTCCTCTAGAGTTAGTAGGAGTTGATTATTATTCAATTTACTATCAGAAATACATCTGCCCTTTTCTCTGGGCTTATTTCCTAAATCACAAACACAGGACATGGGGGGAGATGTTTTTTTCCTGTGCAAATAGTAAAATCTGCTGCACCCCAGCTGGAGAATTCCATCCCCTCCAGCCACCCGAAGCACTTGCATTTATGCATGAATGTAAATCTGCAGGAGAATCCCAAAGGACACTCAGCAGGGTGGGAGTTTGGGATTGTAAAGAGAGATTTCCCCAGCTCCTCGGGTAGCCTGGTAGCTTGTCCTGCTGTTGTGGAGTCACCTGAAGAAGCCCCATCCTGCTCCTTAGCACTGCTGTTCTGCAGCAGGAGCAGATGCAGATACATGTCCAGCAATGCAGATGCAAAAGCTGATGCTGGAGTCTGGATTTTCAAGTGTGGTATTTGACTTGTGATAGGTTTTTTTTCATGTATCCTTAAAGAGTTTCATAGTTGCCTGGTTTTCAGCTGCCTCTTGAGTAGCATCATCCTTTCCAACTTGAGGCTCTGTCCCCCTGCCTCAGGCATCCTTTGCTCATCAATCATAGAATCTTGGAATGGTTTGGGTGGGAAAGGGTCCTAAAGATCATCCAGTCCCAACCCCCTGCATGGGCAGGGACACCTCCCACCAGCCCAGGTTGCTCCAAGCCCCATCCAACCTGCCCTTCAACACTGCCAGGGATGGGGCAGCCACAACCTTCAGGCAGATCAGAGGGTTAGAAAAATCCACCTCAGCCAGGATGTGGTTGATCAGGGCACGTGGCCATGGCATTATGAAACAGTTGCCAGCAGGAGAGAATAAAATACCTACAGTGCTGCTTTCAGCTCCAGTATTTTATTTTTATTATTATTTTCAGGAACAGTGGGTTGAGTGGCTGTTCAAGCTTTCTGGGCTAAGTTGGTGGCAAGACACTAATATATAAAGCTCCTGCAGGGTTGGGGTGTGTTTGCTTTTTGACAGGTTGGATTAAACCCAGCTCTGGCCTATCTGGGATATATTTTTCTGTTCTCTGTAAGCTGGTTCTTCAGACAGGCTGTCACAGCTAGAAAAGAAAGAAAAGAACAGGAAAGTGTTGGGGTTTTTTGTTGTTGGTAATCTTAGATGTTCTCCAGGGTTTCATAGATATGAGAAAAGAGGATTTAAGTAAATCTGTAATTGATCGTTTCTACTGTCAGACTTGCAGACTATCTTTTAGAAACATCCAGGATGGATGGGAATTTTTTTTTTTTTTATAGCTCATAGGACACCAGAGAGGTCACAGGGTGCAACTCAGGAGATCCGAGTAAACTTTTCTCCTAGTGCTTTGTTTTCCCATGTCCATTGGTTCAGGGTTTCCAGGCTTGAGAGGCTTGGCAGCCTCCATTCAGGCAAAGCATGTTGGGATTCTGGTTTTCTATAAGTTTTATTTGCTGCCTTTGCCTGCAGACAGGTCAGGGCCAATGGTTTGGTGATTGCTCATCACTTCTCATGTGGAACAAATAGAGTCTATTTGATTCAGATTGAAATTTAATTCAAATCTGTGCCTCTGGTTTTGAACCCCTTGTGATCCAACTCAAGCCTCTCTCCCCTCAGCCCCCAGAGCTGAGGCTGCTGTGTCCCTTGGGACATGGGTGACACCTAGATGTTAGGAGGAAGTTCTTGAGTGTGAGGGTGGGGAGACCCTGGCCCAGGCTGCCCAGGGAAGCTGTGGCTGCCCCATCCCTGGCAGTGTTGAAGGGCAGGTTGGATGGGGCTTGGAGCAGCCTGGGCTGGTGGGAGGTGTCCCTGCCCATGCAGGGGGTTGGGACTGGATGGTCTTTAAGGTCCCTTCCAACCTGAACCATTCTATGATACTATGGGCAGTGCCTCTGGGCCAAAACCACTGCAGGGATTACCCTTTCCATGTAGGTAAGTTGAAAATGGAACTAGAAACACAGATTATTCATTAGGTGAGAAATACTCTTCTAAAAGTCCATTTGTTTCTAGTGATGGATCAGCAGCAAGATCTGGCTCCAGTGCCATGGGCAGGGTACAGAGTCTTATAGCAGAGGAGCCCTTTTTTTGATAGTAATAATATAATAATTCTTGGACTACAGATTTTAAGATAAAAGGAAGCTGAATAATGCTGCAGAGCTCTGCCTATGAAACAGACCTCCATGACCCTCTGCAGAAGTCCTGCTTTGCCCCAGGGCAGCCACTGGGAACTCTGGTCTAGCCACCTGGTTTACATGGAGTATTTTGGGGGCCTGACATCAGAATTAAAAGCAGCTTTTCTGACAGCCTGAGCTCTCCCAGCTACCTTGTGATTTCCAGGATGGATCTCCCTGTGGATGAGCTGCTTGCTCCATGTGTGGGCAGGGGGAGAGGGAGGCTGAGACCCTGGCCTTGCTGTGGTGCCCTCCCAGGAAGCCTGGAGGCAGCTTTGCCTTTATTAGCAGTTCCCAAGCCCCCTGGTTCTAACCCACTTATCACTGGTTAAATACATACATTTGTAGCCTAACGGTGGTGGGCAAGAACCCAAGAAACAAAATCCACCCTTGTGCTTATTTAAAACCTTCCATGATTTCCAGTTTCTAACCCCAAATGGGCTGAAGCAGAAGTTATTAGTTTCTAATAAAGCTCCTTTTATCTATGAGCCACAGACAATGCACTTTTTATCTGTAAAAGCAGAAAAATATAATTAGCAATTATATTAAAAAAACAAATATTAATTAACTGGATGGGTGTTTTCCCTTGGATGCCACCTCTTTTCCTGGTTCCTCCTAAACCATTGCTCACAGTGACACCTACTGGCACTTGGAACGGGGCTGGCTTGCAGGCTGCACCCTCATCAGCTGATTATGAGAGTGATTAATTAGGGAAAATGAAGAGGACATGAAGTACAGTTTTGGAGACACCTGTGGTGACCCAAGGAACGGCCACCAAGCTTTGAATGCTGCCCTTCTGGGCTGGGGCATCAAGCTTTGGAGTCTTCCTCCACCAGCTAAGGAAGAGCTGCTGGCAGTGGAGCTGGTCATGAAATCCCAGCTTTGTGCTGGGTAAAAGATCAAGCACTAAAAATGGGAAGAGTCTCCTCCCTTCCCCAGACCTTGGTGGCTTCTCAAAATGCACCCTGGCTGGGGCAGGTATTCCTTTTTTTCCAGGGAGCTGATTTATTTGGGAAATGAACCTGCTCAGACTTATTTGAGTAGCTTTCTTCCCGTGCCTGTGTGTTCCTGAACATTCAATTAAGGTCTTGGAGCTGTATTTGAACTAACTGGTGATTTCCCACCCTTGGTGTGGTGTTTGCAGTATCTCCCAGTTGTAATAATAGTAATTTAAAAGTGGCTTTATGATAGCAGAAGCCATTTCATCCTTAATCCATGAAATAGTAGGTAGTGGATACCTTGGCAGATAAGCACAAGCCTAAGCCACTGAAGGGAGGAAGAAAAGCATCAGGAATGGAGTTACTGACGTGGTAAAATTGAAATGGCCTCATTTCCATACTTTGCAGCAGGCAGCAAAACACCCTGGAAATGATTTTTCTTACTTGCATTTTTAATACCTCGTCCCTTTCTGACCTTCTTAATAGGGAACTTCCCACCAAGCTTCCCAAAGTGGAATTCCATATCTCTGTAGGGGTAGAATGGTTTGGGTGGGAAAGGGCCTTAAAGATCATCTAGTCCCAACCCCCTGCATGGGCAGGGACACCTCCCACCAGCCCAGGTTGCTCCAAGCCCCATCCAACCTGCCCTTCAACACTGCCAGGGATGGGGCAGCCACAGCTTCCCTGGGCAACCTGGGCCAGGCTCTCACCACCCTCACAGCCCAGAATTTCTCCCTCACATCTCATCTGCAGCTCCCTCTGCCAGCTGGAAACCTTTCCCCCTCATCCCATCCCTCCCTGCCCTTGTCCCAAGCCCCTCCCCAGCTTTCCTGGAGCCCCTTCAGGCACTGGAAGATGCTCTAAGGTCTCCCTGGAGCCTCCTCTACTCCAGGCTGAACATTCCAACTCTCCCAGCCTGGCTCCAGAGCAGAGCTGCTCTGGCTACAAATCCTCCTTTTTGCTGCCCTTCGGTGGAAGTGGGACATCTTTCTGGAGGAGCAGCATTTTGGTTAGATGGGGTATGGATTTTTGGGTTAGATAAGGGGGGCTTTGGCTTTGTGTGCTTCCAAGGAGTAACTGATTGAGATGGTTCCTTCTGACCCTGAACAGATATGATGTTCAAAAATGTGTTCCCTCAGAGCTTCCAGCGAGTTGAGTGCAGCTTGGAACTTCTGCCCCTCATTTGAAGTCTTCAGGAATTGTGAACATAAGAGCATAGGCCTGTATTTGGGGATCATACACAGTGGTTTTGGGTGTATGGCTTTAGACCCTGAAACTCATCCTCTTAAAACATAAGAGGCCACCAGAAGCTGTACAGGTCAAGCTTGGCAGTGGGCCTTTTTGCAGAGCATTCCTGTAGCAGGTCTTGTCTTCAGTACCTTTCTTTGTAGCATCCCCACAATAGATCCCTCTTTACCTTGAAGGAAGGGTTGGACTGGGATTGGGTCTGTAACCTGCTGGTTCCTGGCACATCCTTACTGGTGTTGCAGAGCTGAAGGTAGCACCAGCACCGTGCCAGTTGGCTTTGAGTGAAATCAAGGTGTGGGCTTTCACCAGACATATCAAAATGTCTAGAAGTCTGATAGCAGAGCCATCCGTCTCCAGGATGCATACATGGATCAGAATCCTGTTGTTTCTCTGAGAATGTAAAATAAATTCTAGAAGAAGCAGAGGTTCCTGTCGTCATGCAGTGTTGCTGCAAGGTGAAACACAGAGCAAGGTGTGTGCAACCTGATCTTTCTGACCTGGGAGTGGAATCCAGGCTCAGACACTCTGGGACAGTTTTCAGCAGCCTGACAGCTCCGTGGACAACCTGACCTGTTGGTAGAGCCCGTAGCCTGAAGACTACATAGGACAAGGAACTGGGCCTTTGTTTAATCCTGGGGTGCCCTCACCTCGGCTGCTGTGCCTCCTGTGCTGGGGAGGGGTTTGGAAGGGTGAAGGCAGATCCTGGTTCTGTTGGACGTGCCCACCAAGAGCTCCAGGTGGAGGTTTTCCTTGCACTCTTGAAAGTGAGCTCGGGTCACTTGTCCATTGCTTTCTATCAAGTGGAAATACTGAAAATATTCAGACCTCAGTTGCCAGCGTGGCAGGAAAGCTAATGCTATCCTCATTATATTTTTTTTTAAAGAAGTAGAGTTTTGCAAGCAGTGAAGAAATTGGTGGGTTTTTTTTCTGGGAACTCTTTTCCAGAAGATGACTTGTAGTCAGATCTCTGAGCTGGCTTGGGGAGAAGGAAGAAAGCCCAGCTCTTCCATGGGTAAATGCTCATCACCCCTGGCATTATATACCAGAGAGGAGGTGAAGGGTGGGGTGAGCAGCTCCCCAAAGCCTCCAGCTGGATGCACTAAAGAGCACTTGGATCCCCTGGAGGCTCTGTCGGCAGCTTTGGCAGCAGATACCTGGGGGACAGAAATGAAGCAGCAGCTGCTGTGCCTCTGCTGGGGCTGCAGCAGGGAGAGGCAGCTCCAGTGCTGATCCTGGGCCTGCCCCCAGTTGGGTCCCAGTGCACAGCTGGGGGCTCAGGAGGTCTCCTGACCTCAGCATAGCTCGCTGTGTGTTTGGGTGTCCCTAGAAAGGGGGGAAATCCCAAAAGTCAGATGTATGTTGGGAAGGGCTGGAGCTCAGCTTTCTGCTCAGCCACGGGCTTCTCAGGGTCAGCCAAGTCTGTCTTTGGTTGTCCAGCTTGGAAAACAGGGAAGAGAGGATCTCTTGCTGGAGATCTGTGTCCTTCAGATGCCCTTCCTCCTTTCAGTGTTACACTTGTGCTGAAAAACAAGCCTCTCAGTGGCTGGGAATGAATGTAAAATGAAAATAACTGACTCTGTTGGTAACTCAGAAAGGAGAGGAGTGCAAAAAAATAGCTCCTTGCTGGGAAAACTTAGGATACCACTGGAGTGGAAAATGCTAGGGTCCTAAATCAGGGCAGTGGTGGAAGAGATGTGCACTCCTCCTGAGTGCTGTGCACCATAGGAGACTGGGAAATGTAAATACCGTGGCTGTTCCCAGCACTTGGTTTTAGGTAGTTCTTGTACCAGGGTGAACGTTTTCCTTGGCTGTGTAGGAGTGGGGTTTAGGAACTGAGATCAGGGGCAATCCCATCTCTGTTGCAGTAGGGATCAATCCTGTGCTTTTCCAAAAGTTGCAACCCAAATTGTCATCTGCCAAATTCCTCCCAGATGAAGCCATAGAAGCTAGAATTCTCTCCGTGCTTTGGATTTCCAAAAAGCCCTAGTGAAGTCATCTCTGGATGGATGTGTCCTTGCCTGGTAAGGAAATAGCTGCCCCTTAGCAGAGTTGCCTCCTGTGCCAAAAATCTGACCTAGATTGCATTTCCCAGCCTCAATCTGGTTTTCTTTTCAGGACTGATATTAAGATAGACCAGAAAAAGCTGCTTGGAAGAGCACAAGAGATGCAGTCAGTCTAATATTTAGATGTCTAATCATAGCTTGAGAGATGCAGTTGCAGGGTTAATTCTTTACAGGCTTTATATTTTACTAATCTTCACCTTTACCATGTTCTAAATTCATAATGGAATTTTATTCTTACAGCTTTGTGTTTTGTTACCAGTTGTGCAGGAGCCTGGAATAAGCTGCAGGGAGTGCAAACATCCAGTAACCTTGTCTTTGTAACAGCTTCCTAGCAAAGCTCCTGCTTGGCTGCACACTCAAGAGTTCACTTGCTTCTCTAAGAAACAGATTTCAGGCAAACATTTTTATTTTGGTTACTCCAGTGCAATTCATTTGTAAAATTCCTTGTGATCTAGAGCACTTGTTGGCAGACTGGAAGTGCAGTCTGAGTTTGTGTGCATGATATATGGCTGATAAAACCTGGCTGCTTTTTTGTGTGGTTAAGGAGAGAAATTGAGGGAAAAGGGAGAATATTTGCTAGTAAGATATGAGATCTGTGAAGGTATAAAAGGGAGGGGGTGTAAGCTGTGATAGTGTTTAATTTATCTGGTGCTGCAAAGCTCACGTGGTGAGTCACAACTGTTTGTCCCCTCCACAAACCTCTAAAGATGTTGCCAAACTGAAAGCAGCTGGTGAAGCCAAGGGTTTGAATTGGGCAAATCTGGGGAGAAAAAACACCATGCACCAGTCTAGATGAGGGGTTGACCTGCTGGAAAGCAGTCCTGTAGAGAAGGGCCTTGGGGTCCTGGTGGACAACAAGTTCTCCATGGACAGCAATGTGCCCTTGTGGCCAAGAGGGCCAATAGTATCTTGGGGTGTGTTAAGAGGAACGTGGCCAGCAGGTCAAGGGAGGTTCTCCTCCCCCTTCTCTCTGCCCTAGTGAGGCCACATCTGGAGTGTTGTGTCCAGTTCTGGGCTCCTCAGTTCCAGAGGGAGAGAGTTATACTGGGGAGAGTCCAATGATGAGGATGATGAAGGGACTGAAACATCTGTCATATGAGGAAAGGCTGAGAGACCTGGGGCTTTTTAGTCTGGAGAAGACTCAGAGGGGACCTGATGGATGTCTATCACTACCTGCAGGGTGGGTGTCAGGAATGGGCCAGTCTCTGTTCAGTGGTGCTGGTGACAGGACGAGGGGAAACGGCACCAAGTGACAACACAGGAAGTTCCACCTCAACATGAGGAGAAACTTCTTTGCTGTGAGGGTGACAGAGCCCTGGGACAGGCTGCCCAGAGAGGCTGTGGAGGCTCCTTCTCTGGAGACTTTCCAGACCCATCTGGACACATTCCTGTGTGACCTGCCCTGGGTGTTCCTGCTGCAGCAGGGGGTTGGACTGGATGATCTTCAGAGGTCCCTTCCAACCCCTGACATTCTGTGATTCTATGAAATTCACCATTCCATGTGCAAACTGGCTAAATCAAAAGCTCTTCACTGTTTTGCAGTCAGTAAAGTTGGCTTTTAGTGACAATTCAAAGGACATTTGCATAAGGTGGAAAGTTAGAGTCTCCTCTTTGATTCAGACCACAAAAAAAGACTGTTTCATTGCAGTTTACTTTTGAAGGGTGGCTGAATATATTCAATTAATGTGCTTTTTTTAGCCCTCATGGTAGATTAGAGAATTAATTTGGATTCTCACGTCAGTGCAAATAACTTGTCTGAGTAAGCACCCAAAATTTGGACTGAATGAAGGAAAAAAAAAGTATGAAACAAATAAGTTGATTTCCATTGTTTATCCCCAGTTTCATTTTTTGCAAGGAATTGATTGCCTTTTTAATAGTTGTGGAACTGATCTTTGGATTTATGGAGGGAAATTAGTGCTCCACACACATTCTCCTATTGTGAAGAGAACCACAAATCAGAGCTATTCAGGGAAGAAGGGCAGAAAAGCAGCTACTTTTCTTGCATTTCAATGAAATTTTAATTAAACCCCCATGTGTTTTAGTTGCATGAGACTGGAGATGCTTGATGGTGCAGTGACCGAGTGTGAGACTGTTTCTGGTTCTGTTTCCTCAAAACAAAGCTGTCCTAGTTGAGATGTGGGTCATGTTGCTGAGGGAGACCTTTCCATCTCTGTGTTTTAAACCCAAAGCACCTTTTTCTTTGCAAGCAGCCTGAAGTGAAGCAATCCAGGTGACCACAACATGTTCAGTGTTCAAAGGAGCTGGCAGTGACACGGGATGGGGCTTGTTCAGGGAGACCTTTCAATCCTACACAAGCCTCTACTCAAAATGAAACGTGTGTGACTGGTCATGGCCCTGCAGGCTTTTTCCTCGTGTTAATATTTACAATTTCCAGTTGACAGCTTGATTATTTGGGGTTTTTTTGCCCCCCAGAGCCAGCACTGACCCCGTGCAACTTGCTGTATCATTATTTTTTTCCACTTAATGTTGCTGTTGGCTGGTTTGTCATCAGGGTAACTGATTAATTCCACTGTACCCTTCTTGCAATGACTTACTGCTCAGTTAATTCCCTACATTTCACGTTGATTACCTGTGACTCAGTTATGATTTTAGCAAGCAAGCAAAGCGTTGGGTCTTCAATTCCTTGGTGACTTGATCCATGGCCTAACACCACTATCAGCTTCAGCCCAGCTAATTTGCCATCTCTCCTTATCACCATCTGCTCTCACGGGAGTGAATCCTGTTGTTTTCCATATGGGTTCCTCTCTCATCTTCCCCAGAAACCCTGTTGGCTGAAGCTGCTCTCCTGTTTCTCCTTAGCCTGTCCCAGTTTGCTGCTTTCACCCACCAGCACCACCTCTGTGCTCTCCTCACCCTTCAGCCACCTCTCCTTGAGTTCTTCCTCTTAATCTTTGAGGCTCATCCTGGCTTTTTACCCTCTTCATCCCCATCTGTGTCCCTTTAAACTTTCCAGCCTTTTCAGCATTTTCTCCTTCCTCCCCTTCTCTTCCTTCTGAAATTCCTTTCTTCTCAGCAGCTTGTCCTGCCCATTAATCTACATTTACTCCTCTCTTCCTGCCTTTGCATGCAAGGAAATGAAGCTCTCCCCCCCTGACAGCACTTCTGCAGTTGATCTCTTCTGGTGGCCTCTGGTGGGACCAAATAAGTGTGTGGTGGCAGGATTGAACTTCCTTCTCTGATCCTCTCATCTTTCCTCTCATCCATCCTCATCCTCTGAGCATTTTTACACATGGAATTTCTTCAAGAGCATCAGGATTCTCCGTCCTTCTCTTTGTCCAGCCACCTGCTTCGTCCCCTCTTTCACCTCTTATATTCTCATGTCAATCTTTGCTACGGAGCAGGTAGGTAACCTGCTTTCAGTGGCTACACCTCCAAAAATTAGCACTTCTGAGCTTCTGCTATAGAGTCATAGAATGTTTTTGCTTGGAAAAAAGCCTTTTGGATCATCAAGTCCAACTGTTAGTCCAGCCCTGCCAAGGCCACCACTGAACCATGGCCCTCAGCACCACATCTACACAGCTTTTCAGTCCCTACAGGGATGGGGACTCCACTTGCCCATATCCTGTTCCAGGGCCTGACAACCTTTTCTGTGAAGAAATTGTTCCTGATACTCAATCTGAACCTCCCCTGGCACAACTTGAGGCCATTTCCTCTTGTTGTATCAATTGTTTTCTGAGAAAAAAGACCAACCCCCTTAGCTCCAGCATCCTTTGTGGCAGTTGCAGAGAATGAGAAGGTCTCCCCTCAGCCTCCTTTTCTTCAGGCTGAACATCCCCAGTTCCCTCAGCTGCTCCTCATAAGGCTTGTACCATATTCCTGGAAGTCTCCTGTATGCAAGGATGTTGGGCTGCAGACAACAGCTTGAGCATCTGTTGAACCTCTTGCTCTACATGCTCCCACTCAAGGAGGTTGTCATTGACCTGAGGGGGCAGCAGGGGCAATGTCAGGCTCTGGGGTCAGGATGACAGTGGCCCTTGCACCAGCTGGTGACAGTGTTTTGTGGCTCAGATCTGTTTTCCAGGCAGAAACAGGGAAACAGATGTTTTCCTCAGCACCATGGAGAAGAAGGGGCTGAGGGGTGGTGGCCTCCCAGGCTGTTTGTAGTGTTGGAAGCCTGGTGGCTCTCCAGAAACAGTTGTGAGATTGCATCACAGTAACAGTGGAGATGGAACCAGAGTGATGGGGTGGGCTTGAATGCTTTAGGTTTACTTGGAGAGCAAGTTAAGGCAGGATATTTTTTTAGCAAGAATGCATTAAACTCAATTATTTTAATTGTTTAGGTTCTCTCTCCTCTTTCTCTCTTCCATGTGCATTTAGGAATCCAAATGGCCTCTCAGGTCTTAATTACAAACTTTAAGGGACTCATCCAGCCCAAATCATTCTGGCTTACTTTCTGTAGATGTCTCATCACCTCCTTGATATTCCTCAGCATCCTTTAGTCTTAGAGGTGACTGTGTGAAAGTCTTTAAGGTCAAAATCTTCACTTTCTCAGGACAGCTGCTGCTATTGACCCTTGGGCTTTCAAGAGTCCCTGAACACGCTCAGGTTTGCTCGAAACTGTTCGTTTTCAGAGTGGACTGGGAAAGAATCTTGAAGGTGACAATAGGACTCGTTTCCTGCCCAAGAGATTTTTATTTATGAAGGTCAGAAGGTTCCAGTAAAGGAGGAGATGAGCAAATGTGATGATTATACAGGGAGACAGAGGAGCCTCCTTTCATCACACAAGGCTTTGCTGACTTCCAAGGACTACAAAAGAGGGAAGCAGCCCTGGTAGAAGCTCGTTCATTTGAGAAAGGCATGAGGAGCCCAGAAGGAGCATTTCCTCCTGGGACAGTGCTTCCCACTGCCTTGGGTGCTGAGGAGGGTGCTCAGGAGTGGGAAATGGCCAAAATTCTTCCATCTCATGCATGTGTCTTCCCTTCTGAATGCAGGAACCTGGGACAACATTTGCCAGTTATGGTCCCTTACGCTTTGTGTTGCCTTTTATGTATCCCTGAAGGTGGCACTTCATGACCACTGGGTTGAAATCCAGTGGGATTGGGAAGAAGATGATAAACTGGGAGCCAAAAAGCCAACGTTGTGTTTCTCATTCCTAGAACGACGTATCTTCCCCGGGTTTTCATTTCCCACTTGCCTGAGTCCAGCTGCTGTCTGGAGAGGTGCTGAGACATCTTGGGTGCCCAAACTCAGCCCCACCTGCAGTGCTTTGATTCATGGCATAAATGAAGAGAACCAGGATATGGTCATTTTACCCTTCAGCTATTTCCAGGAGCATTTTTGGATAATTCATGGGAGCAAAAATCATAGAGCAGGGAGCCAGAGGTTTGTCATTCCAAAGGAATCCAACACAGAAGATGAATATTAACCTGCCTGGTTCTGCAGTGATGTTCAGCAGATAAACATTTCCTTTTTCATTCTCCTTTTTTGGTGTTGCTGGGGTCGTTTCAGACTTGAAAAAAGGTTTCAGGCAGAAAGTCTGAAACAGAATCAGAAGTATTTTGAAAGCTGCCCTTGTTTGGAATCCTGCTGATTTCTGTGAACATTCTTTTAAACCACCAGCAAAGCAGCATATTTCGATCATTTTGGTCTGGGGTGTTTTTAACCAGGGGGAGATGGGTTATATGTTGAGCACTGTCATCAAACCCATGTCCCCCCCATTGGTTTCTGTGGTGCAAAGCTGGTGAAACTCCTCGATTTAAAGCCACCTTGGTGTTTCTGCTCCCTGGCTGTGACCTTGGGCAGGGTGTTGGCCTCTCAGCACCACAGCTGCCGTGGGTGACGTCGCGCTCCAGACACACGCTCCGTTTTCTACCTTCTTCCAGATGTTCTCAGTATAAACACAGGAGTCAAAGACATCCAGCTGGAGGGGAAAAGAGGTTTTCTGAAGTTTCATCATTGGGTTGGTCTGCAGGATCCAGGTTTCTCCACAAAGTCTTGGTCAGCGCTTGGTTGGGCTTTAAAAACTTGTTGGGTTTTGATGGTGGTTGGGAACAGAAGCTGCAGTTGATGTTAGTGACTGACAAAGTGAGGTTGGTGGACCAAAACATCTGAAGATGCAAGTCTTATGACTTCTCTGGTGGGTGAGGTGTTCCCTAGCATGCTGTGGAGGAGGACTTTGTCACAATGTGGTGGCAGACAGGGAGGCTGAAAGCAGAAAGCATCTGAAGCTCTTGTGGGTGGTGCAGATGATGGTGGCACAGGGGTGGGTCCTGCACAGTGCCCAGATGTGTGTGCCCCTGGCCACCCTTTGAGGTGTGTCCATCTGAGCTGCTCTGCTTTGGCTGTCCCCAGCAAACCAAGTTTTGGCTCTTTGGGTGTAGTGTTGGGAAGTAAGGAAGCTGGTTTATTTCCCCCATTACTGGAATACTGGAAGTTGATGAGCTGTGGGTGGTTTCCATGCAGGATGGAGGGGTGTGATGGAAACACCCTGGGAAGGATGAGGCTGTTCATTAGTTGCACAAATAACTTTCCTCAGAGGCTTTTCTCAGACAAGCCCATTCACTTGGGTCCTGTATCAGGATTTGTTTGAAGACTTGCAGTTTTGGTCTCAGGGAGCACAGGGACACCAGAAAAGCAATTGGTGTCAAAATCTGGTGCTGTTTGTTGTTCCAGCAGCTAATGCTTCCTTGTCTCTAGTTTTGTCAGTATTCACAGAATCACAGAATTGCTGGAGTTGGAAGAGACCTCTAGAGAACATCTAGTCCAGCTCTCCCACTGAAGTAGGATGATCTGGAGGACTTTACACAGGGCTGTATCCAGGCAGGTCTCCAGTCATCCAGGCTCCACACCCTCCCTGGGCAGCCTGTTCCAGTGCTCCATCACCCTCACTATATAGAAGTTTTCCTCGTGTTTAAATGTAACTTCCCATGTTCCAACTTGCACCCATTGCCCCTCATTCAGTTCTCCAGCTGTGGCCTCACCAGGGCAGAGTAGAGGAGGAGAATGACCTCCCTGGACCTACTGGCCACACTCTTCTTTATGCAACCTAGGATTCCATGGGCCTTCCTGGCAGCAAGGGCACACTGCTGGCTCATGGATCATTTCCTCTCTATCAGGATTCCAAGATCCTTCTCCTCCAAACTGCCTTCCATTCAATACCAGGTTGGTCTCATAAGCCAGTTACTTCTCAAGAGAGATTTAACTACATGGGGTTTCCTCCACTCAAGGCTGGGCTCCACTGGCAAGACTTGGAACCTTTATTTTACAAGTATTTCAATGCTTCTAGGAGTTAAACCAGATACAGGATAGATGCTGAAATCAAGGCCATGAGTATGAATTGAAGAATTAAACCTTTCTTTCGAAGGAAATCTTCAGCTGTAATTTTTGATATGTTGCAGGTGCCAAAAAAAGGGGCACAAAAACCAAGAGACTTTTTTTAAAAAGCACTTAGTTATATTTCATCACTTGTTTTCTTAGGAAGAAAACTGATTGGAGCTCTGACCTGTCCTCTGATAACTGCATGAATGTTTGGCTCGCAAGCCTGGCTGGCACCCTGCATCCCTGCCTGGCTAAGGGGGGAACTCCTTACTGGTTTAGACTGGGAAAAATGCTTATTCTATGGGAAAACAGGGGTACTGGGGGACAGGGGAATATGCAAGGGGTGGTGAAGCAGCCCTTGCTCCATAGAGAAATATCTTAGGGGCCTGGTGTGACTTCATAGGAAACAACAGCCTAGTTAGTGTGACAGATGCTCTAAATTTTGTACCATTTATAATGAATTGAAGCTGAACCTTTATTCCCATCTGCTGAAGCCTATAAAATGCACAGCTGTGGCTGGCTGGTGTAGGAGTGTTCCCAGCAGGAGTTTCATGGCTTTGTCCTTGCCCAGTCTCTTGGACTTGGATGCCAAATGAGCACCTGGCTGCCTTAGCTCACATCCTTTTTTTTCCCCACCCCCTGCACACCCAGGGTCCAGGTAACTATTTGCTTTTCTGCCTGATTCTCTGTCCCTGGCAGGTTGTAGAGCTGAATTTCTGCAGCCTGCATTTCTCGTCAGGTTTTCTCTGTTCCACTGGATTTCAACTTTGCTGTTGGAGTGAAGAAGATGTAACAATAGTTACTAGTCTGGTCAATTCTTCCAGCTAGGAATGAACTGATGTCCTTTGCTTTGATTTTGTTGTGGCCTGAAGGAGCTGTGTCTGCTCAAAACCCTCTCTGATACTTAGGGTTGGGGGAAATCTGCCCGAGAGATTCCATTTTAGCTTTCATCACTGAACTTTGCCATTGCCTCTGGAAGTGCTGAGTTCTGTCCAGAGTCCCTTTCTCTTGGGAGAAAAGCCTAAAACCCAAAGGTTTCCAGTTCTAAGCCCAAATCTGGGGTTTTAGGCTAGTTTGATAATTTCTTTTAAATTCAGTTGTAAATGCAAAGGTGAGATAGCAACATTGCCTGTTTTAAAGGCATTCTGGAAATTCTTTCATTAGTGTAGACAGGGCATTGAAGCTAGAAATGAAGAAGATGACAATGAGTTGTTGTTCTCTCCATCAGAAGGATTCAGTTCCACACCTTGCTAGAGCTCAGCCACTGAACTGAATCTTGCAAATGCAAGTCCAGAAGAAGCTGTGGGGTCAGTCTAAAGTTAGTAAAGACACATTGAACCCCTGGCTTTGCTGCTTTCCTTTTTATGTCCAGTTCTGGAGCCCCCAACCCAGGAAGGACATGGAAATGAGTCCAGAGGAGGCCACGGAGATGATGGGAGGGCTGGAGCAGCTCTGCTCTGGAGACAGGCTGGGAGAGCTGGGGTGTTCAGCCTGGAGAAGAGAAGGCTCCAGGGAGACGTTAGAGCAGCTTCCAGTGCCTGAAGGGGCTCCAGGAAAGCTGGGGAGGGGCTTGGGACAAGGGCAGGGAGGGGTGGGATGAGGGGGATGGATTGAAACTGAAAGAGGGAAAATTGAGATGAGATCTTGGGAAGAAATTCTTTGCTGTGAGGGTGGTGAGACCCTGGCCCAGGCTGCCCAGAGAAGCTGTGGCTGCCCCATCCCTGGCAGTGTTGAAGGGCAGGTTGGATGGGGCTTGGAGCAACCTGGGCTGCTGGGAGGTGTCCCTGCCCGTGCAGGGCATGTCCATGCCCATGGATCCCAGATCATCCAACCAGAACCAGTCTGGGATTCCATGATCTTCATTCAAATGATTCCTTTGCATGTACCACCTCATCATTACAACCTTAAACGAATTGTTGGTTTTCTTCCTGTTGTTCTTGGACTGGTTTTCCGTAGATGAAGTGGAGCTTGTGCTGTTAAAATACAAATAAGCTGTACCATGAGTATGGGCAGCTTTTGCTGAAGTTCTGATGACTTTGTTTGATGGTTCCATGTGTAACTTGGGAACGTTTTGCTGCCTTCTCCCTGCCTGGAAAAAAGCAAGAAGCTTCTAGTTATTCTTATTTGCATGTGTTGCCAGTGAGCACTGTGGGGCTGTGCCTGCTTCACACGGTGCTTTCAGTCCAAAGGGGCAGAAGTAATTGGGTTAGAAGGGCAAAGCACAGGGATGGGTTCATTTGTGGTAGGAAAGGAGGATTTCAGAGGAGGAGTGTGGTTAGAGTGTGGGGAAGGACCATCATCAGAGAAGATAGTGCTAGGACAAGAGATAATGGTATTAAACTGAGAGGGGAGATTTAGGTCAGGTATTAGGAAGAAATTCTTCACTCTAAGGGTGGTGAGGAACTGGAATGGGTTGCCCAGGGAGGTTTTTAAGGCCAGGTTGGACAAGGTTTTGTGCAGCCTGGTCTAGTGGTGGGTTCCCTGCTCATGGCAGGGGGGTTGGAGCTTGGTGGTCTTTAAGGTCCCTTCCAACCTTAATGATTCTAGGCTTATAAGGACAGGTGGATTCAAGCAAGAATTGCTGTAAGGCTGGGTGGAATGAACTGGGAAAGAAATGGGCTGAAATACTTGAAGATATGGACTGCAGGGAGGGCACGGAGAGAGGTGCTGGTGAGGGGGAGCTCAAGTGAAATGAAAGCTCTGTGTGTTTGGGCACCCAAGAGAGGACTAGAGGAATTTGTTTTGAGTGTTGGAAGAAGGGCCTGCAGTGTTTTGAATGAGATTAGAGCCTTGGGGAAAAAGATACAGTAGGCAAGAGAAGCTGAAGTGAAAGGTAGCTTCAGATCCTTCAGAGTTTCAATTAGTTCTCCTTCCATTCCTTGTGTGGGAGCCTGAGTGGGAATGGTAGGAAGGACTCATGGGTTGGAAGGTTGGGAGGATTCATGGCTTGGAGTGGTTGGGAGGACTCATGGGTGGGAATCAGATAGGACAGCAGCTGAGTCTCAGTGCTGAGTGGTTGGTGCAGTTGTAACTGGTGAATTAAGACCAAGAAATGTCCCTTTAGGAAGAAGATTTAGTTGTGTGGAATGTGTCATGTGGCCAGAAGTTGGGACCCAGCTACAAGGCAGTAGCTGTTTCAGATGTTTAATGAACATAGGTTGTCTGTAACAAATCTGGAAACCTTTTCTGTGGCATTTTCAGTTATTACATTTTTGGGTGCCTACAAGATTCCACTTGGGATGGCATGATCCCAGCACCGTAGAAGATCAGGCCCATTGAAGGGCTCTCAATCTGGATGCTCAAAAATGTGCATCCTCACCATCTGCTATCCGGAAACACCCCCAAGGAGAAGTAAAACTCTGTGTGTTCGTGGTCAGGGTCTCCTCCAGGATTTTTTCCCCTTTTCCCACTTTGACACATGGAAATAGGAAAACCTCTGGATTTGGGATCTGTCAGAGCCCGTTCATCATCAGGGCAGCCCACAAGTCTTCCTGACCCACCTTCCCTGGTCCCTTTTCTGAAGATTAACATGTTAATACTCGATGTATGTGATTCTGATAAGGAACATTTATTTTTGCAATGTATTAATCTCCTGAAGAATCTGAAGAGTCTTAATTCCTAACTTTGACTTTCTGGTTTTATTTACCCAGAATTGGTTTAGGATTCTACAAGCACCCACAGCCTATTATGGTTATATCGAAAAATAGATCTATTTTTAAAGAAACTAGATTAATTCTATATTGTAGTTCCCTTTCTTTTTTTCAAGGACTATCATTTTTTGTTAATATCCCCCAATGCCCAGTGCTCCCAAAGCAAGGAGTTGTTTTCCTCAGATGTAGGAGATAGGTTTCCTGGAGCCTTTACCTGTTTATTTTCATGCTGGAGTCTGTTATCAGTCTGCAGAGGACCCAGAAAGATTGAGTGGAAAGAGAAATAAATAAATGCAGGACAGTAAAATAACCTTGACAGAAAATAGCTCAAGCTTATTCAGATTCAAGGATTCTGATTAATTCCTCTGTCTTAGCTCAAATCCATCCTTGTTTATCCCTACTTTTGGGATTTAGAAATTTGGGGCTTTGTGCTTTAAGTGTAGCTTCAAACAGCACCTGAGCTGGAGCACGGGGAGCTTTTCTGGAGGTTTTGTCCCAAGTCAGTGCTGGGCCCCAGCAGACTTGTCACCTGCAGCTTTCTGTAGGGGCTTTATTAGATGGAAACCATCAGTCGTGGCCCTTTTCTTTTGTAAGGAAATACTTCCAAGGCAGGAGACCTCATTGCTCTCTACAGCTCCCTGAAAGGAGATTGTAGCCTGGTGGATGTTGGTCTCTTCTCCCGAGTGACAAGTGATAGAACAAGAGGAAACAGCCTCAAGTTGTGCCAGGGGAGATTCAGATTGGATATTAGGAATAATTTTTTCATGGAAAGGGTTGTCAGGCCCTGGCCCAGGCTGCCCAGGGCAGTGGTGGTGTCATCATCCCTGGAGCTGCTTGAAAACCTTGTAGATGTAGTGCTGAGGGACTGGGGTTACTGGTGGCCTTGGCAGTGCTGGGCAAAGGTTGGACTTGATCTCAAAGGTCTTTTCCAAGCAGAATGATTCGTGGTTCTGAGATGTGGGTGAAGACATTGGGTGGGAGGGTCTCCGTGTTTTCCTGCCTCTGCTTGCTCTTGGGCTTGGTGGTTGTTGAATGTGCAGGGGGTAGAGGGTCTCTGGAGAAGATGCCAGGGTTTGGGGGGCTTAGTAGGAATGTGGAGTCTTTATTTAGAACATAGCAGCTATTTTTTTTTTATGCTGTAAAAATACCTTTTGCATGTGGTGGGGCATCACCAGGGATGGAGCTGTCCTGTTAAGGTTAGGTGCAAGTGTTGATAACCTGTGACATGAATTTCACAGAATCACAGGCTGGTTTGAGTTGGAAAGACCCTTAAAGACCATCTAGTTCCAGCCCCCCTGCACGGGCAGGGACACCTCCCACCAGCCCAGGCTGCTCCAAGCCCCATCCAACCTGCCCTTCAACACTGCCAGGGATGGGGCAGCCACAGCTTCCCTGGGCAACCTGGGCCAGGCTCTCACCACCCTCACAGGGAAGAATTTCCTCCTCATGTCTCACCTAAATCTCCTTTCTTCCAGTTTCAATCCCTTCCCCCTCATCCCATCCCTCCCTGCCCTTGTCCCAAGCCCCTCCCCAGCTTTCCTGGAGCCCCTTCAGGCACTGGAAGGTGCTCTAAGGTCTCCCTGGAGCCTTCTCTTCTCCAGGCTGAACACCCCCAACTTTAGCACAGTCCACCAAACAAGGCAAAAAACCATTAAACTACTATAATAACAAAAGAGCAAAATCTATTTGTTCATTAAGCCCTTCCTAGCAAAGCTGGAAAGAGACCAAAACCAACCAAAAAAAATGGAAAAGAACTATTTTTACACCAGACACATTATTGCAGATTATTTCGTGCACTGTATTGGCCACTGAAAATTCCTTTGGTTTACTGAATATAAATGGATTGAGGCTGTGAAGATGATTTATCTGGGCAAAAGCTGGCAAGTAGCACAGGAAGAAGAAAAATGGGCAAGCCATAAACAGTTCCATTTTAATTATGATGTGCCTTGACACAGGACAATTTTTAAATCACTGCCACTGTCAGCCTGGGATAAAATTGGTCCAGGCTTATGTTTCCATAAGTGTTGTCTTGCCAAACTATCTGTTAAAAAAACAGTCTCTGATTCTGTTTGTTCATCTTAATTTTATGTTTTTACAGACACACTATGAAAGTGGAGAGTATATTATACGACAGGGTGCTCGAGGGGACACTTTCTTCATCATCAGCAAAGGAAAGGTGAGTTGTCACCCTTCAGAGACACATGGGATGGTGGTGGTGATGTGCTCTCCAGACTCAGAGCCAGGCAGGGCTTTGTCTCTCCCCTCCCCGAGGCTCGAATGTTGCAACACTTGACATTTAATTAAACTTCTTGGAGCTGGATCAGCTGGGAAGAGTGGCCAGAAGGGGGGGGGGGGGAAATAGATCTCCTGCTGTTTTACTCATGTCCTCACCGTGAACACATGGAGGTTTGAAAACAGTTGGTGGGTCTCTCAGTAAATGACTAAAAAGCTCATTTTTTTTTGAACAGAATACCCTACAGTACTCAGCATTTTCTTTGCAAAGTATCCCTCTTCCAGGGCTGATTTCCAGGCTTCATTCCCATGGCTCTTGCTTCTCAGCTTCTCCAAATGAAATATTAGGAAGCCAGAGGAGTCTGAGCTCTGTCCTTGGGAAAGAAGAAAAAGGCTTTCTGTTCCCCTGCTCGCTGGGAAAATATGCTTTTTGACCTCATTTCCTGTAAAATCCTGATGGGATTTTATAGATGAGAGTTTTTCCTTCCATTATTTTTGATTTTTTAGCTGGCCTAAGGCTATTACACTTGGGAAACTTGTGGCCTCTTTTCACATAGCAAGACGGAGATGTTCAAGGGGGATACACAGCAGGTGAGAAGTGATCCATGGAAAGGAACCACAGATGGATAAATATGCTTGAAAATGGGCCCACCCCAGCCTGCTGGGCCATGATGTTTGCACCAAGGCACACGATGATGTTGGCCTTGAGTAACTGAAGGCAGCAAAACCCCGTGGCATCTGTAGGGGAAGAGTGTGGGTGTTGCACCTGTTGTTGGGCTGTTTCCTGAGGCAGCTCTCAGCTCTAGAGTCCTCAGACTGGATTTTCACCAACACCTTCCACACTCTGTCTCTGGGAGCCATGTCAGAAAACCCAAAAAGGTCTTTTTCAGATGAGTAAGATGGTCGTGGACAAATCTCTGCAATGAAGATAATCATGGACTGCAGAAAGCTAAGTCTGATAGTACTCCCTCACTCCCTTTTGCTTCCCTCCACTCAGAAGGAGTTGTTCCTCTTGTCCCAGAATAAGGCCAGCTCTTCAAAGCCCTTTTTTTTGGTCCTTTTTTAAGGACCAAAAATAAAGGGAGGGTGTGACTTGCTCCCCTGTCAAGTGTTTGAAGCCCTCCTTGCCATGTTGGCTGGCCTGCTGGCAGTGATGCTGTTGTCCCACTTGGTCAGGTAGATCTCACCCCTTCCTAGAAGTCCTCAGTCTCCAGAGAGAGTCTTTTGACTGTAATAACCAAATCCCTCTTGTTGATACCAGCTGAGCAACCAATTGTTGGCCTGCATGGTCCAGCCCTCTGGAAGCCCTTCCACCTCACCTGAAGGATGGAGGAGAAAAACACCCATTGCTCCAAAGCCCTGTAGTCCTGCTTGAGATGCTCCTTGGCTTTATCCCTGGCCTTTGCTGCTTTATCTTACATCTGTCAGCCAGAAAAAGGGAGCTAAAATAAAAAGGCACACGTGGAATTGTTGAGAAGTTCCCTGGGTCCTGGTGGCTTAGCAGAAATTCCCCCAGGGACAGTTAAATCCTGCCCAGTTATCTCTTTCAAGCTTCCTGATTTGCAGAAGAGTTGTCAGTGGCTGATAGAAGATGGACAGAGCTGGAAGGTGTTTCATTTTCATGCCTGTGCTGGGCCATGGGAGCTACACAGTGGTCGCCAGGACTAAGCCATGCCAAAGACACGGCCCAGGGTGGGAGGGACAGAGCCTCAGCAGTGCAGCATGGAACAAATAGCAATGAAATACAGAATTAAAAGATCAGTTTATGGTGCCTGGGACTTTCGGGAGGGGGAGCACAGAATGTCCCATGCTAAAACCCCACCCAGGCAGCTTCATAAGCCAGGAAGAATCCTGGCTGCAACTCATGTCCCTGGGACCTCACAGGTACTTCCTGCCTGCAGCAGCATCACGTGGATGTTCTCAGTAAGAGAGCTACTTGTAAAAACCTGCCTTGCCTTTAATGTCTGAGTGAGAGGCAAGTGAAGAGAGATGAGTTTTTACATTTCTGAGCCCAGCACTTCTCTTAGAAACACTTAGAAAGGCTTTGGCTCTGTGTTCTTTCAGCCCATGCTCCATGGATGTTTCTTGGAGGAGCAAAAACCTTTTCCCCTTTTTCTCCCTCAGCTCCATCCACCACACCTGATGCCTCAGCTCATGTAGTTGATTTATTAGAGTGTGTTTCCTCGAGTTCAAGTGAATAGAAACCAAAAACCATGTTTGAAACACCCTGCCCACAGCAACCTGATGGATGACGTGTCAGATGAGAGCAGCTCAGTCACAGAATCATCGTGACTGGAAAAGACCTCCAAGATCACAGAGTCCAACCAGCTCATCTGAGCCTTGTGCCTGCTGGGGACCTGCCTTACCCAGAGGCAGCATGTGTCACACTGTGCCATTGCACATTGTCTGTCCCTTAAAAAACGATGGGATTGCACCAATTTAATGCCAGCTGGTGCCAGTTCTTCATTGTTGCCATGGCTACTCAAATGGCTCATGACTTTGAACCACGTAGAAATCACGCTCCATTGGCTTAGGATCAGTGGAGAACATGGAGAAAGAGCTTAAATGTATATTAAACTTCTCTTTGTCCAAGTTAGTGGTTTGGTTTTGTTTTTTTTTCCATCAGCTACAAATCATTTGGCTCATCCCTGCCCTCATCTGATCTTCCATGAGTCACTGCAGATGTTAGATAGTAGGTGGTGTAGACTGGTAGCTCATTAATGGCCCAAACCCACTTGTTTCATCATCTGGAAAGGAGATGGGAGAAAGCGTGGGCCACAATTGTAAATTTAATGGTGAAATTAAACTGGAATTTCATTAAATCTGAAAGGATGTGCCTGACATCCTAGACCTCAGCTTTGTGACTTTGCTTCTGCAAAAGCTGTGATTAAAACTCAATGGCCTGAAAAGGAGAAGCAGATGAGAGATTTTCCCATGTATGTGAGGGACCTCCAGAGAGGTCCTCATCCCAATTAAATTTTGGACAACTCAGCCTTTGGAAATGCCTGTCCACTGACCCAGAGACAGAGCCTGGACAACTGGAATTAGAGATGTTTATCATAGAATCACAGACTGGGTTGGGTTGGAAGGGGCCTCAAAGACCATCCAGTCCCAACCCTGCATGGGCAGGGACACCTCCCACCAGCCCAGGCTGCTCCAAGCCCCATCCAACCTGCCCTTCAACACTGCCAGGGATGGGGCAGCCACAGCTTCCCTGGGCAGCCTGGGCCAGTGTTAAGGTTGGGAGAGGTGATCTCCACCTGCGTTGTTAGCAGGGGGTTGTGTTTCCACTGCCTCCTTGGGCCATAAGAAGTGTGAGTTACCTCTGTTACCAGCTGAGAAGGAAGAAATCTTTCTCACAAAGGGTCATTATAACAACAACATTGATCTTCCATGGAGTTGTTGCCATCCTTGGTGTGTCATCCAACTCAGCACCCAGCAGGAAGTCAGAGCTTTATCATTTCATGACAGCTGGGATTTATATCCCACCACTGGCAAGGAAAACCAGAGCCAGGGGTGTTCAGGTGATCAAGTCCTATTTTTCTTCTGAAATGGCTTCAGAAACTAAAAAGGACCCCCCGGCGATAGGAAATCATTGCTCACAGATGTGAAGTCACCTTCTCTTGTGCCAGCTTCAGCTTAGACTTACACTGTTACCCTACTCATGGCGTTAGAGTGGGAAGAAAGTCTCCTTTCCAGCAGCAGTGACTGCTCTTTTTCAATGCAAAACTGAAAAAGAAAATGTTTGGGTTTGGTAGTGGGGTTTTTTTGTCTTTGAACTTCTGTGAGAATATTTGATTTTTGCTCCAGTTGGAGAGATCCCCTTCTTGAATTTGGGAGATAGTGAGAGGAGGCATCCTTCATCCCATAATGCTCCAAACTGGTTCAATTATGTCTAAATAGAGATTCTTTCTGCCATTTTTTTCCCTTAAGTGAATTAAGCACCACAAGAAATGATGCAGAACAAAGCTAACAGCAGCCTGTGCCATGTGGCTGCCTGATACATGGAAAATATTTGGAACCAATTTCTGCTGCTGCCTCCATACAGAGACTCGTGCAGCCAGCTCTACAAAATGGAGTTAAAGCCTTCAAAAACCCAAAAAAAGTAGTGCAAGAGTAGTAGGTACCTCACAGGAAAATACCTGCTCCTTTTCTTGGGTGGTTGGTTGGTGGTGCTGAGGGAAGAGTGCAGGACTGTGGAGAATTATGTAGTTCCCAGAGGGAATATGGGCTGGAGCTTTTCCTGGGAGATCCAGGAGATGAAAAATCCCTCTCTGAACAGACAGGTTTTATTTATAATTCAAAGTTTTCTAAATGCTTGGGGGGTTTTGGCTTTTCAACAGGTGAACGTTACTCGTGAAGATTCCCCCAGTGAAGATCCGGTGTTTCTCCGTACTCTAGGGAAGGGAGATTGGTTTGGAGAAAAAGCCCTTCAAGGGTAAGTGCTCCTTACTATGTAGCTCGTGTTGAGAGCAACAACATTCCCCAACATGGGACACTTCTGAGATTCAGCTGGACAGGGTGCTGGGCCGTTTTGTCTAGACCAAGAAAGGTTGCACCAGATGCTCCTTGAGGTACCTCTCCAGCCTGGTGTTCTATGATTCTTGTGCTGAGATCATTTTCTGGTGCCTTCAGAGGGCTCTTGTAATTTGGAAGGAGTTTGGAGGGGGTTTATGCTTCTTGAGTTGGGCGTTGGCACTTGGTGTGTGGAAACAAGGCTGCACCATAATGGGGAAGTAAGGTTTGTTCTGTGGTTGAGTGGCCAAGTGTGGATCTTCCCGTGTTTGCAGACACCAAGGAAATAGCCTCTCTTTGCAGTGTTTTCCTTGACCAAGCATTTGGAGGTCAAAATGTTGACCTTTTGCAGCTCTGGACTGGTTTTCATGTATGATTAAGAGCACAATCATGGTCTTCTTGATGGGGTTGGCAGCTGAAGGCAGGGCAGCCGTGGGGGGATTTGTCTTCCGTACGTGTAAGTTTGGTGGAGGTGGGAATTATACATGAGTGACCTGCTTTCTGTAAACATCTTTTGGGGATGACTTTGAACTCGAAGAAGAGAAACTGCAAATCCATATTCAACAGGATATGATTCTTAAAATGTTTTGTTTTCATAGGGAGGAATAAGAATGGAAATCATAAAGCATGTGCTGTAGGCAGGGATTTGGGGCACCTGTTCATCTTGATGGTCAAACACTTCATCCCAACCTACTGGGAAGCTACTGGGCTTCTCTTTGGTGCTGTGATACCATGATCAGTCCCTCCTCAATCAGCCTTCTTCCAAAAAGAAGCTAAATATTTGAAGGCCAAATTTCTTGTCACTTCTAGCAGCCAGGGAGAGGTGTCAAGCTGGGGAGGCTGCATACCTGAAGGACCAGCAGTTTGCTCCTGGGCTCAGTGTGGCTGTAGCTTGATGTAAATTGAATAGTGTGAAAATACTGTCATGTAAAGCATCCAGCAGCTTGATAAATTGCTAATAAACAAGTCTGTTTCAGTGCTGGGTAAGACAGGAGTGTTCAGCAACTTGGTAAACTTCTAGGATATTTCTGCTCTGCTTGTGAAATGCAGTTTCATCCGAGAGCTTAAGATAAAATGGACTTTTTCAGTGTATTTTCTTTTTCATCTTTGACTCGTTTTTCATAGTTCCATAGCTTGTCTAGCAATAGCTCAGGACATGCTATGGAACTGGATCTTCTGCTTTCCTACCTCTCTAGGAAGTAGTGTGACAATTAAAAGGCATCGTGCCCAGACAGTATAAACCATGAGTTGCAGCATTTGTTCAGCACAGAGCAGGAGGACAGGCAGCCAGTCTCCCTGGTCTCCCGTGGAAACATGGATCCTGCTCAGCCATCTGGGGTGAGGAAGGTGGGTCTGGTTCTGTGCTGGCACCAGATGGCACGTGTTACTCTCAGTGTCTTGTTGCACACGGGCAGGGACAAAACAAGTGGTGAAGTGATGAGCCACATCATCTCAGGGCAATGCTGGAGGCTCCCAGCTGCTCCACTGCTCTCCTACCTTCCTGCCTCGTTGCCATCAAGACAGCAGATGTGTAATTTACAGTACAGCCACAGGGAATTCAAGTCTAGTCACCAGCAGAGCTGTTCTGGGTTTTGTTTTTTTTTTTGGTGATGTTTTCTCAATTGGAAAGAAAACATTTTGTAAGAGTATTAACAATAATTATTTCAGTCAATGGGAAAGCAATAATTCATTATTCAAATAAGCAAAGGAAAGAACTCAGTGCAACTTTGTGGCTCCCATATCAACACTGGCTAATAATGACATTATGTGCATCCAGGAAAGCTGGGGAGGGGCTTCTGACAAGGGCTTGTAGTGAGGGGACAAGGGGGAATGATCAAAACTGGAAGAGGAGAGAAGCAGGTGAGACATCAGGAGGAAATTCTTGAGTGTGAGGTGAGACCCTGGCCCAGGCTGCCCAGGGAAGCTGTGGCTGCCCCATCCCTGGCAGTGTTGAAGGGCAGGTTGGATGGGGCTTGGAGCAGCCTGGGCTGGTGGGAGGTGTCCCTGCCCACGCAGGAGGTTGGGACTGGATGATCTTTAAGGTCCCTTCCAACCCAAACCAGTTTGTGGCTGATCCTGTGGCAGTGCTGCTTTGATGGCATCACACAGCTGAGCCTTGCACAAGGGCCTCTGCCTGGAGCACCCTATGTGCTCCTCAGAGGGGGTGGTTTGGGAGCAGCCAGCCATCCGTCCCATCAGGTGGAAAGCATGGTTTAGTCTGCAGTGGGCAGGCTTACAGAGAACAATGGGGGGTGAAACTAGGACAGAAGAGCAAATCTTTAGGAATGGAAGAGGTTCTTTTTATCTTTTCCTTAGCAGTAAAGGTTCCTTCTCCTGCAGAAATTGTGTTTCCCGTAGCCCAGTCCAAAAGAGGAACAGTTTGAGGCATTGTCTCCTTACTGTTTCATATTACATTTAGACAGAGCTGTTGTTTTGGTGTTCCAGCCAATTTTGGGATCCAGGAGGATCTCCAGACCATGGAGCAAAAAAGCATTGGCACATGGCAAGGGGCTGATATTTTGGAGAGGTGGTGATGGAGCCCACCTTGGTGAGCAAGAGACGTATTTGGAAAGAAATGTTATTGACTGTTTGGTTTGTAGTGCTTTGGTCAGACTGGGCAACTCTTGAGGTCCAATAGCTGAGACTTCTGGTGAGTGTGTTGGCAGAGGAGATTCCTGAAAACTCAGCAGCCTGAAGTCTCCTGGGTGGTGGCAAGAGAGGAAGAACTTGGGAGGTTAGCTCAGGCTGAAGCTGCAACAGGGCTTGCCTTGGCCTGCACAGTACATGTGTATGTATTTTATCTATCTATGTATGGATATCATTGCTGGGAGTAAAAAAAGTGTTGGAAATACAGATACTACACTTTGATTTAGAATCATAGAATCCCAGACTGGTTTGGGTTGGAAGGGACCTTAAAGACCATTGAGTCCCAACCCCCTGCACGGGCAGGGACACCTCCCACCAGCCCAGGCTGCTCCAAGCCCCATCCAACCTGCCCTTCAACACTGCCAGGGATGGGGCAGCCACAGCTTCCCTGGGCAGCCTGGCCCAGGTTAAACCTGCACAAATATATTAAATGGCTTTAGCAAAGATGTTTCCCATATAGGAGGATGAAAATGGCGGTTCATTTTAGCACTTTCTGAGCTGTATTTTCAGAGAGCCCTGGCCAGAGGGTGTCCTCCTCTCATCCTCTCTCATGCAGAGAATTAAATACAGATGTATATTTTCTTTATTATTATTATTTTCAGTGTGTTTGTGGTGCATGGGGTGAAGAAGAAATTGTGGTCTTTGGGTTGTCACTGCAATTACAGTGACACTTGAGCTGCAGGAACAGATTTCTGGATGAATTTGTTGTTACCTTCATGATGATTTGAAAACAATGGTGGCAGTGCTTGCCCCTCATGCCACGTAACAGCATCTTCCTTTCAAGACAATTTGTACTATTTCCCACTTCTGCCTCCACCTCTGGAGGCTCCTGTGTGGTTATTTGCTCAGTTACAGAAACCATCTCTCCTCTAACTCCCCCAAATCCCTGGGGGTGTCTTTTGTGTGCTGGTAATTCACGGGAGTAGTAAAACAGTGAATGTCTGCATGGGGAGAAGTGTCAGAAGACAATTATCTTCCTGACCATCCAAAACCTTCATGCTGTATTTCCCACTTGCAATAGTGTGACTTGCTGTGGTGGATGATGTCCTCAGGCATCAGAAAGAAGTAGTAATGCCTGGGGAAATGCTCATGCCTCTTTAAATCAGAATAGCAGCTGACAATGTCAGGGCTTTATGTCATGATAAATTATTGAAGGAACTGAATTTAGTGTCAAAAACCTTTTTTAAAAGATGGTGGCTGAGAGGAGAGTGAGACATCAGTAAACAGGGCATTAGAGTCTTGAGTATTTTTCTAACACACAGTTGTTTGCTCTTGCTGCAGCCAGGGTTGGGAGTCAGACTCCAGAATTAACTGGTTTTATTGAATCTCTCTAAACGCTGCAAGAGGTGCTGGAGTCCTTCATGTGCTTCTGCCTGCTCTGATTCCAAGTTTGTTTCTATCAACTTGCCATCATGCTGCTGCTCAGCTGACCTTTTCATTAGTCCTTTTCTCAGATAAAAACAAAAAACCCCCCAATTTTTCATTAAAATCTTCATTTCCCAAACCTGGAAAGCAGTTTCAGTGCCCCACCTTGCTGCCCTCCTACCTTTGTTCTTGCCCTTTCTATCTGACTTCTTATCTCTTCCATTGCTTTTCTTCCCAGAAATTCTTGTCCCCTGTTGCTCCCTAATAACTTTTGAAGGACAACAAGGGTTTATTTCCTTGGTTCAGATCTGGGGGGAGTAAGATCAATGCTCAGCAGGTAGGGAACAGCTAACAGGAAATGATGGAACAGGTTTGCTTGCTGCCATCTACAATATTTTTAGTTTTGCAAGACCCCCACTCAGTGCCCTGGACACTTGACAGCCACTGTGGAGGTGCTGGAAAGGAGAAGTGCAGGCTAGAGTGGCTTTTATTTTACATTATTATAATTTAATGTTTTCAATTTTATTTTTAGAAAAGGGATGCTGCTTCTCAGACTGATCTTCACCCTTATGGTAAAACTGGGTGTGTTCCACAGTCCCCTGCTGCCAGATACTGCCTGTTGTTCCCTTTCATTTGACACTCACCAGTTTCTGCTTATTACAAGTCACCTGTTGGGGCTTACCTAACAAATTCTAATTTACAGAATGTTCTGGCATTTCTCTCAGCCCTCCCCAGGCCTCAACAGTTGTGTCTAGAAAACCTTTTTCCACGTCCTTGATTGAACTTCTCAGTGAAGTTGTGTTTCCTCTCCATCTCCATCCCTTGCTCACCAGACCATTCTTCCACTAAAATCTTCCATTTGCTGACTTATTAACCTAATTCACTGGAATTTTCCTGGGAAAGGAGAATGGGATGGAAATAGGTGTTGCTCTATGAAATAGACCTGTAAAGATTTCCAAGGCAGTCACACAAGTATAGACATGGCAACAGGGGTCTCATCTCAGGGTGGCATTATAAGATAAGAGATAAATGTAAATAGAAGTAGAAAATGTAGGGAGGTGATTCCCCTCCTTTACTTGGCTCTCGTGAGACCCCACCTGGAGCACTGTGTCCAGTTTGGAGCCCCCAGTGTAAGAAGGACATGGAGATGATGGGAGGGCTGGAGCAGCTCTGCTCTGGAGACAGGCTGGGAGAGTTTGGGTGTTCAGCCTGGAGAAGAGAAGGCTCCAGGGAGACCTTAGAGCACCTTCCAGTGCCTGAAGGGGCTCCAGGAAAGCTGGGGAGGGGCTTGGGACAAGGGCAGGGAGGGATGGGAGCAGGAGGAATGGATTAAAACTGGAAGAGGGGAGATTTAGGTTGGACATTAGAAAGAAATCCTTTGCTGTGAGAGTGGTGAGACCCTGGCCCAGGTTGCCCAGGGAAGCTGTGGCTGCCCCATCCCTGGCAGTGTTGAAGGGCAGGTTGGATGAGGCTTGGAGCAACCTGGGCTGCTGGGAGGTGTCCCTGCCCATGCAGGGGGGTTGGAACTAGAGGATCTGTAAGATCCCTTCCAACCCGAACCATTCTATGATTATATTATACACACACACACATATATATATATATCTTACAGGATAATATAGCTTAATTTCTGTTTCTCCAGGGAGAGGTACTAGTCCTTCTGCAGGCAGCATGTTTATCAGACCAGGAGTTACCATGTTCACATTTCACAACCCAGTTAGGAGTAGGTTTTCTAAAAAAAATAAAAATAAAAAAATTAAAACCCAGCCTCAGGGTAGACACTGAGGAAAATGCTTTTTTCCAGGCCAGAGCCCTGGGGGGATGAAGGTGGAGCTGGAGTGGTGCTCACTGTAAAACTGAAGCTGTGCTTCAGGTGTTGGTGCCCTGGAGAGGAGGAGTTAAAGAACAAACCAAAGACAATTAAAAAAAAGACTTTCACGTTTGGCTAATAGGATGTAACAGGTTGGGAAGCACTTTTTGTTGCCATTGTTGCTACATAACTGGGTCTTCTGTAAGTCCTGGGTCTTCCATCTCCCTCCAGCCCCGCACCTGCAGTACTGTGTGTGTAGCTCATGGACCATGGATGTGACACACAGACCTCCAGGGAGCAGCTGGAAGTTATTTCATCCATGACATCAGCTGCTTTTTACATTTATTACAAGAGTTGAGTGATCTTAAAAGGTATCTCAACCATTACAGCTGTATCACCCATTCTCTTCCCCTCCCCAGGCAGATCCCTGCCCATAAAGTAAGACGAGAGGTGGGAGCAGGGGGTGACATCTGATGGGTTTTGACCCATTGCCTCGAGGCACAGGGAATGCCAGAAGCTTTTAAAGGGTTTGGAAACACTGTTGGCAACCCCCTGAAACAAAACCCTCCCAGAGGCTTTGGAGGGGAAGAGCTCAAAAGCCTGGACAGCTGGAAGAGAGAAGGCGAAGTGACACCGAGATGGTGTCACCATATGGTTCCCCATGGGGTTGGCTCTCTTCCTGCAGGCATCTGGCTCCTGGTCGGATCAGAGAGGTGGACAGGTGGACCTTTGCTCTAATTAATCTCCTAAGAGCACACCATGGCTGTAATTAAACGCTACTAAAATGTCTCCTTGTCCTGCCCAGGCTGGCCCCTTGTCTTGGGGTGGCCTGGTCCCAAAGCCCTTAGACAGGGCATCGCAGATGAAGCTGTTTTATGATGCTGCTATTGCAAAGTGAACTATGAAATCTTCATCAGGTCCTTGGCAGTTTGTTTAATTACTTTACTGCAAGCACATTGCTGACGTAGTTGCTTCACTTTCTCCAAATACACGTTCTTCACCCTTTATTTCTTCCCAAAGCACAAGGCAGTGCTGTGAGGCTTGCGCTGGAGCAAGTGTCCTCAGCTGGTTGCCAAAAGGTCTTGATGCTTCCTTGGCAAGGAAGAGGCTACCAACTAAGGGACTCATCTCAAGTCTTCTAAACTGAGCTGCCAGGTTTGCCTGGGTGATTGTTGGATGTGCTCTACCTCACAAAACGTAGCTATGCCTGAGGCACCTAGCAAACAGGAACTGGGCTTTCTGGGGCTGTGTTGACTTCAGCCATCCTGTGCGTCAAGAAACGAGGGTGCAAGGACCCAGAGGGGTGTGGAGCAAGATGTGTTGGGCTCTGAGAGCATCCTGCCTGTGAGAGCTGCATTGTGACTACTGAGATGAAGCTTAACTTACACTTTTCCAATAGAAATTAGTTGATATTATTGTCCCTTGGCTTAAATAAGAACACAGAACGGCCCACCCTGGGTGAAACCAAAGGTCCATCTAGCCTAGTGTCTTTTATAGCAGCCAGAATAAATTGCATAAGAACATCCTGAGACAGAGCTGGGGGCTCTGTAATTTATAATCCTTGGTGGGCTGCTGATTTGCTTTTCAAACACATGCAAGCAGTTTTGAAATCCAAGGCCTTTTGTGGCCAGTAGTTCCACAATTGAAGAAATGAGAAGAAATGCCAGTTTTACTGCAGGTTTTGCTTGGGGTTTTTTTGGATGGGCCATCTGCTCCTCTTACAAGATGCCTCCACGTTCTCAGTTGACTTCTTGATTTGCAGAGAGCTCGAGTCTGTTGTCTGAGACTGTAGATGTGGCAAGAAGCTGTTTAATGTGAAGACAAATATGATTTTTTTCTTTACTGTGCTTACAGATTGTAGCATCTTAACTTGGTAATATCACTGGAACTCAGTCCTGCTTTTTCTTCAACAAGAACCACACTTTCTATAGAAAGACATGTGGAACTAGACCTTACAGGGGCAGTATCATTCTGCATTTCCACAGCCAGCTGCTCAGGCAATAATTTGAGGTTTTTTACTAATTTGTGTGCTGGTCGTACAGAAAGCTGGTGACATCTTAGTCGGGCAGGTGTTGGTGAACCTTCTCAAAAAGCCATGTGGCTTTGTTCCTCAAGAACTGCTCTTCCAGGGTTGAAGAGGCAAAGAGTGTCTTTAGGGGAGAAGCAAGGAGAGCAATTGCAAAAAAGTAATACCCATAAAGACTTCATCCTGGCTCAAACCAGGACAAGATGATTGCTTAAGAAACTCAAGTAGAGCTGGAGATGATGAACCAGGGGTTTCATCTGCTTGATTTTTCCCCATTGTCAAATACTTTCCTTCCAAATTTCTTGAATTTCAGGGCAGTTGACCTGGAAATGCGAGGCAGCTTTCATTTATAATAACACCCAGCAAAACCCACTGCAGTCAAGTGACAGTAAACACTGTGTTAAGAAGGGAAAAGAAATTATTATGTGCTTAAGCAAGATCAGGGAACACCAGAATTTGGTGCCTTGTGCTGCGTTTTGAGTGACCACTCTGCATTTCACAGGCCCCTTCACATAAAATACCTCATCGTGGAAAAACATCAGTTGCTGAAGGAATATAGAAGGATTAGTAGAAGGCTTGTGCACAGAATAAGCCTTTTTATTGTCTTAAGAGAAAAAGAGAACAAATATCTGGCTTTTTATTCTATCAAAAAACTTCTTTTGGGAGAAACAGGCATTAGGAGACAATTAGCAGTAAATGCAAAATTTGATTACTCTTCTCCCAACACAAAGTACATCAAGTTGCTCCAGTTTCTACAGGGAAGTTCTGCTCAGAGCCAAGTTCATGCCTCAGATGGAGTTAATAAATAATCAGGTTGTTTTGAGTTGTAAAGATAATAATCATTAGTTTATATGAGCACAGTTTATTAATGGTTCTGGCTTTTTTACAACTGAATCATAGTCTGGGAACTAAAACTGTGGCTTTGCTTTCTCTTGAGGATTCAGTCCTACAGAGCAAGCACAATATTGCTCCTGCTGGGTTTAAAATATATATAATGTTGGGCAACAAGACTGTGCCAGATGCAGGGAAGCAGAATTACAGGAGCTTTATAATTATGAATATATTTGCTTGCTCTTACTGCAGTGAATGTCTCTGAATTTTCTGATGTCTTTTTGCCTAAACATTATTACAGAGCTTGAAATAGTTGCTGCAGTAAGTAATGCATGGGAAGTACCAAGGAGGTATTTATTGTGGTGTAGCTTTGTATTTGATATCAAAGCTGCTAGAGCACTATTCATGTGGAAGTGTGTTCTTACTATAAAGTTTTAAAACCAGCACAGTTGGGAGGATATATCACCTGGTGAAACCAGTTAGTGATAGCAATGATTGCAGGGCTCAGAGCTGGTAGTTCTTTCTTATCTAAGAGTATCAACCCAAGATTGCAGTTTGCTTTTTTCATTTGGAGGATGTGAAATAGGCTGGAATGGCTAAAGGCTTCTTGTGCTGCTTCCTGCATCCTCCAAACTCTTCCCCTTTGCCTCTTTTTATGGATTTTTGCAGACCAGGCAAAAGAAAAAAGAAAACAAACAAAACCCCACCACACCTAATTTCTCTCCTGCAGCAACTTGTGGTATTTGGGCTTTTTTACTTCAAGACCTTTATGTCAACATATTGTCAGCAGTAGCTTTGGTGGTTGAATCAAAACATTTTCTTCTAAAATCTGAAAAGTGTGAAGCTTCTCTGAAAATTGTGAAGCTTATGTCAAAACGCTGAAACGCTGGTTTATGATAAATGTTTCTAGTTGGATAAAAAATAATTCCAGAATTCAAACTGAATATGTTAATAGGGAGAGAAGAGAAGAAAAAAAAAAAATCCCGGTAGTGAAGCTCCAGAGGAAACCACATGTTTTCTTGGGAAAATGCCTCCATCAAAATACTCCCCCAGCTCTGCTCAGGTCTCTGAGCATGAAGTGGAACTGAAAAAAAACCCCACAACATCAAAAAAACCAGCATTGAATTATAATTCTCTTGGTTTCCTTAAAGAAAATAAGAAAATAACTCCAGCTGCCTTCCAGGGATGCAGAGGCAGGAGAACAAATGACTGTGATCTCGCAGCCTGCCAGCTGCTCTGCAGAGCCACCCCTGGTGCAGACAAGATAATTCATGTTAGCTACCCCTCGGAGCAGGATTGCAACCGTTTGTAATCAGCAAGGAAAAGAGAGCAACAAGTGCTGTTGTTTGGGGTTTGTTTGCCTAACTCCTATATCCCGGTGTCGGGACGCAGTGCCTAGTGATCTTGTGATCAGTATAAGGCACCATCATAAATGAAATACTTAATATGAAGGCTCAGGATTTAAAAATCAGGGAATCATAGAATGTCAGGGGTTGGAAGGGAGCCCAGGAGATCATACAGTCCAACCCCCCTGCCAGAGCAGGACCAAAACTAGGGCAGGTCAATCAGGCATCCAGACAGGTCTGGAAAGTCTCCAGAGAAGGAGCCTCCACAGCCTCTCTGGGCAGCCTGTCCCAGGGCTCTGTCACCCTCACAGCAAAGAAGTTCTTCCTCATGTTGAGGTGGAACTTCCTGGGCTCCAGTTTGAATCCATTGCCCCTCGTCCTATCACAGGGCATGACTGAAAAGAGATTGCCCCCCTCTTCTTAACACCCACCCTTCAGATATTTATAGACAGTAGTAAGATCCCATCTCAGTCTTCTCTCCTCCAGACTAAAGACTATATATACTAGATAGATAAATACTAAAAATACTAGAGTGTGCCTTACAGAAGCATATTAAAACAGTTCCACCTCTAAAAATACAGAGTGGCATGTTTTCATGGCTTTTATTTTGCATGCTGGGTGATTTAAATAGGTGAGCTATTTAAATTAGCTAGTGATTTTAACATGTGACTTAGTAAATGAGGCCCGTGTCCTCGGAAGAAGTTGGTGCAAGTTTGCAGTCAGCACACGTTTCTCATCACCTGTTATTTGCTTAATTGTGCTTTCATATTCAGTGTTAGAAACAGCACGTAATGACTTTCTGATTTAATTTCAGTCATCCAGGGTATTCGACAGGGGGAAAAGGGTCTTCACCATTATAGGATTGCTATTTTTAAGGTGACTTTTCTGTGACGTCTCGTCCTTCATCGCCCTCATTCCCTTTCTGAGCTCTCCTGCCCATCAGGATCCCAGGCCTGACCTTCTCCAGCATCAGCCACTGCTACAGGTCATCTCCTACACACAGCAAACCTGCAATCCTGATGCCTTTGGTTTTGCTCACAGCAACACAGTAGGGTGTGAGTTGGGAAGAGGAATACTGTGCAGCAACTCTAAAACTAGATGCATCAGGACACAGGGCAGTGGGATGGATTGGGTAGTTCAGCACAGCATGAAATATTCAGTGTCCCTTATAACTCGTAGACTCGTTCCCCCGGAGAGCTGCACATCCCACCCAGTTATGCTCAGGAGTCAGTAGTGGGTAGTTTTATAGGAACACAGTGACCCTGCAAAGGGTGATTCATCCTCTACTGAAATTCCATCTGTCCCCTCCGGGGCTGCCCGGGATGTGCAGACAGCTGGGCTGGAAGGGATCCCAGGCTCATGGAGGGCAGCTGAATCCCACTCGGAGCCAGCGACTGGATTTCCTTTGGGACTAAAAAAAGAAAAGGCCTTCGAGTGGCTACATATAAGAAATATTACCAGTGGGAAATCAGTGATGAACATCTATGGTCCAGATTTTGTCTTATGGCCATCCAGCTATTAAGTAACATAATTAACTGCCACAGACGTGCTGAAAATCAAGGATTAAATATTTCTAGGACTGGAGCTGGCCATGGGTCTGTATGAACTCCTATTTCATTCTGTTTTGTAAGGAACTCTGCAGTACCAAAAGACCATTTTAAGATTGCCCTTTTCAAGTAATGCTCCTTTAAATTGGCAGCCTCAAAAGAGCAGTGTCCTGTTCTATGGCCTTTAGTTTAAGGTTCTGTTTGAGCCCAGGGTGTCCAATTTTGGAGGTTTTTTTTTTTGTTTTCTTGCTTGTTGTGTCTGAGGAATGTGCTTCTGTCTGTGGCAGAGCTCTAACATTGTTTGTCTCCAGAAGACTTCACAGTTGTGTTTCCAAAGTCCAGAGCAAAGAACCTGAAAACCTTTGGCAAGCTTGTCCCTGCAGCAGTGAACCTCCTCAAGGAGCTCTTCTGCAAGTCATGGGACTTCTCAGAGCCCTGAGCCTTTGCTTACAGTGCCATCCCTTTCCCAGACGAGAGCACAGAAAAAGAGATCATGTCACCAAGGCATTTAATGATCCCTCACTGGGCTAATTACCTTGGCAGCTGGCAGCGTGTCACCCTGAAACACAGCTTGGTGGTGTCACCTGCAAAGCATCACTCAACAAAGACTATCAGCCCAGGGATGAGGCTGATGGGTTTTCCCACCCACCTTTTCAGCTGGCTTTTAGCTATTTTCACAGCTTAGTGACAGGGTGGGAAACTTTACACTTTGGGTGGGTCTAACAGTTGGGGATAGTAAGGAAGTGCTGGTGGTAGTGGGAGATGGGCTTGTGTGTCCTGTAAACTGGTGATGACAAATTAATTCCTAATCCAAGCATGGATTAGGAGACATTACCTGGGCTGGCATCTTGGTAATGTCTCCAGAGAGGTGAGCTGTGGTGCCCACCCTTGGTCAAAGTGGCTTTATTGTCGGAGCAGAGGCACATCAGGGTTAGGTGATGGCTGCAAGACCTCTAGGCCCCATCTCTTGAGCTTTGCTTTTTTCGTCCTCATTGTCCCTCCCTAAGTACAAGGACTTTTATAGACCGCATGGTATTTCTGGACTCTGTGTATTTGTTTCTTCACAGTCATCAGTCTACCAGACCCCTGCTTTGAACTTAATTATTCACATCAATTTTAAGTCTTAAAACAGATCTTTTCCCCATTTCAAGACTTGTCAGAGGGGCTGTTTATGCTGATGATAGCAAACCAGGCTCTGATGGCTCCATTTGCAGTTGTAGCCTTAGAGTGAGTAGCACTGACTGTTGATGCAAATGATACAGTTAAGCTCTTAAGTATTAAAGCAGATACATGTTGTCCCAGGCTGTCCCTGGTGGTGTCACTGGGGCTCCAAAAGGGGAGCTGAATCACCCCTGGGATCTTGGAGAGCATCTAGGCTGGCGGGTAATATCACCCTGAGCATTTTAACATTTAAAAAATAAATAGTGTTATCACTGAGCAAAGTGAGGTCTTATTTTAGAGGTGCAGTGTGAGCGTGGCTTTTGGGAGAGGCAGCAGGGCTCCCGTCGCGGCGTCGGGTCGCTGTGCAAAGCTGGTGTTGCCTCAGGGTTTGCCTCCCACAAGAAATGTCTCGAAGCCCGGTTTCTGAAATGGATGTAGCAAGGGTGTGGAATTCCATTGTGTACATAACCCGAGAGATACTCAGGTCGTTAGGTGCAGCGTTGTTAGGAGTGCTCCTTAATGACCTGCTGCCATGGGGTGAGGCTGAGCCCTCGTGTCACTGGCCCTCAAAACACTTCAGCTCAGGCTCAAGCTTTCCGTTTTTCACAGAATGGTTGGAAAAGACCTCTAAAATCACCGAGTCCAACCAGGAGGAGGGAAAAACAAAACCAACCAAACTAAACAGACAACACAACACCCCCCACCATGCCCACTGCAGCATGTCCTGTCTGTACTGGAGGTGCAGCCTCACCAGCACTGAGCTTCCAACCTCCAGGCTCACCAGCTTCAGTCAGCACAAGCTCCAGCCAGAGCAGCAGGAAAGGGAAGGTTTTGTTGCCCTGCACCACTTCCAGCCCAGTACTGCATGTCACTCAGAAATGTCACGCACTGCATTGCTGCCCTCTGCAAACAGTGCTTCACTTTTAGGTAGGAGCTTAAATAACAATGTTTTGAGAAATCCAGAGAAGTTAAACTGCATCTTGGCAGTGCTGGGAATGTTAAGCAGGTAGAAGCCTCACCAACCCAGAAGCTGCTCTCTCTGTGATTCCAAGAGGCAGTTTGCTAACTGGACTTTACCACAATCCCACACCTTAAAAGCACTTCTTTCCCAACAGCAGCGTTTCCAACGGGCCGGTTCAATAACTCCTGCCCAGCTCCCTGCTGTCTCACCAGGATTAAAAGCTCTTCCTTTGCTGCATCCAAAATCAGGAGTTCCTGGGTCTCACCAAGCCCCTCACACGAAGGCTCAAGGTTTTTCTCTCTTGAGCACCAACTACTTGGAGCAAAGACACTTTTTGGAAGCTTGTCCCCTCAGCTGCCACGTGTACCAGTGACTTGGCACCCACCTTGTAAGGGGTGTCTGCAGGATGCCATGAGAGCCCCAACCACAGGCTGAGACCCCTCTGCTGCTGCTCTCCATGGCCACTCAGCACCTACGAAAGCAATCCCAGCTAGAACTCTTTCCACCTCCCTGGAAGTGCCCGAGCTGGCAGACATGGTGTCCACCTCTGCACGCTCTTCCCCTTCCCTGGTTTGGAGCATCCCCTCCTACAAACTGCTTCCCCTCCAGCCCCATGGGGCAAGCTGCAGGCCTGCCTGGAAAAAGGGCTCTTTTGGTTATGACACTGGAAAAACCCCTTTTCTCCCCTCTCAATATTGCTTTTGGAGAATCTAAGCCATGTATGAACTCTGTGATGTTATGCACTGAGCATTAAAGATCTGTCAAAGAATCACAGAAACGTTCTTGTTGGAAAAAATCTTGAAGGTCATCCAGTCCAACCATTAACTCAGCCCTGCCAAGGCCCCCACTGCCCCATGTCCCTCGGCACCACTTCTACACAGCTTTTAAACCCCTCCAGGGATGATGACACCACCACTGCCCTGGGCAGTCTGGGCCAGGGCCTGACAACTCTTTCCAGGAAGAAATTCTTCCCAATATCCAATCTGAACCTCCCCTGGCACAACTTGAAGCTGTTTCTTCTTGTTCTATCCCTTGTTCCTTGAGAGAAGAGACAGACCCCCCTGGCTCCAACCTCCTCTCAGGCAGCTGCAGAGCCAGCAGGTCTCCCCTCACCTCCTTGTCTCCAGGCTGGACACCCCCAGCTCCCTCAGCTGCTCCTGCTCAGCCTTGTGCTCCAGCCCCTTCCCCAGCTCCTTTGCCCTTCTCTGGATGTGCTCCAGCCCTTCCATGTCCTTCTTGTCCTGAGGGGCCCAGACCTGCCCCCAGGAATTGAGGTGCCCCCTCACCAGGGCTCTCCTGCACAGGGGGTCAATCCCTGCCTTGATCCTGCTGGCCACACTAGTGCTGGTGCAAGCCAGGATGCTGGTGGCCTTCTCGGCCACCTGGGCACACACTGGCTCATATTCAGCCACCATTGACCACTGTGTCCTGGTCCTTTTCCAACAGGCACTTTCCAGGCACTTTTTCCCAAGCCTGGAGTGTTCCATGTTGTTGTGACCCAGGTGCAGGAGCTCACAGGACTGGCCTTGGGCCACCAACCCAGCCTGTCCAGATCCCTCTGCAGAGCCTCAACCCATGATGAACCAAGGTGAAGGAGGTTTTATGATCTTCTGTTATTCTAAAGACATGGTAAAACTGCTGCTGCCATTACTGTTCTCTGAAATTATTGTTTGGACCAGGAATCTCTTACTTGGGCCCTGACTCCTCTGCTTTCTTGCCTCAAACACCAGCTCTTCATCTTCACTTCCATGACTTACCCCATCCAACCTTTCCCTGTAGTCACTGGTGATGTTGGCACTCATGGTCCATTTTATTATGGCTGTCTAAAAAGTATTTTAGTGCTTCCTTCTGATGTTCCCCAGGCCTGGGAGATGTTCCCTATGAAGACCACAAGGCTGGCCAGGCTTCAGTCCTCCTTCAAGCTCATCTTTACTATCACACATGTGAAACTGTTGCCCAGGAGCAGAGTCCCAGCAATGTGCTAAGACCACCTCTTGTCATTCTGAGCTGCTGTACACAGCTCTTTTCCAGATACTTTCTTCTGTTCCTCACCATTTTCTCTTGGCCTTGAACTGGAGTGTAAATTTTGGTGCCAACATAACAAATTATCCATGATGCAATTAGAAAATACACAGGTCTTCACCAGGAGATCCTCTAGAAAATGCTAATTTGCTGACAATAAATACATTTTCTCCATTAATTTTAGCAAATATGTGTGTTTGTTCCTAAGGTCCCTGGAGGCTTTTGCTGTTTGAAGTGCAGAGTGATGTTGGCCAGTTTGCAGAGGTGAATGGTGCTCTGGGGAGCTAATCAGCAGTGCAACACAACTCATCCCACCTCCAACCATATGCAAGGGAACATGTTGAGGTGCATGCATTTGAAGCCATGCTCAGAGGTTTAATTTTGTGTTTATTGTCAATAAAAAAGGAAAAAAAATCCCCTCATTTACAAGCACTAAGGCTGTGGCCAGCCTTCATCTCAGTTTCATCTGCAGCTTGTTCAGGCTAAAACAAGTGTTAATAGGTTTATGTGGCAGAGCTTTCCTAATGAAACAATTTCACTTTGACTGCTAAAGGGGCTGGCAGAGATTTAAATTAATGTAATTTTTATATTTCTATCAAATTCAGGTGGTTTTTTTTCCTTCCAGCCTCCGGGCTTCATAAAATCAAGTTTATGATTCCTGAAGTCTAAAAGCTATAAACCACACATCTTTAAGGCACTTGCCACAATCATGTTATAATTAAATGAACAAATGTTTTCAATTATAGAATCGAAAGAAGCTGGAACACTTTAGAATAGATTTTGCCATGGTGTTATCAAAGATGATCATGGTAGTTACAGCAGTTGAATCATCAGGTGTCCTGGGTGCTATTTAATTTCCCCATTCCTTAGTGTAATTTTAGGTATAAAGTGTTTGGGAATGTTACAAAGAAGTTGCCTTAAACTTTATAACAAGATGAGGCCTATATTTCTTTTCTTTCAAAGAGACACCACAAACTAGTACAAAGGAAATAAACTCAGCAAGAGGGGCTTAAGTAAGGAGAGGGGGGTGATGGTTTTGTTGGCTTGACTCTCTTTTCTTGTGTTCAAATCCGTGTTCTGTTTTCCTGGTGTGTTTTGTTTTGTGTTGTGTTTTAAATGCTGCCTGTGCTTATGTCACAAAGAGGGTTTATCACATTTCTTCCAAATGAAGCCATCTCTTCCCTTAGGTAACTTCATTGTTGTTAAGGTGACCAGGCCAGGTAAACTCTGAGTGAAAAATAAGTAGCATTGGCAAGTGCCTGATGATAATCGAACTAAAAATCTACAGAAGGCATTATTGTGAGGATACCCTTATTTTGAATTCTTATCTGTCTCTTGCAATACCTGGGTGACTTTTGCAATGTGCTGTGGTGGAGATGTGAAATACACAGGTGAGCTGCTTCTGGTCCTGGGCTGTAACCTTCAAAATAGTTTTTATTCTTCTACAGTTGAGTTGGTGGGGTCACATTTAACCTGGGGGGTGGGGGGGTCAAACAAATTGAATCCAAGTTTGGGAGGCTTAAAAATTAAGTGAAAGCTGGGAGGTAATAACGTGTTACCCATTGTGTCTGCAGGGGAAGGCTTCCTTCTGGGTTTAATATCTTGGCCTTGGACACTTTGAAATTTCCTCCAGTAATGGCTGAAATCTTGCAAAAGGAGATGCAGTGAATTATAAACTCTGTAGTATTCTGCTCTGAAGCCAGGTATTTCCAAGATCTTAACATTACTATAGGATAATGTAGTGCTTTTGGAGTAAAGGTGACTTTAAGTTGCCTAGTCTAGTGCTCTCTTCAGGCTTTCTTTGAATGCTTCTGCCTTAAGACATATTTTGGGGTAAGTGCACAAAAAAGTGAGAGACAGCAGAAATAGGCATTTGGTTCTTGTTATTGAGGTGACCTGGAGTTTGTACCATGGAGTTTTTAACAGTGCTTAGTGCCAGAGTTGAAGTGTGTTTTAGGCCAGAAAGCGACCCTTGTGTTACATGATTCTAAAAAATCAGTTTAATTTTCTGGAGAGATAAGGGAATCAGGTACAGGAGATCGACAAAAATCAGATGAACACTGGCTGAAAAGGATCTCTGAAGGTCTCTGCTCTGACCTTCTGCTTGAAGCAGGGCTGTCATGGATGTTGGGGCAGATTAATCATTGCTTTGTCCAGCCTAATTTTGAAAATCTCTGAGGATGAAGTCAGTTACCAGGCGACCTCTTGCACTTCTGTAAGTCTTTTATTAAGTTTTCCATCATGTCCAGCCTGAACTTCTTAAATCACAACTTGTGGCTGCTGCTTTAAAAAAATTCCTGGGGAAGAAATACCAACAGAATTAGTTTAAACCAAACAGCCTGGCATTTATCAGGGATTATTACAGCTATCTGCTTCAAAAAGCTATTGAGCCCAGTCATGGGCTCAATGCAATGAAAATGGGAATTTATCTAATCTGCGTGGGTTTTGGGGAGGTCCACAAGAGCCAAGCAGATCATCCAGTGTGTTTTTTAATCTTGCATTGCGTGTCCTTTCTGGAGAGGATCCTAGAGGCTTGGAGAAACATTTTAGTAACATGGCACTTGGAAGGGATTCCTCTGCCTCAGAGAGCTGAAGATCTTTTGAACACTGGGAAAGTCTGAGCCTTTTGTGCTGTTGGTTTATTGCCCTGATACTACAAGGAATTTAGGAAAGATTTTTAACTAACCCCCAGCATGTGTCCTTGAGCAAAGCTGGATGTGATATGGATGAGAGCATCTCCTCTTTAACCAGGGCATCTCAGAGGAATGCAAGCTCATTTAGAAAATGTTCTATCATTCTAAAACTCTTTGTGACAGGGTTGTAATAAAGTATTATAGTTAACCTTACAGCCTTATTTTCCTTTTTTTTTTTTGCCTTTTATGGCTATAGAAAATATTTTTCCCATGTGCAGATTCCAGATTAAGACTAGTGAGAGAGTGGAAGGGAAGTATTTTAATTGTCAGGAGCTTTGATTTAGTACTGAGACCCTGACACTGCGACACTTTGTTCCTCCCTGCACTCAGGAGAGGCACTGGACTTCACCAGTTGTGCCTCTTCACCTTCCATCCAGGCTCAGGATGATCTGAGCAGCCAAGGAGTCAACCACAGGGAAAGAGATTTTCATTTCAGACCCCTGAACCCAACATTTTCCACCATTTTTTTTTGCTGATACTCCCCAAAACCTGGAGAAATCATCACCTGAGATCTTGGTGATGGCTTTGTTTGCATACTCAGGTGGCTTTGGTCTTTCCAAATTATTTGCACTTTACTGCAGTACTTTCCAATATTAGTTCCTCTCTTTTGCTTTTCTAACCCAGGGTAATATTTGCATATGTATGATTGAGTTCCCTCTCATTTCTAAAGACACCAGGGGGAAGCAGTCAGGGTTGTCTGAAAAACACAGCTTGTGGTAAAAGAAAAAGCCAACCACCATGTTCAGGGAATGAACCGACATACGTGCCAGTCCCCACAGCTTCTGCAAACCTGTGTGTTGTAGATTTAACAAGGCTGCGAAAAATGCAGGCTGCAAAAAAATCCCCTTTTCTCAGAGGTTGTTTTCTCATGAGCAGCAAATCACACTTAATAATGCGAGACATGAAACCGGTACCAAAGGATGGTGTTTATTCATCTCAGTAGGCACAGATCAGTGGATAGTGCTATACAAGATCAAACCCTCTCTGCTGGATTTCATCGTGGTCATCAGCATGTATTTTAGCTCTTTCCTTTATTGTGAGCATGGGATTGATGAGATTATGAGAATAATCCTGCTTCTTGTGTCCACGGAGAGGAGCAGGAGTGTGGTCTCATCCAATGCTCTGACCACAGAAGGAGCAGCCCGGTTGGTAGGGAACATGTCACTGATGTGCACACAGTTCTGAAGGAAGGTGGCAGATTTGGTGATGGGCTTTGATAAAGCTTTGCTAGAATTCTTTTGCCAGTAGCATTTTGCAGACTTTTGTTAGTTACTGCCCTGACTCTTTGCAAATAATCACCCTTTCTCAGCTGCTTCACCTTTTCTAATCCAGTGTCTCTTGCAGGAGCTGTAGGTGTAATGAGAGGCAGGTCTTGGATGTAGGTTTCTCAACTTGTCAAATAATCAAAGCATGTGAGTGGGCTTCCCTGAGGAGGTACACATGGTGTGTGTATGCTCAGGGAAGGCTGAAGGACCTCAGTTTTCTCCATGTCCTTCCTTGGCCAAGAAAATGCTGCTTATCCAATTCACTTGTCCTTTCCACCTCCCTGGTTTCCTTCTCTTCTCCATCCACTGGTAGGTTGTAAGCCTTCATGCCAGCTTTGGCCAATATTGAAAGGAAAAAAATAAGGTATGAACCAGTTCCTACTCTCATTCCTAGAACAAAATGCATTGGAAATGAGCTTTGGGTCCTTTCACAGACCATGAAGCAACATGTTTGCTACTCCAGGTCCACAGGAGCAGAGGTGGTTGCTGATACCTTCAGGTTCAAGCCGCAGAAGCATCATGTGGCTTGTCCACGTGTCCTGGTCATCTTTTGTTCCTGGGGAACTGGAGGAGCAGCTTTTGCATTGCTTTTCCAATGCTCATTGGAAAAAAACAAAGCTGTTTTGTGCACATCTCTTTCATGTTGTAGGTGGAGCTACAGAGGTGCAGTTGTTTGGTTTCTTCTCTGCTTCAGCAGGTCAGGGCTTTGTAAACAACAGGTCTCTCCTGATGGCAGTTTGGCCTGAATAAGCTGTAAAGAGTCAGACATGGAACAAATTCCTGTGATTTCATTACAAGGAAATATTATACTGGTCTTCCTTCATTTAAACAAGAAAAAACTAAACCAAAATTCCAGGTTCTTAATCAGTTTAATTCTGCACTGGTTCCTCAGAAGAGCATCTGTTTTGATTAGCTCGACTTTGATCTCAGATTTAGCTGGGTGAAATTCCCCTCATTAATATGTTTTGAAAATTAATCGGTTTACTAATAAAAGCACTTTGTTTCCTCCAGACCCTTTGATTCCTTAACAAGGTTAAAATACTAATATATCCCAAAGTGAAGAAATCATTTAAGAGGGTTTGAAGTTTTTTTCTGTTCCCTGTTTGTCTTTCTCTCTAGTCTCTTCTTAAATAATATGCTCAAGTGCAGCTGTTGAGCTTTTCCTGGGTCAGCAACCGTTTTGTGGGGCTCTGGAGGCCAAATGCTGTTGCTGCTGCTCTGCAAATTACTTTTCTGCAAGTAATCTTGGCAAAATTCAGTGGTTTGCTGCTTTTTCTTTACTTGCAAAATACTCTCTGGAGAGCCTCGGAGTGCAGTTCTTTTTTAAAAGTAAACAGCCTTCGAAAAGCAACACTAATCTGCATATGCAGATGTGTACACACAGTCATCTTAATAGCTGTGAAACAGATTATATGGTTCAGAACTTAATAACGTGGCACCTGCACTGGTCAACTGCAGCACTTTCATTTGAGGAAACCTCTATACAAATTAATGGTTTGTCCTTTACCTGCACGAGTTTCTTGGTCTTTTGGGTTTGTCTGGCTTTGTGTTCTCTGGCTGAGGCTGGTAGACATGTACCTCATGCAGGGTGGTTCTGCAGGGCTCTAGTTTCTAGCAGGGCTCTAGTTTCTAGCACTCCTCTGATTTGCTCAAGATTTAATTGAATTGCCCCTAAATGAACATGTAATATCTCTGAAAGACACTCTTGTTCCCTGCTAGTTGATTAAACCAGTAAAGTGATGTGTGTGGTAGGATGCTAGTGCACTTTGTAATTTTTTTGTAATGAAAAAATTGTTCTTTTCATACCTCTGGGTAGTTTCATATAGGGAATATTATTAATTACTTGCTACTGAGACACTAGTTCATTACAATAATTCGGAATAAATTCCAAGAGTAAGTGGTTTAAATTCTTACTAGATTTGGCAAGCAAGTGGGTTATTAACATCCTAGTATCAGTGTTACAGCCCGAAGATTCTGCTTTTGCCTTTCATTTCATCCATAAAAAACTTAGGCCGTGTTTTGCCCACAAAAATATTTATATGTATGCCTATAGACTTAGTCCATATGACCCAAAAGTACTGATAGATTTGGGTTGCCTTCTTCGTTGAGTCCCTTGTGGTGCTTGTGCTTTGTACAAAATCTGCCTCTTTTTTCCCCACGCTGGCTCTGCACAGTGATGGAAGAGCAGGGGGAAAAGTGCAATAAAGTGAAATTAAAATTTGAAAGGGGATGAAAAAGATGGGAGTGAGTGGATAGAGGAGAAGCGTTGCAAGTGCAAGTAGGAGAAGTCTTTAGAATTTTTACTCTGCAAAAAGAGGAGGGGGCTCTGCAGTCATGCAGAACACCCCAGCAGTGCCATCTCCAGGGCTCAGAAGGCTTGGGAGTTGCTAACTGGCAAGTGTCAGTTTTGTTGCAGAAGCTGCTTCCAGGGCAGAGAGCTCTGCTTTCACACCATGGACTCCAGTTGCCTGCATGGACCAAACTGGGACCTCGCTCCTGCTTCCAAGCAACTAAAAAAACCCCACCTAACCGTATGGTTTTCTGACCCATAAACAATTAGCTCCAGAAGAAATCAGGTTTTATTTGGTGAAATAGAGGGCTTTCACTTTTATCTACCATGGTCACCATATTGCACGAGGTCCTTGTGATTGTGGCAGGAATGAAGTCCAGAAGCAGGAGGCAGCAAGGGTGCTTTCAGTGAAGAAAAGGTTGGAGTGCTGCTGCTTAGCAAGCATCCAAAAGCCTCCTGCCATCCAAAGCTCCTCCTGAAAACATCTTAAAGTGAGCATTTCTGGGAAGGAATTGTAAAGTATGGAAACCCCCCCATGCAGGGGGGTTGGAACTAGATGATCTTTAAGGTTCCTTCCAGTTCAAACCATTCTATGAAAAGCTGTAAGTAAGTATGGTTCTGGTCTTTAGGCTCACAAGGTAGGAAAACATACAGATGAATATTTCTGAAATCCTAGTGTAGATACAGGAAACGTTAGCTCTTGTTTATAGAGGTTAAACAGGAAATATTTATTCCGTATTTCTAAATATGGAACTTTTACATGTATTCTGAGAGAAAATGACCTGGTCTAACTCGCATCCTTGTCACATAAGCTGGTAATATGGTCTATAGAACTGGAGTTTTACCAAGGTGGTGTGCAGAGTTTGGGACTAAAGTTAAATGCAAGGAAGCCATAAATCCCGGGATCCAGCAGAGACTCACGTGGCCCTGATGGAGCTCAGTATGTAAAAATTAGAACAGTTGATAACAATCTTGAAGACAGTGAATAGGAAAGGAAAATGTTAGGAGGGAAGGGGCTGACCATGCAAGGCTCGTCACCAAAGACCTGATGCCTCCACCAAAAATCATCTGTTAAGACTCAATTACTGGCGTTTCAGTTTATTTTGCAATTTTGTTTATAATTGCAAATAGAACTGAGCTGGAAGTGAAGTTTCTCTGTGTACCTTCTTGTGGTCTGCAGACGGGCTGCTGAGACCTGGAAGGTCATTTGGTTGGACTGGCTGTAGAAGACCTGACATGGCCCCTTGGTCTCTCGCAGCTCCTGACGTTCAAGAGTGAGTTAGGAAAACCATAGTCCTTGGCGTGTCCCAAGGGATGTTCCATAGAATGGTGAAGGTTGGAAGGGACCTTCAAGATCGTCACGTTCCAACCTCTCTGCTATGAGCAGGGACACCCACCAGACCAGGCTGCACAAGCCTCATCCAACCTGGCCTTGAACACCTCCAGGGAAGGGGCAGCCACAGCCTCCCTGGGCAACCTGTTCCAGCACCTTCATCTCATGGTGAAGAATTTCTTCCTAATGCCAAATCTAAATCTCCCCTCTTCCAGTTTAAAGCCATTTCCCCTCATCCCATCCCTCCCTGCCCTTGTCCCAAGCCCCTCCCCAGCTTTCCTGGAGCCCCTTCAGGCACTGGAAGGTGCTCTAAGGTCTCCCTGGAGCCTTCTCTTCTCCAGGCTGAACACCCCAACTCTTTCAGCCTGGCTCCAGAGCAGAGCTGCTCCAGCCCTCTGAGCATCTCCGTGGCCTCCTCTGGACTTGTTCCATGAGGTCCATGTCCTTCCTGAATTGCAGGCTCCAGAACTGGACACAGTACTCCAGGTGGAGTCTTCCCACAGCGGAGCAGAGGGGGACAATCCCCTCCCTGGCCCTGCTGGCCACACTGCCAGCTCAGGACATGGGTGGTTTCTGGGCTCCAGCACATAGTGTCAGCCCATGCTGAGCTTCTTGTCCACCATCACCCCCAAGTTCACCTGCCCAGGGCTGGTTTTGATGTATTTATTTCATAGCATTACCTTGGGCAAGAGTCTCCCAAGCTGGGCTGGACCTGCTGGTCAAGGTGAGAGAGTGACGCAACCATAAAGACCCATCAGCCCAGGGTCCAGTGGGCTAAGATTTAATTCAGTCTGGAGCAGGATGAGGGACATGATTTTGAGTCTTCAAATCTCCTGCAAGTAAACCTAGACTTGAAGCTGCACCTCCAGTACCTCACAGGTTGCCCAGCGAGGTTTTGGAGTTTCCCTCCTCAAGAACATCCAAAAGCCATCTGGACATGGTCCTGGGCAAGCAGCTCTGGATGGCCCTTCTTGAGCAGAAGGCTTGGACCAGGTGATCTCCAGTGGACCCAGACAACGTTCTCACACATTGTCACATGGAAAGAATGTCAAATAAATGCCATTAACAAATATTTAACTTCCTGGCTGTAAGCACCACTGCTCTGATCACTGCAGGTGAGCTGCAAGCTGTGGCTAGAATAGCTTCTGTTCATCCCCAGTAGCCCGTTCTTGAGCATTGATGCAGGGTTTGTATTTTGTGGTGATAGAAGATGACAGGGGCCATAATGTAGTAAAGCAGAACAAAGTCATCTTTGTCACAGTCGTTTTGTAAAGCTGGATGTGAATTATGAGAAGTGATGCCCATAAATTACAGGTCTGGCCTACTTAAAATTCTGCTGTGGTTTGCTGGCATTTGAGCTACATAATGATTGTAGGGAAGAAAGCCCAGGTAAGCTTTCTGCTTCTGTTGAGTGATACACAAGGGTTTCTTTTTCTTGGTCTGTAGATGTTACTACTAAACCAGTGGGTTTTAAGCAACTTGATATGATAATGAACCATAAGCAAAACCCAAGGGATTTGTTTTAGATAAAGTTTTGGTTTTAATGGGATTAATGCCCAAATTCTAATCCTACTTCATCTTTCTCCCTTTCCAGCTCTGGATACATGTAGTTTCCTTCATATATGATGACCTAAAACGCAGCATAATGTTAAATTGGTAAAAAATGGTTGGAAACCAAACTGCTTCAATGTTCCCACTCATTTTATTGAAGCTTTGACTCTTCAGCCAGACTTTTTTTTTTGTTCTTAAACCTTTCCACCCCTTGTAAACGTTCAGTAAGAGGTTTCCCATTTTAACACTTCAGGTTGTTTAATGCAGACCCATCAGAGGAGGAGCTTGGACTCACCTTGGCTGGATCCATGGGGCAGGTCACTAAGCTTAATATGAGGATTTATGGCTTCATTTGGGGTGTGTCTAGCATTTCAAATTCAGATTTGAATTAAAAATACAGCATCAAAAGAAGTTATGGATCTTAACTGGATTTATTTGGAGTCACGTCGTGCATCAGGGCTGGTGCATGGGACTGTGTCATCTGGAGGGTTTTGCTCCAGATGAAGCTGATGATGATCCAATAAATCATACGTGGCCCAGAGGGCTGAGAGCAGAAGGCAGTACCTGTGAAGGAAGAGGAGAATAAATCTGGGGCTGCTCCTACTTACTGATTCAAGTCATTCTGCTCTTTCTTGTGTTAAATGGTCTCATTCAAACACAGCATTGGGATTCATCACAATTTATTCTGAAATACCTGCTTGGCTGATAGAAATTACAAGAGAAAGAGAAGGTTTCTGGAAGAGTTATGATGGTTTAAAATTATTACTGTAATAATTGTTTTATTGTGCACTCCCTGGTGCCAGCTGCTGGATCTTCCACCTTGATATTCAATATTCATCCGCACGTGTCATATAAAACTCATATAAAATCAAATAAAACCAGTCCTTGAGTCAGTAAAATCTGTCATGTCAGGGGTGGTATATGTCCACCCAGAAGAAGAACAGCCACTCCACCATAGAGAAGAGCTGTTGCAGCATCATGCTGTCGAGACCAGCGACTGTTGCTGTGATAAAATCCCTTTTGCTGGGGTTGTTCAAAGCAACAGTCACCAACACAAGGCTGGGAAGGAGGACCCATCACTTTCCTGCAGGTGACAAGTGACAACCCTGGTTGCTCTCTTAACACATCTATCCTAGTCCCAGCAGCATCATTTCCTGTAGGTCAAAGAAGTGTCACCCCCACCAGTGCCAGGAACAATTTAATTTAGTTCCCTGTCAGTCTGATTCCTTGAGTAGGTTTCTCATGGTGACAGAGAGGAGATGGTCACAGGCCCTGTTTGTAATCCTCTTAGACATGTTGGTTGTAACACTTAGAGTTACTTTTTTTTTTCAAAGAAAGCTGTTTTTATCAGCATAATCTTCTAGCAGTTACAATATTCTCAGGTAATAAATATGAGGGATTCTTTTCTAAGGGTGTGTTTATCAGAGTTCATGTTGCTGCTTTTCTACAGCTGGTGGTTAGAAGGGACTCAGAGAGAGTTAAATGTCATATCCTGGATGCTTGCTCTGCAATTCCTTGGTTTAATGTGGATTTACTAAGGAAGGACATCCTTGAACATGAGGTCTGAAGAGTCCTGTGGCAGGGACATGGTGCATCCTGTGTGTGCTGCATATTATTTCAGACCAGGGATCTTCAATGCTTGAAGATCAGGCCCTTTTTCATGTGTCAGCTCTGTTCTCAGTACCCTGCTAATGGTGACTTTGGTACTTGTAATTTTGTCTTTTCTAATCTGATTTAATTTTCCCCTTAAAGACTGTAAGCCAGTTTGGTGTAATACTTACCTTGATGTTTTCCAAAATGCTGGATGTCTTGTCCTCATCACAAGAGCACAGAGCTGCTCAGGTCAGAAGGGACGTCTGGAACTCCTTTGGGTCACTCTGCCCCTCCAAGCAGAGCCAGCTGTTGTTTTCTTCATTGAACTGTCTTGTGAGTGAAGTGCAATGAAGCCCAGTAACTGAGATTTTTCTTTGGTTTTATCAAGTAGAACCTCAGTTATTTCATTCTGGTTTTTTTTCCTAAATGAAGAGTAGGCACTGGAGGGGAGGTGGCTGGGACTGTAGGCCAAGAACACGAAGGTGTGGAAATTATTACAAATAAAAGGTAGTCAGAGCTTTAAAAAACAAGTAGCTTCAGACTTAGGGGACCTCTTTATCTCCATCCTCAAGCTCAGATCAGACTAGCTGCTGAAACTGGACATGTGAATCAAGTCACGAGTGCTGTCATGGGTGGGAAGAGCAAGGGGCATGAGAAGCAGTGAGGCCACTGGACAGCTACAGGCTGGAATGGGGCAGTGTTACACAATCCTTCATTATCCTCTCCTTCCCAGTTTGTTGCAAACACTTGAATGAAAATGCTGCACCTTGTGTCTGTGCAGGAGAACTGTGCTTTTGGAGAAGGGAACCACAGCAGGTATCATCTGTCTGGACTTGAACACAAGGTTGTATGTGGCACCACAGGCAGGTGCAGCAGTGAAACAGTTCTAGGAGATGTTGAGAGGACACTTGTTGTACCCTTGTACAAAACCCTGGGGAGATCTGGTCTGGAGCATTCCAAACCACTGAGGACACCCGTGTTCTTGGAGGATGATTTCACATTGGTCCAGGTACAGAGAAGCTCAGGAAGCTTAAGACGAAAGGATAGGAGACCTGGGTTCATTGATCAGTGAAATAAAATCTGAGCAGGTTTTGATGGGAAAGAAAATAATTGTTTTAACTTGAGGATGATTTTGGTCTGTTGGTTTAGATTTAAAGTGGCAATGAGTAAGTTTAGACTGGGAAACAGTAAGAGGTGACTGATGATTAGAGAAGCAAGTCCTGGAAGCATCTTCAATGTCTATACTGACAAAACATTCCAATTTCCTTTGGATCTGTTTGTGGAGGTTATTTTATGGTATATCTGAAATAGCAGGAAAATGGACTTTTTAATCCACGAGATTCAGGCAATTCCCACAACTTCAGGTGATGTCCAGACCCAGAAAGGATCCCTGGGAGATGGTTCCACTTCCCTCCAGCTCCAGAATTCATGGGAAGTCCAGCTCTGTTAGGAATCTTTGCTCAGCCCTGACTCCTCAACATCAAAAGTGGATTTAGAGTCTGAGGTCCAGTTCTGTGCACTAATGAGGACAATAAAAATGCATATATCTGGGGTTTTTTTTGACAGTGAATAGTCAGTATATTACTAGTTGGATATAACTGCCTGGAGTAGCAGCAGCCTTGGGATTATATTTGTTTGAAATTAGGATTTATTTTGTGCTGTGGTTACAGAATGAGGGCTGCAAGTGCTGCCTGGAAAGGATGTTCCCCTGCTCATCTAAGCTGCAAGCAGGTGAAGCGTGAAATCTCTCAGCTTTTGCACTGCTTCTCCCAAGTTTTTAGCTTCCACTGGGGCTGCAGCAAATTGATTTTTCATTTTATATTCTAAGAGTGTATTATGCTGCTCTCCAGACAGTACAGAACTGTAGGCAGGGGTTTTTTAGTGAATATATTCATGGTGATAGAGCATAATCAAGAGGGGGTTTCGCTGTAGTTTTAAAAAGTACTGTATGTTTCTTTTTATTGCTAGTGAGATTATTCATTAAGGTCTATGAACACTTTATGGATAAAAAATGGGTTTCTTGTGCCCATATCATTCACGGGCAAAGCATCTTGTGTTTTCACTTTGGTTTGATGCCTTTTTTAAGCAGATACATAAAATCATAAAATGGCTTGGGTTGGAAGGGACCTTAAAGATTATCTAGTTCCAACCCATTAGCAGGGACACCTCCCAGCAGCCCAGGCTGCTCCAAGCCCCATCCAACCTGCCCTTCAACACTGCCAGGGATGGGGCAGCCACAGCTTCTCTGGGCAACCTGGGCCAGGGTCTCACCACCCTCACAGGGAAGAATTTCTTCCTAATGTCTAAACTGAATCTCCCCTCTTCCAGTTTTAATCCATTATCCCGTATCCCATCCCTCCCTGCCCTTGTCCCAAGCCCCTCCCCAGCTTTCCTGGAGCCCCTTCAGGCACTGGAAGGTGCTCTAAGGTCTCCCTGGAGCCTTCTCTTCTCCAGTCTGAACAGCCCCAACTCTTTCAGCCTGTCTCCAGAGCAGAGCTGCTCCAGCCTCTGAGCATCTTCGTGGCCTCATCTGAACTCACTCCAAAAGCTTCATGTCCTTCTTATGCTGGTTGCTGCTTGTTGTACTGGCTTATAGCAGAAATGCAGCCTTTCAGCATCATGCATGGTCCATCCGGGAGATGGGAAGCAAGCTATCTACTTTGTAAATCCAAGATCCATCCAAGAAATAGGGCTGGAGACAAGAGATGGGTCTACCTACAGCTGAGAGTCCCAGGATGAGCTCCTGGACTCTGGGCAGAAGATGTAGGTGAATGTCCAAGTGGTGCTGCTAGGGGCAATGAACTCCTGTGGGCACACACAGTGACAGACCTCGTATTTCATGAAGATGAACTGAAGTCTTTGACATCAATGACAGCAACTGGGTGGCAGGACTAAAGAAGACATGGATGGACTCTTCAAAGTTGGTAAGATGGGCACTGCCCCCAGGGTGTGGGGATACTGGGATCCGCTGGCACCAGCAGAGGATCACACAGTAAATTAAAACATTTTTCTCCTTATAATGTGGAAATCAGTGAAATGTGGTTATCTAGTGAAATACAAGGAATATTCCTATTTAGAGATCTGTAGTCCTGGATAGGAACACAGGGTAATACAGGAACCAGGGAGTGAAGCAACCTGCTGGGGGCTGGGCTGTAGGCAGTGGCAACCAGTGCAGTGTTTGTAACACCAGTTGTTTCCCCAAATGCACATAATGACTGCAAAACGAAACAAAAAATCATTACTTTTTTAATTAGGGCATTTGCATTGATACCAAAATAAATCGGATTTTATGTAAGCTGGCCTTGATTTTCCATCCTTCATGGAACTGCAAAGGAGAAGCCCTCCGGGCAATTTTCTTTTCATGAGAAGACATCCATCATTAATACGAAGCAGAAAACCATTGTCAGACTTCACACAGCATCCTAAAACAATTCCAGCAGTTCAGGACTTGTTGGGAGAATTTTGAACTTGGCTATAATCTTAACATCTTCTGGGAGCCTGATTTGCATTCAGAAGTGCCAGTGCAGCAAGGACAGGGCAGATCTTTTTTTTTTGACCAATGGAGTCTTGAAAGACCTGTTCACCATCTCTGAGTCCTTCACTTTGTAAACATTAACATTAACACTAGGAAGGGCTCTTTTTTATAAATCCTATTGTGCAGTCCTTGCAAGGACTTAACACTTTCAGCTCGAGCCACTGGGAGCATAAATATATTTTAGAAACAGCAAATAATGCCATTTGCATCTCACCAGGTGTAGAACAAATGATTAGGAGAGGCTGGTACATTTTATAGCCTGTTTTGGAGAGTAGTAGCTTGCTTATATTGAATAGAAACCCTGCAAAATATTATTTTTAAACCATTTTGTCTGAGATGTTGTTTTCTGAGAAATGTTTTCTTTTCCCAGCAGCCACACAGCCTAAATGGCCCAGGAGCACAGGTCACCTGCCTTCAAACTGGGGTACCTTGAAGGGAAACCTCTTCCCTACCCTGGTTCTTTCCCTTTATAGGTGTGAGTTTAGTGCACCTGGGCATTCTCCTACTCCTCATTAAATAGTGTCATACTCCTGCAGGGAGGCTTTTTCAGGTTGTGCATTTCATTAGGTTTGTGTTAAAATCTGTAGAAGTTTAGTAGACCACGTCTTTATGGATTCCAGTGGGGTATTTTTCTAGTCAAAACCAATAGCAAGTGGGTGTTGTGTTCTCGTTGGGCAACCTGACATCAGGGTGGTTTTGCCCTATGGAGATAAGTCAGTAGGTCCAGGTAAGAGATACTGACCATGACTTGCACCATCCATCATGATGGCCCACATGACCACTCTGTAGGTCTGCTTGGACTTCAGCACTGCCTACTGAGGAAAAATAGGGAAGAGGGTTCAGAGTGGCCCAAACTGTACCAGCTGGTCTTACATGGATAGTCCTAATGTTTCAGATAAAACTTCCTGTAGGTGACACTTGACTTGATCAATGTTTCTTCAATGAAAACCTCTCCTATGAAGACAGACTGAGAGAGCTGGGTCTGCTCAGCCTGGAGAAGGCTCTGGGGAGACCTCATAGTGGCCTTCAAGTACCTGAAGGGGCTCCAAGAAAGCTGGGGAGGGGCTTTTGACAAGGACTTGTAGTGAGAAGACAAGGGGTAATGGGTAAAAACTGGAAAAGGGGAGATTTAGGTTGGACATTAGGAGAAAATTCTTTAGTGTGAGGGTGGTGAGACCCTGGCCCAGGCTGCCCAGGGAAGCTGTGGCTGCCCCATCCCTGGCAGTGTTGAAGGGCAGGTTGGATGGGGCTTGGAGCAACCTGGGCTGGTGGGAGGTGTCCCTGCCCATGCTGAAGGTTTGCAACTGGATGATCTTTAAGGCCCCTTCCAACCCAAACCAGTCTGGGATTCTAATATTCTGGGAAGAGTGGTGGCTGCTCTGTCTAAAAGGGCTTGCAGGCTGCCAGAGGACTCTTGGCTGCAGAAATATCCCCAAATTTATACTTAGGATTGTTGGGCTTTTTCTTTCTTACTCTAAAAATTATTATAAAAACCCATTTTTCTTTGACCAAGTAACTGAAAAACCTCGACCAGCCACCTAGAGTAGATGAGTCATAGAATCATAGAATGGTGAAGGTTGGAAAGGACCTGAAAGATCATCTGGTTCCAACTCCTGTACTCTGAGCAGGGACACCTCCCACCAGACCGGGCTGCACAAGCCCCATCCAACCTGGCCTTGGACACCTCCAGGGAGGGGGCAAAGTCAGTGTCTGGTCCTTGGTGGTTGCTCAGCAGAAGCTGCTGCTGCTGTGGAAGGTCTGTAGCAGAGAGCTCCAGTCCCGTGGGACTTCTGGAAAGGTTTAGGTTATTTAGAACTCAACATGTGGTAATCAGGGTTTGCAAAGACAATAGGGAAAGAAAAAATTAGGTCTTCCCTGGTGGTTTTTTTTTTAATTTGCTGCAGGAAGACTCTCTGGAGGTTCCTAATTTGCTGATATTCCAGTTCTTTAATGCATTTTACCACTTTTCAGCACTGTACACTTGACCTCATTACAGTGTTTTTAACAAGGTTGATTGAAAGGTTTGTAGGACACGATATGTTGGTAATAAATGAAAGGGCAAAGAAAAAAAAGGGAAATAAATTCCAATATTAACTTGAACTTCGTAGTGGCTCAAAACCCCAGCATCTCCCATGTTATTTTGTTGGGTACTTTCTGTTTACACTGGGACTTCCTTGCATGTGGGGGATAAAAATTACCTTTATTGGGCATTCTAGGGAGCAGAACTCAAATATGGTGATCTGAGAAACCAGCCTTAGCTTTTAAAGAGAGGGGTTTGCCTACCAAGAGGCCTAAAAATGTCTCTACTCTATCAGTTTTGACAGATAGAACTTTAGCAGGCAGAGGAGCAGAAGAGGCTTGGCTGGGAAGGTGCTGCTTCCTGCTACTGGGTACCCACAGCTCATCAGGAATGTGATTTTGTGCCCAGAGGCTGAGTCTGGGGACACCACTCACCAAGTCACAGACTCATAGGATAGTTTTGCATGGGATGGACCTTAAAGACCATCTAGTTTCAACCCCCTGCATGGGCAGGGACACCTCCCACTAGACCAGGTTGCTCCAAGGCCCCAAAATCCCCAAAGTTAAGCAGAATCATGCCAAGGTTGCAGCAGTTGTGTCCATCTTCTGAGAAGAACACAGAGCCATGTTTGCTTCCATGAAAGGGCAAGTCTCAAGCAAATATAATGGTATAATGTTAAATTAAATCATCACAATGTAGTTTCTATTTTTTTGAAGAATTCTATTGGCGTTCTTAAAGGGTAGGTGTGGTAGGAGCAGTGAGAGCCAGTGTTGGAGCAGGACTTCAATGGCTTAGGGGGTATAGGAAGGTAAACAAGCAAACAAGATGAAAGTCATCTCAAAGATTTTGAAATCTAAGACAATTTTTTACAGCTTAAGGTAGAATCAGGAAGCAGAGGCTGCCATCTGCCCTTCTTTCTGCTTCAGGCTGCCTCCATCTTCCCTGTTTGCCTGAGCAGTGTGATCATTGCTCTTCTATCAGAAAGTCTTGGGAGTGTTTGAAAAGAAAACAAATCATTGTTCTGAAATCCAGCTGTTGGCAGCTTATCAGAAGCAAAATCATTGAAAGTCCCCAAGTTCTGTGTGCTGGGCTGGGCACCAAATTCGAACCAGTTAAAAAATACAGCTGCATTTCCTCTCTGAAACCATGGACTGGTGTCCAGTGGTGTCGTAACGTGACTTGGAAGAGCTGCAGGAACGTGGATAACGTTGCCACCTCATTCCACCCTGGATTTTGGCTTGTGCCCGGGGCAGGAGCCCTGCCCACATGTGTGTCCCCTCCTTCCTCTTGGGGCTCCACACCACGGCTTGGGTTTCCCCATCAGGTGCCCTAGAAACCCCCGCAGCAGCTGTGACCTTCCTTCACGTCCACGAGTTGGAAGCTGAAGGGGCTGTAAATCACCAGAGCTCGCCGAGGAGCAGAATATAGTCCTGGGCTGGAAGGAAGGAGCTTTCCTGGGGAGGAAATGGTGCAGGCAGAGGGGAGCAATGGAGCGTTGGGAGAGTGAAGGAGAGTCCTCAGAGGAGGAGCCCCGTTCCTCGGGGAGCAGCGACCAGTGCTCCTGCCACCCCGCCCGGACGGTGGACGAGTCAGTGCTGAGGGGCCTGATGGGGACACTTCTGGCAGCTGCTCCTGCCCTGCTGCCTTGCACCACCACTGGTTGCCTTTGCATCTATTGCTCTGCTTTTAAAGGACTTGCTTGTTGCATGTAGTGCCCTGCACTGCTCACTGCTCTTTGCGCTCAGTGCCGAGCGCTTGGAGGAGTTGCCTGTGCATCTCATGCCCTGCACTTTTGCTAGCTACTTCTGCATTTCGTGCCCTGCACGTGTTGTACTTGTTGCATTTAATACCCTGCACTTCTAATAGCTGCTTTGTGTTCAGTGCCATGCCCTTCTAGTGATTACCTGTTGCATTTGATGCAGTGCCTGGTTAGTAATCACTTTTGCATTTAATGCTGTGCACTTCTGGTAGCTGCTTTTGAATTAAGTGCTGTGCACTTCTACACTTCTTATCTAGACTTGTTGCATTTAATGCCCTGCACTTCTAGCAGTTAAGTGTTACATTTAATGCCATAATTCATAATAGATTATTCAGATAATTGCTTTGAATTGAAGGCTGTGCAGCTCTGCGCTTCTGATCCTGACTTGCTGCATCGAATGCCCTGTGCTGTACCCTGTGGAAATAACCTTTGAAAACACAGGCTGACAATTTGTGTTGCTTGGAGGCAGCTGAGGTGAGTTCAGAGCTTGGTGCCACGGCCCTGTAGGTCATTTTTCAGCCAGTGTGAGGTGTTGGCAAGTGTTTGGGAGTCTGAGTGTGTCTTGTATTTCGCTGCTGATGCACAGAAAGGGTTGGTTGTTTCTACAGAACTGAAAAGATTATGATTTTTTCCCTTCTTTTTTTAGAAATTTGGGGAGGTTTTTAATCTTGCTTGGGGCCTGCTTGGGAAGCACCCCCTGACACCAAGGCAGAACGTGGCTTTCCCTGAGCTCAGTGTTTGTGGGATGAGGGTCCTGCAGAGGTGGCAGAGGAGGGCTGTAGGCAAGGATACTCAAGCAGAGCAATTTATTGTCACAACACTTCATAGATGAGCCAATTTATTATTCATTTTAAATAAAACCAACTTGTTCCCCTGACTTAGCAGTAATTTCTACTGGGGCAGAAAACAAGGAACCCTCAGAACTGTGTGACCTTCTGCAGGACAGACCCTTCCATATCCCTGGTTTGGGTGTTTGTGCCAAGTGAGATGCCCTTTGGGAAAGTTCCTGCCTTCTGCATGAATTCCATGCTGATTGAAAGGATGTATTAAGTACAAGATAATGGAAACTGTAACAGTTTCTTATGCCTTTAAATCTCGAATATGTGCTTTATTTAAAATGTTTGAACTGAAGCCACCAGTAGTATTTTCCTTGTCTGTAATCATGTAACTATATTATAGTAACTATAATCATGTCTGTAATCTGTAAAGGTGTAAACTGTATTCTTGTGGCAGAAAGACATCTGAGATAATGGGACAAATACGTTGTTTGAACTGGAATTACTGAGCAACCAAAAAGTTTGCCTCATTGTTTTAATGTATTAATAGATGTATTATATATTGCTACAGCAACTTAATGGGGTATTAAATAACATCATTCCTTATTCTCTCTATGTTTACTAAAACTTTAGAAGTTAATAGAGATAATTGTCTACTGCTTTTCAGCTGCTTCTTTCTACTTGCTTTCAATTACCATAATTTTGTTTATTGGTATGGAAAAACTAACAGCAAAACATAGTTAATTTAATTGAAAATAGCATTTGAATGTAGGCTGGAATGTTTGTGTTTCTTGCATTTGTATTTCTGCTTGCTCTATGTTAAAGATACTAAAGATAGTTCAGCAGTAATTACAGTTAATTAATGATTACCTTAAAGGGAGTGTGCTGATGCCTGTATGAGTGCACATGCACCATGCTTATTTTTTACTGTTACTGCTTTAATATTTCCAGTCTTTCAACAGGGGAATGGCTCTTTCTAACAGCATTTTTTAATCTCATTTTCTGCTTCAGTAGAAAAGTAGAAATGTGCAGTGGTTTTGCAGCCTAAATGAATTAGGTGTGTTTAAAAGAGGTGGGTTTCTTTTGCTTGTAATCTACTTCTCCTTCATATGTGGAAGGATTTGGAGTGGATTTGAATAAAACAGTAACCCAGAATCCTCTTCATTTGTTTGGCCAACACAGAAAATGAAGCAACATCTCTCTAACCCTGACAAAACACTAAGTTGGTCTGGATTACCTTCATCTTTTATAGCTTGGGCTGGCCATGGCCAAATTCACGGCAGGGAAAGGGAGAACACAAAGCATTTGGTAACAAAGATACAGAAAAAATATTTCTAAGGGTATATTTATTTCATATTCAACTTTTTGAAATGCTGAGACCTTTCAAAAGTTCAACCTAGTCCAGGTCCTGTAGCCTACCATCCTGCTTTTCTGGATGCCTCCTGTCCCATTGTTGTGACATTCAGTACATTTCTGGGTAGAAGGACACGAGCACAAGTCTACATGTTCATAAAGAAGTTATGCAAATAGATGATGACCTTGATAAAACTGCTTCTGTGCACAAAAGTGCATAGGAAGGAATGAGAAGATATGAAAAGCCTGGGCTGATTTGTGGCTGATGTCTGATTAATGAGGAGAACCTGTTTGGTGGCATCTGCTCACGTGTGGGTTGCAGCTTCTGCAAGCCTGAAGCCTGCACAGATGCTGAAGTTCAGCTAAATATAGGGAAGAAGCTGTGCAAGCCCCAAACTCATCCTTGAAGTGCTTTAAGAGTGCAAGATGGTTGGAAAGAAAAGGTTGCCATGAATGTAACATAACTGACTTCAGAAATGTATTTTCTCTTTCAGGGAGGATGTCAGAACAGCCAATGTCATCGCGGCTGAAGCAGTAACTTGTCTGGTCATAGACAGAGAGTAAGTACAGCACTTTCCTGCTGTGGGGGGGGGGATTTCTCCAGGTGGACCCTTTTCCAGTTCTTAACAAAAGCCTTTTGATTATTTTCTCCAGAGAAAGTAATTTAATTGTGAGTAATTCAGTCATGGTATCTGTGTGTCCTTGATGAAGGAGAGGGAAGGCCCCCCTAAATCAGAAAGATGAAACTCAGGAGTGACAAATGCAAGCAAATAAGCAGCACAAAAAGACAAACTGGAAGTAAACGGGGAGATGTCATGGCTGTGGAAATGGATATGGGTGTTATGGTGGAACACAGGTTGAGTCTATGTTGGCAAAATATCTGGAAAAGCATCGAGCTTCTGGCCAGATGTTGTTCTAGTCAATGTGGGGATGGGGAGCCCTCATCATGGCCCTGCTTGAAGCTCTGCAGCACAAAGTAGAGGAGATCAGAAGAGGAAAAAAAGTCTTCTATAGGGAGCTTGCTGGAATGAGGGGGGTTAATCTAGAAAAGAAATGCCTGGGTTCCCATAAACTGCTGCAAATTCAGGTGTTCTCTACAATTGTTGGGAACGGGGTAAAAAAAAAATCAGCATTACCTTGAAAATTCAGCGTGACTCTTGGGGTGGTTTTCATGTTGTGAGGGCAGTGAAGCACTGGCACAGGCCATCCAAAGATATGGACAAATCTTCCCTGGGAATCCTGCCAAGGGAACGTGGTGTAGATCTGTGAGACCATGAGAGAGGAGGGTGGGATGAACGGTGATTGACTTGTCACTGCCTCCTGCGCAAGAGCCCAGAGCAACCTGCAGGAGGGAGGTGAAAGGCAAAAGGAGGTAGCTCTTCACATGGGGATCCCCCACAGAGCTGGAGGAAAAGGAGAAGAGTTTGCAAATGTTCAAAAGGTAAAGAAATCCATTGGATTTTTTAAATACCTACCTTTGGGCTAGGGGCTTTCAGAGAGGTGTAGGAGAGTACAGAGGCAAATATCACAGGCGGTTGCTCTGTCCTTGAACTCTTCCCTGAACACACTGTCTTGATGCAAGACACTGGCAAAGGTCAGGTGCTGTATTAGGAGGGTCATGGCTGAACTGGGGAATACTACTTTGAAAATCCTAGGTCTTTAGGTATATAAATTTGTTTATGGCCAATCAGTAAAAAATTATGGTCTTTCTGTTGAAAACAGATGGTGGACTTCAGCACTGTCAGCTGAGTGGCTGCTTTCACATACACAAGCAAGGTAGCCAGGGAGGTAAAAGACATGCTATCCCTTACCTCTCTGTGGGGCAAAGAGGAGAAGAATTTGCATGATTAGGTAATTTAGCAAGCCATAATTAAGAGGAGTGGAAAGCAACAAGTGATTTATGCTTTTTTTCCCCGAGCACTTCAGTAAGGGGTATTTTTGGTTTGCACTGTAAGCACGAAAAAAGCCCAAATTAGCCAGTAATTGTAGAGTCAGTCATTCCAGCTCATTTTACAGACTTCTTTGCTTGTCTCTTATGCCTGTTTCCCAGTATATAATGTCCTTGAAATATTAAGGAAGTAGGAGTTAAATTTGAACTGATGAAGCTGTAGATAATCTAGAGCAGAGTCTAGTAATACTCTGCAATTAGCAGCAGAGTAACACTATTTATAAGAACCCTATTTATAGTGCAAGGAAAAGCAATGTTATTTGGAGCACTGTTTATAGTTCAGGGAAGGTTGTCCTGTGTCCTGAGTAGTTCTGGCTTTCTCATCTCTTAGATTCTTATTATTTTATAGGCAGGCAAACAACTGTAGAATCTACTTTTACTATGGAGGAAATAATCTTAAGACTTCTGGACATTTGGAAAATTGTGCAGACACTGTTCTGTTAATAAGGAAAAATAGTGTTTGTTTCTTTCCAGATACAAAGTATTACAATTCTGGTTTGTTATGGGGCTCATGGTAAATGTTCATGTGGAGTTACACTGGCAGGCAGCTTTGCCTAGAGCCAGAAGCTGTTCTGCACAGGAGGAGGAGTGACTCGTGTCACTAAGGTTGTCCAATATTTTGCAGTCTAAGAGAAACTTTTTGCTGAATCACACGTAACTATTGAAGCAGCAATTCTCATGCTCTGTGTGTGCCTCAGTCTGAAACATTTCAGCAACAACTGATGTTGCAATTTCAAGAACAAGTTATGGAGAAATACCACTTCCTTAACAGTCCAGGTATTTCTCTCAGGAACTGGAAAATTTCAGTCTTGCTGACAATAGAGTTTAATATTTCCCATCGGCATTATCTTGTCCTCAGGGCAACTCTACAGCTTCCTTGTAGAAGTCTTCCCAAGACTTCCAAAAATTGTTCGAAGCAAGTCCTGGCAGAGTTGGGTTTGAGATGGGACATGGCTTAAGCTTGAGAAGATGAAGTGGTTTGCCTAAAATAATTCCTGAAATTCAAAAATATCTGTTAAAATGCTGCATGTGAGTTGAAAATCCCACGAGGAAAGCCAAACAGTGGGGCATGATGGATCTTTGATTACCAGACTCTCACACATGGGTGCTGCCTGGCTTTTTCATTGCCTTCTGAAACACCCAGGCCAATTGCAATCACAAAAACACCCCAAAGACACCCAAAAAGCACTGCAGCAGTTTCTTGCAAGTCTCTTGCAACAGTGGATTTTCTGCATCCTTTTCTGATGTAGAAATGAGCAGAGTCCTGTTCTGATGGAGGAAATGCCCTGCAGTGCAGCTAGAATTTGATTTGTCCCACGGACTTTAAGCTGTTTTGTTCCCACTTGTCCTGAAAGCATTTGTTACAAAGGGCAACGCTGGCAATTCTTTCCATCTTACAATTATCTTTTAAGTCCCTTCCTTTCCCGGAATAATTAATTTCAGTGGGATTTGGTCCTTAATGCTCTCTGGCTTCATCAGCAGTCCCCACCACACAGGAGGTGAGATGAAGCCAATCAATCCAGCTCCAGCCAAGCTGTAGGAGAAATTTCAGCTGACTTTGCTAAGGCTTAACATCAGATCATGCTGCATTTCAGTCCCAAGGGAATGAATAAATATTGCTTGTGGATACTCAATGAGCTGAACATCCTTTTCTCTAAATTGGAGAGATGGATGGATGGCCACTTTGGTAGGTAAGGAATTGGCTGGATGGTCACATCCAGAAAGTAGTGGTCAACTACTCAAGGGCTGGATGGAGATATGTGAAGAGTTGTGCCCCTCAGGCGTCTGTATAATATCTTCACCAATGCCGTAGTGGGGTTGAGTTCACCCTCAGCATGTTCACAGACAACACCAAGCTGAGTGGTGCAGCTGATATGCCTGAGGGACGGGATGCTATCTAGAGGAACTTGGACAGCTTGAGAAGTGGGCCTTTGTGAACCTCAGTGAGGTTCAACAAGGCCAAGTGCAAGGTCCTGCATATGAGTCAGGGCAACCCCTGGTATCAGTACAGACTGAGGGATGAAGGGATGGAGAGCAGCCCTGAGGAGAAGGACTTGCAGGTACTGGTAGATGAAAAGCTGGACAAGAGCTGCCAATGTGCACTTGCAACCCAGAAAGCCAACCATGTCCCAGGCTGCATCCAAAGGAGTGAGGCCAGCAGGTTGGGTGAGAGGATTCTTCCCCTCTACTCCACTCTGGTGAGACCCCATCTGGAGTCATCAGCACAGGAAGGACGGGGACCTGCTGGAGCACCTTTCCTAGGAGGGAGTTGGGGTTTAGCCTGGAGAACAGAAGGCTTCTGGGAAACCTTATTGTAGCATTTCAGTTTTTAAAGAGGCCTACAAGGTGGGGACAAGCTTCTTAGCAGGGTCTGTAGTGAAAGGACAAGGGGTGATGGTTTTCAATGAAATAGAGGGCAGATTTAGACTAGATAGAAGGATGATATTTTTGCACTGAAGGTGGTGAGGCACTGGCATAGGTTGTCCAGAGAGGTGGGAGATGGAAACATGCAAGGTCAAGCTGGATGGGGCTCTGAGCAATCTGGTCTATTTGAAGATGTCCCTGCTTGTTGGTAGGGGTTTGGACCAGATGACCTTTTTAAATGTCCCTTGCAACCCAAACCATTCTGCCAACCTCTAGGAAGATGTCCTTCAGCAATAACCTGAATGAGAGAAAGATTAACAGTCTCAGTGTAGAACTTTTAATTTGCTTGTTCTTTTAAATTAGGTGAATTATTTCACAGACTCTGCATCATATTTTCTGATACTAGCATGGGTGGCCTGACAGAAACACAGGAACTTTGTTAAGGGATCTCACCACTGGGCAGCCTGGTGTCTTCTTCATCAAGCTTAATCTTGATGGTGAGAACATGTTGATTCAACCAGGCTTTCTGAAGGGAAGGAGATGCTCTTCCTGCCAACCACATAGCACAGACCCAACTGGGGGGCTTGCATTTGGCTTGTGAAGTTCTGCAGAATCCACATATTGGGAATTCTAAAACTAGACATCAACCATTTCAAGGGATGTGTAGAAGCCTTTGGGTATTTGGGGAGCCAAGCTCATGGCAAAAACACTCTTCTTGCCATCAAATGCATGAGCTAGGTAAACATATCAATATTTCAAAACAGTTGTTAGTTGCCAGATGTCTTTTATTAATTTTTAATTCCAAGAGCAAATTTTTCTTTAAAATGAGCAGGCTCTCTGTGTGTCTGACTTGCCAAGACCCTGTGTGAAATAAAATGGAGACTGTTGCTAGTTAAGAACTTCTTACAGTGCTGCTGCTGTAATTTGTCCTCCAGCAAGATGCCACTTGTGGGAGATGCCCAACGTTGTTGCCTCCAAAGTGTTTCCAGGTCAGCCCGATTCATCTCAGTGAATCTTCAGGCTCCCTGAAGGGGTAATTAGATTTGTTGCAGGGGTGCAGTTGGACTGATTGGGGTAAAGTTAACAAATGCTGGATTGGGTGGATTAGTTCTCTTGGAAATTTTCAGTGAAACATCTGATTAAAATGGTGTAGACATAACGTGGGACAACCTTGAGCAGCTGTTCTGTAAATCCATTCGAATAAGCACATACAGACACACTTGGAGATCTCCACGGTTTGTGTGGAGATGGAACAGGAGGAAAAGGTTCAAACCCCATTCCTAACATTTTGATCATCACTGGCACCCCAAGAGAGAAGTCGGGGCAACTTTTTAACTCTTTTTTTCACACATACCTCCTGAAACTGAAGAAGTGTTTGAAACTGTTGATAGATTCTCCTGGACTGTAGAAATATTTACACTGAAACTGATTCAGCTTCATCTTTTATTTATATGTGTGAGGTTTTTCTCCTACCCATATAATTTATTTATGTTGATACCAATATTTTCCTGCAAGGCTGAGATTTACCAGGTGTAAATGCTGTGGGGACTGGCAGAACAGAATTACCTAATGCAAATGGTTGAGAAAGGAGCTGAAAGATAAGAGCCACTAAACCTCAAGGCACAGCAGCTGCTACAAAACTAGGTGGTGTTTGCAGACACTGAGTGCTAAATGCTGGGGTTTTTTTCTGCTTATTGTCTTCCTTGGTTACACATTTCCAGATGATACAGGTATTTTTAAGGAAACATTTTTACATTGCAGGCATTTTCAGATTTTTCACTTTGTATTTTACATGTTTTGTCTGTATTTCTGAAAGCCTGATGTTGGTTTTTTTTTAACAGGAGTGGGGTAGCTTTGAGGTGTCAAGAAAGGTAACAACCTGTATCAACCCTCTTGGCAATGGAAATTGGAGAAAAATAAAAGAAAAATGTATTATCTTAGCATGACTGAGCCCATACAAGCTGAGCTGAACTCTTTCATGGGGGATTTTAGGTGTTGCTGCTTTACTGCTTTTCCCAGCTGTAGTGAAGTTTATCCATGGAGAAAATTGGTTATGAGGAGATAATAGAAAAAAATAAGAGAGAAGACTATGCAAGGAAAAAAAAAAACTAAGCCCTTTTCTGACCCAGATCTTGGGCAAGTTGTGACTGAGATGAAACTTTAACAACCTTGAGCTAGACAGTGCAGAAGTGACTGGAGTGAGATTTGTTCCCCTGCCCATTCCCAAGTCTTGCTGAAGATACTTGAATGAAAACTTAAGGATATGAAGGTGTTGTTACTCCTTTCAGTGACTTTTTCTTGTTTGCCCATTTGTTTCAAGAGGCAAAGATTTCTTTTGGATTGCCAAAGAAAAAGGAAAAAATAAATAAATGTTTAACTTTGCCACGTTTTCCAAAGCACATGAAAGCAAACCAGGCCTAACTATTTTAAATTGCATTTTGAGCCTCAGGTCATGTCTTAGAGTGTTCCAGGATGATTATGGCGTTACTGTGACTTGCTTAATTGCCTAAATGCCTGTTTGTGGTGCAATTAAGCACTAACATACACATCTCACTGTTGCCTTTCAAGGGTTTGGCTTCATACTCAGCACAGGGAAGATAAATCTGGATGTGTTGAATGAGCTGAATCATTCAAATTTTCACCACTGAGTAAGGAATTTTGGATGAAAAGATAATCTGGTTATTAATGCAGCTTAACATTGAAAATTGCAGCCTGCCTTGTTAGAAAACACAATTTCCATGCAAGAAAAAAGGGGTCTTTGCCTTCTCTTCTTCTTTAATGGGTTTCCATTGCTTTTCCTGTGCATAAGATTATTTAGGCAAATGATGTCGATGGTATAATGTAAAATATTGTGAATTTAATTAAGTGGAAAATTCGAGGAATTTGTGTGGGCAGAGGCTATTTCCAGAGCAGCAGTGACTTGTCCAGAATTTTCCCCCTGTCCTGGTCGCTGGTGAAGCTGCACCTTGAATCCTGGGGTGAGTTCTGGGCTCCTCAGGACAAGCAGGACATGGAGGGGCTGGAGCGTGTCCAGAGAAGGGCAAGGGAGCTGGGGAAGGGACTGGATCACAAGTCTGAGCAGGAGCAGCTGAGGGAGCTGGGGGTGTCCAGCCTGGAGACAAGGAGGTGAGGGGAGACCTGCTGGCTCTGCAGCTGCCTGAGAGGAGGCTGGAGCCAGGGGGGGTTGGTCTCTTCTTCCAAGTGACAAGTGATAGAACACGAGGAGATGCCAGGGGAGGTTTAGATGGGGTATTAGGAGAAACTTATTCCCTGAAAGGGCTGTCAGGCCCTGGCCCAGGCTGCCCAGGGCAGTGGTGGAGTCCCTATCCTTGGAGGTGTTTAAAATCCATGCAGATGTGGTGCTGAGGGGCACGGGTTAGTGGTGTGTCGTGGTTCTTTGTCTCTCTCCTGCCTGGCTCGCCAATAATGTTGGGGTTTGGGCCCAAAACACACACTCTGGGATGAGGAGGACAAAGCTCCTGGGCTGAGACAAAGGACAAGGAGGGATCTTCACCCGTTAAGGTCCCGGGCAAAACAGACTCAGCTTGAGGGGAAAAATAATAATGTCCCACCAATCAAACACAGCCCGCAGAGTCCCGGGGGCTTCGGGAACAGGCACCTCCCCTGCCCGGGGGCTTCCACAGCTGCACCATCCCAGGCCACGGGCAGCAAATCCGAGTCCACTGGCCAAGTTCACCCTTCCTGGCACCCCCAGGGCATGTCCCACCAGGTTCCTCCATGGATGCAGGGGCACAGCTGCCATCTCGCCATGGGCTGCAGGGAAACTGCTGCTCGGGCACCTTCTGCCCCTTCTTCCTCAGCAGCCACCAGCTCCCTCTGCCTCTCCAGCCCAGCTCTTCTCTTTTCTTTAGGTGCTGCTCTGCTCAGCTCTCACATCACTTCTTTTGTATGTTCATGGCAGAGGCATCTCTTGTCCCTCTAATGGCTCCTTGGCTGGTTTGGAGCAGGGGCAGCTTCTCAGCTTCTCACTGGAGCCACCCCTGGGGCCCTTCCCCTGGTACCAAAAAACCCACCAAACCAGACCAGAAGAGTGGTGGCCTTGGCAGTGGTGGGTTAACAGGTGGACCTGATGACCTTAAAAATCTTTTCCAGCCTAAGTGATTCTGTGATTCTATGAAAGGGCTATGCTGGACAGGCCTGTTGCAGCAAGCAGCTCTAGATACAAACCAGTATAAATCCCTCTCCCACCTGTGGTCTCTCATATTCATTACAATAATGGGTAAATATGACTGCTGTTCATCAAGCAGGGTAATTAAACCTTCCATTCTTCTGGAAGCTGTGTCCCTGCTCACCCTGTGCACACAGGCTGCCTCACTCAGGGTCAGGCATCTCCTGATGCAGCAGAACACTTAAGTACCCAGTTAAGACAGTACAGCATGTTTAAGCTGCTTGGGCAAAGCTTGGTCCAAGAACTTCACCCATGCTTGAAGGCAGAGGGAGGTGAAGTCACCCTGGCTAACCTCATGGGTTACAGGGTTACAGCATTTCCCACAGCTGCCCTCTGCTCAACCCAGCCACATCAGGTCAGGGAGTTCTGCTCTTTGTATTTTCCCCAACATCCAGGATTTTGGAGCTTTTGGGGCAGTAGGTTTTTCACCTGTGACTCTTCTATGTTATGTCATGTGGTCTGAAACCACATGGTTTAGGGGGAAAAATGCAAATGATCTGCAGACTGTTCCTTTAATTAATCTTTCTTTCCCTCGCCTGCTGAATAACATTTATTCTCTTTCACCCTAACAGTCTTTGTTGAGAGAGGGCCATATGAAATAGTCTCCTCTTATTATTACATTTGTACATTTGGTCCCCAAAGGGGATGTTTATTTTTTTAATGGCTTTTTACAACATTTCAGTTCATTTTTTTCAACTTCTTGCCAGCCAGGTCCGTGCTTGGGCTCTATGTTTAGTGTCTCAGGAGTGTCACAAACGTAAAGAAGCTAGAGGAACTACAGGACTTGCATTTGCTGAAGCTGTGACCTTAAGGCAGGGGTTAGTCAAGAGGCTGTGGTTTGCAGCAGCTCAGCCTGCCTCATCAGTCAGCTCTTGTCTCACTGTGCAAGTGGTGCTTTCTCTTTTATAAAAAAGAAAACCTGTCTGTGACAGATATGCTGGGAAAATGAAAACGTAGACCAGGGAACTGTGCTTCTCACCTGGAATACTTTTCAGTTAAAGGTATGAATAGATTTTGATTCTTAAAATTACTAAAAATCTTCAATTTCTAGTTCTTAAGTCTGTGAGACTGTGTAAGATCACTACTAAAGACATCATATTTGTAGTTTTAATTTTTTTTGTCCTGTGGATTCTTGCTTGTTGATCAAACGGTCACTGGGTCCATTTGTTTGAGTCACTCATGATATAAAAAGGTTTTCTAATTCTTTTTCCCATCTGTCCCTGCCCTTTGTGTCTCCCCTGGGACCAGAGGATGGTGTTAGGGGACTGCCCAAGCTCCTCACAGCTCAGGCACTCCTAACATTTCGCCTCAGCTTCCTCTGTTTAACCCAATTAAAGGCAAATTTCCTCCTAAATGTCATTAGAGCAATTTGCCTTATGACAATTTGCTCGTCTTTCCGCCCTCGCTCTCTTTTCCTTCTCCTCTTTTTTATTTCTCTCTGCTGGGTTTTGGCTGCTGTTTCTCTGAAGATGAGAAAGCTTACCTACAGCAATAAAGGTTGTCCTTCAGTTTGAAAGCAAGGGTCTTTCCAGGGTTTCTGGTTGGAGGACAGGAATGTGGTGGCATTTCACCATCATGGGACTTACCAGCCACCTTGACAGACTGACTCTAAAACTTACATTGGAGGGAGGGCAAACTTCAGAGGTAATTTCTGTGGGTTCAGTACCTGAAAGAGCTGGATAAATAAGTTGAGATCTTCCTGGCATAGGTTATTGCATTTTTACCCCTTTTCCAGCATGTCTGAGGCCATGTTTCCCAGTGGATACCTGGCTCTGGTTTGGTTGGTCACAGCCATCTCCAGCATCAAGGGACGGCCCATGGTGCTGCTGACGTGCCATGTTACCTTGCTTGGCTCCCAAATGGAGACTCTTCTTCTAAAACTGTCCCTTTGCTTTTACAGCTCCTTCAAACATCTGATTGGTGGCCTAGATGATGTCTCAAATAAAGCCTATGAAGATGCAGAAGCAAAAGCAAAGTAAGTGTCTGCTCGTTGTGTTCTGTGTAAAATCTTAACCTTGTTTCTGTTGATGGCACATCATTGTAATTAAAAAAAAAAATCCTACATTTTCTCAACACAAATAATAGAAACCAGCTTAAAAAGTAGCAAATAAGATGCTTACTCCATGAATACAGGAGGACCTGGGGGAGATGAGTCTCCTCAGGTCACTGCCCAAAGATGAGTGATTCCAAGGTCCATCTTAATCTCTTAATCACAATATGAGTCCGTGGAAGTGTTTGATCTTCAGAATTTATCACAGAGTAATCATCTTGAAATATGTTATGGTGAGAAACTACAGATCCTGGGAAGCTCAAGTAGTGAAGGAAAAGGTTGTTGAATCTGATTTGTTTCTTCAGAGAGGTTGGTCAGACATCTTCACAACATCAAAGCATGTTCTGAGACAATGGAGTGTGTCACCTGTGAATGTCTAGGAGAGCTACTTTGATGTGAAGGAATGTATTCATCTGAAGTCCAACTATAAATATTAATTCCTCTCAGAAGTGAAGTGCAGTATATTTTAAAATATTTCCAGAAGAGCCCTACTCTCCATTCATTCTTGACCTATAGATTCCTTTTAATAGGAAAACCTTATTATGTCTGTACTTGGGTGCTATACCAACAATAAAGCTTTTGAAGAGGAGCATGTTCAGATTAGAGTTGCTACTGAACAGAAGCCAGTGGAATTCAAAGGCAAAAAAAAAGCTGTTTAAAAGAAAACTGAAGTTCCTCCCTACAAAATGATTTTAATTTTCCTCTCATAAAATTATTTTCATTTTCCTCTTACAAATTTATTTTACTTCTGGGTTGTTTGGTTTTTTGTTTTTTTTTTAATTTTATACATAATCACTTCTCATTTGAGCCAAAGGGGTTTGCAATACTGTGTAAGAAAGGAATTTAGCACTTCTCTGGAGAGAAAATGAGATACCCTGAGTAGCTGGTAGATTAAAAATACACTTTGTGTTTGTTTCTGAAAGTAAATACGTGTCCCAAGGTATTTAGTTTCTTGGGCAAGACTTGCTAATATTGCAAAGTTACCCACAACTTAAGATAGTAGTTTCTTCTTTATCCTCTTTGAGTCACACTTGAAATACATTTTTAATCATGTTAGTTTATTTTAAGTTGCTCGAATGCACCCCAGGGTTTCATTTTTGTTTAGAATTATATTTCCCTGCCCCAAATCAAACATTTGAGCTTTCTTCTGCAAATGTTTAATTTCTCTACAGTTTTTGTTGATTTTATTACAAAGGCAAGAGGCTCTCAGCCTCTTTTACCATCCCAGCAAATAGGTAGGTGGGGCATAGAATGCAAAGTCAAGTGGACCCAGTGGCAGAAAGTAGCTATTAGATATTATAGATAAAACTACATTATTTTATCTCTTAACTATTAGTACCAACTGGAAGCCTGGCATTTTAATGCCAGTAGAAGGTTATGCAGAGAATTTTACAAAGTGTTGGAAAATCAAGTTGAGCAGCTTCAGAGAGATGGTCCCAAGTATCCCAGGCAATTGTTATTTTAAGGTGGTTTTTGGTTGGTTTGTTGTTGGCTTTTTTAGTGCTACTATTTGGGTTATGTTGATTTCCATCCGAACAAAAAGGAAGAAAACATTGGCAATGAAACTGAGGAGTTTTGGGTTTCGTAATGGCATGATGTTGTTATCACAGAAGCATTTCTAAGGTTCCACCACAACCCGTTAGCACCAAGCAGGGTTTGCAAACAGGACTCACCATTCCCCATCCCGTGGTCTGTCTTTTCACACCTACAACCTTGAGCTGCATTGTTAATGGAATATCACCTGGTGATTTATTAGCACAGGCAAGGTTTGTGTGTGCAGATGGAATCAGAGGCTTTTTCAGGAGTATTTTGTGAGTTTCAAGAGAGGACTTTCAGGATCCCTTCTGCTCTTTATATCATGTCTCTAGGGAGGCTGCAGGTTTGGACCTGTTCTGGATCAACTCTTCACTTTGGGAACCAATGGGCCGACATTGACCTTAACATTTTGGAGCTTTAATCTCCTTTATTCCTATTCTTTTCTTATTTAATGCTGATGGAAGGGCAAACTGAAGGATTCTTGACAATGGAGGAATTGTTCCCCAGAAGGAGGAATCGATTCGTTTTGATAGCAGCTTTTCTATCTTCCCAGCCAGAGGCCTGGGCTTGAGTCCTCTTCCTCAAGACCGTAGATGACAGTGACATTATCACCCTTCACATATGGACATTTTGACTTTGAGAAAGGAGAAGGGATCACAGCTTTTTTTGCCTGGGGAAACATTAAAAAACAGGAATGCTCTTTCAAAAGACAGGGCATTTGTTAGTGAAATACCATGTTCAAGTTTGCTCAGCTCCTTGAAAGGAGCCCCTGGTGTCCCTGCAGAAATTTTTGTTGCTCAAGTTATTGTTCCTATATCTCACAGGAGAAAACTCTTCTGGGAGAAAAGTCTCCTTGGCAGACATTTTCACTGGGATTACTTTTCAAGCAGCTGTTAATTAGCTCTAGCTAATTGTCCTTCAAGGGCTTCTCTTTACTGAGGGTGAGTTTGGTAAAGGGAAGAACTCAGCATTGGTGTTGGGTGAGGCTTTACACAAATCACACTGCAAAAGATTTCCCTCTTTGGGCATCCTTGTAGCTGGCACCTCATTTCCAGTGCTTGTATAGCAGGTGGCAAAGGGCCTCTGGATAGAAATTTTCTGCACACCCCTGTCTCACCAGGGACCAGAGGGATCCACACTAAGCTCAGATGTTCAGCAGATGTAACCACACAGAATAAATACCAAGGGCATCAGTGTGAGACATCATCACTATGGAGTGTCAGAGTCTGCTTTTCATCAGTGTGGTGGCCACGTTGAGGGCCAAAATGTGAGCAATTTCATATTTTCTTATCAGTTGCTGTTGGTTAAGAGACGTGAACTCAAACGGTACGTACAACAATATCTACGAAATGGCAGGATTTTCATCTAAATCTGCCATATCAGGGTGATAATTAAATTGCGGTGAATCTGTAGGCTCAGCAGAAGGGCAGGTTTAGACTACATCCAATGCAGGATTCGGGTTCCTAAGCAGGATTGGGCCATGGTCAGAAGTTCTCTGCAGAAATAGCTACCAAATAGGTGGCACTGGTGGAGTTTTTTATTCTCCGTGCTAAAGTGTGACCCTGGGGTTCCAGAGCTGCTAGTCCCAGGGCAGGGTGTGACTGAGAGGATGCTGGGCAGAAGTTACTGAGTCAGAGGCTCTTTCTATGTAGCCAAAAATCCTCCAGGGCTGAATGACTTTTTGTTGAGTTGATCTCTTGGCTACCTGGTGTTTTTCCACCCAAGCCTTGAGGTATGGTTAAGGTGCTCCTAGGACCTGAGAAAGTGTAACTCAGCTACTACTTCCTACCCATGGGCATGATTTGAAGGAAGGAGCAAGCTCTGCTCAGCTCTTGAAGGCAAAGAAAACACAAACCACCATTCAAAAATAGTTCAGCTGAGCAGAGGGGCTTCCTGCACCTCTAAATGAGGTGTCAGAGAGGGGCCATGGCTTTGGGGATCTGCTTACTGCCTGGGATGGTTGTAGGTGTCTCTCTGTTCAGCATGGGCACCTTTGGATTGTGTCCTAAATGCCTGCCTCTTGGCCTACACGAGCAGCTGGGATGCCCAACACCTGGCTGTGTCAGTGCTCCAGTTGGAAGCTGCCCAGGAGTCCCTGCCAAGCAGACCTCAGAGAAAGTGGTGTCTTCAAGGGCTTTGGCCTTCCTTCAGTGAGACATGGCTCTGCCTAGGAGCTCACTCCAGCACCAGAACTTACACCTTACTGCCCAGGTCTCTTTTGGAGATGCTTTTCCCTGGTTTTTGCAAGCTTGGGATTGGCAGTTCCTAACGTCTGTTCTTTGTGTGCAGTCTCTTGAGTCAGAAATCATCCATGTGTCATCAGTGAGGCCATATAATTAGTATTCTACTCCTTGGATGTATTCAGATAAGTTAATAGATTAAGGAACTAAGGAATATTATAGTTACATCCTTACCAGAGTACAGGGGAAGGAGAGAGGCAACCATTTTGTTCGGCTCATGTTCTGAGAAAACAAGAGTTTCAGAAGAGCAGTGTGTCCCAGTCACAGGCCTGGCCATGTTGGAGTTTAGGAGATACCTAAATAAGCAGCAGACCCCCCCTAAGTGTAGATTGCTTCCACATGGAGCAGCTACTGCAGCTCTCAGAGAGAGGAAACAGGTGGTTTCTACTGGAGTTGTTGGTGCCAAGTGAGATGAAGGTCCAGCCAACACCATGAGCTCTGGGCACGTGCTTCCCTTCTGGTGGCATCTGCCCCATCCAGAAAACTCCTGAAGCTAATCTGCTTTACCACTAACCATGTCATCAAAGGAGGTCCCCCCTGGCTTGGTCCCACCTTTCCCTGGTAGGGCTGTAGGAAGGGATAGCCTGTCCTGTGCCACACAGACAAGGACAGTGACGAGGTGGCCCTCAGCACCAAGCTGGGAAAGCTGGCAGCTGCCTGGGCTTTGCCTGGCTGAGCAGAGCCTGTCTGCTCCCATGACCAGGGTCCCTTTTCTCCTCTCACATCCAGAATTATCTGCTGGTGTTGATCATCAGTGGCAGTGGGGCTTGAAACAAATATCCTACTGAAGTCCAGACACTGGTGTCTTCGTGCTCCTGCTCCAGGCTCTCAGTAGATGTAGGCTGTTTTGATGGCACTTTTTGCTTGTTTTTGTTTTATTCAGGATGTGTTGCAGCCCTGGGGGAACACGTCTTGGTACTCACAGCCAAAATGTTCACAGGACTGGAGGAGACAGGGGACTTTGTGTGATGTCTTTTCCTTGCCTGGCAGCTCTGGCCCCAAATGCCTTTTGTCTTCACCTGAGCTGTGGTTTCACGAAGAGCTCCATCCAACCCTCTTCTGGTACTGGCCAGAGCTGTCCCTTTTTTCACTTTACCTCCTCCCTCACTACATGCATTTCTTCATAACGCAGCATCCCAGCAGTTCACTGACTCACTTTGGGTGCAGAGGGTGGTTATTAATAAGTTTTCCATTTTATAGGCATAATGTGTAGATCCTGTTCCCCTTCACTCCCAGGTTTCAAGGTAAAATTGACTTGAACAAGAAAGGTAGAGGCACAGCTGCATGGTTTGACCAAGCAGGGTGCTGTAGTCCCCCATCTTTTCCCCCTTCATTTCCACCATGTCCTGCAGTGCCTTTTAGCACTAGGTTGTTTGAAGGTGCCAGTTTAGGAGACGTTTTGGTCTCCCAGCCATGAGCGAGCACTGGTGGCCTGGCTGGGCTGCAGCCTGCTCCTGAGGCTCTAGCTCTGGGCTGCAGGTGCCATCTGCTGTCCAAGGCTTCCCCCAGCTCTGTCCCAGTGCCATGTTTTGTCAGATGAAAACCTCACATCCCCCAGTCCATCTAGTTCCTCCCCTGCCAGCGTGTTTACCAGAGAAAGTGATTTCAAGTGGCCTGGTTCCTCAGTGGTGTTTCTTGGAGGTCACTGCTGGCTCTGCACGTTTCTCCTTCCTATACAGCCTTCTAGAATCATAGAAACATTAAGGTTGGAAGGGACCTTAAAGATCATCCAGTTCCAACCCCCCTGCCATGAGCAGGGACCTTACCACTAGATCGGGTTGCATAAAACCTTGTCCAACCTCCAGGGATGGGGCATCAACAACCTCCCTGGGCAACCCATTCCAGTTCCTTTTGCTTCATGAGGTCACCTTTGAGAGTTACTTTAGTAGTTGAAGCTGTCTCTGGAAGATGAAAGTACAAGGGGTAGGTCTGGGTGTAAGTAGCACAGATCCAGAGGGATACCTAGGCAGAGAAAAAAGCCTTGGTGAGCAGGACCTGCTTGCATTTCAGTGGGGGGGGTTTCCTTCAAGTCTGGTTCCCTGGACTCAGTGTTCAGCAGTGCCAGAGGTGCATAAATGAGCTCCTGAGGCATGTCTTCCAGTTCTGCATCACCCAAGGGGAGGGCAGCTCTCACGCTCTCATCCTGCTCGGAGATGGGAGAATGACCCATCAGGAGACTCACTCAGAAACGTGCTCCTCTGCTGGGCTAAGAGGTATTTTAATGCCCCTTGGCTTTAAAGATGCTCTTTATTGATGACCGGATGGCAGGGTTGGTCTGCAGGTGGTTGGCAGTGATCTGATCATGTGTTGGTGTGCCTGTGGTGTAGGCATTTGCTCTTTGGTCATCTGTAGGTGCAAGTTCTGGCCATAAACATGCTTCAGCTCCAAAAGCTGGGCCGTGGCACAGGGCAGAAGAAACCATAACATCCAGCCAGTCTGTGGGTTTCGTGTGAATAACAATCACCCTGTGGATTAGGAAAGGATGCTTTTTATTTCTTTTTCTTTTTTTCTTTTAGAAATACAGATAAGATAAGCCAAGAAAGAACTTAACCCCTGCCAAAAGGGAAATGTTCAGAGTTACAACTTCCAAAATGGGAGCTACCAATTAAAGAGAGTGATTTAATTAAGGTCTGGCTTCCTGTTGGGCTGCAGCTTTAGGAAACTTTGGCTGAAATGATTCACTACTGCACAGAGTGTGATTACATTAGTCATTTTTCTGCAAGAAACTGTGTTTTCTGGCTCACAGCATTAGGAAGGTCTGGACACCCTGAGAGCTGGGAGAATTGGCTCCATCTCCCTCTGTGCCAATTGTTTTCTGGATTAGGGACAGTACAGGAACAAGCTTTTGCCTGGGCTGTCTGTGGTGCCAGACAAGGAGCAGAAACCTCATGGGACCTGCAAAAAGGGGGGGGGAAAGCTCGTTAATGCTATAAAAAGCAGAGGTTGCAATCATATCTTTTAAGCTGTGTAAATAATTAAAATAATTTTCCTATTTGGTGAGTGTTGCAGAGAAACTGGTCATTGAGACCTGTTCAGTTTGTAGGAGTTTAAATATCTTGCTGTCTAGAAGTGAGACTTTAGAGAGTGTTATTTGGCATCTGGTGTGCAAGAGCTTTTATCTTTCTGCTGGAGAGTTTTGCTTATAAAAGAAGTGGCCATTTCTTCCTGAAGCCACTGGTAGTTTGTATCCAAGTCTGGCTGTGGGACTTTCCCACCTGCTGCAATAAATGGTGTTTACTTAGGAAATCCCATCTCAGAAGGAACTGTAAAAGACCAGAGCACATGGAGAGGACGTGCAGGGGGGTGGCCCCAAGTGAGGGTGGTGGAGGCTGCTAAACTGGGACTTGCTTTTTTGAAGGGGAGCTGCTGTTTGCTTGCAAACTGGCCTTACCCACGGGGAGACCTGCTTGCTGGCTGCTTTCCTCCTGAGAAAGTGTAGTGGGTGATGCACTGTGTCCCTCACGAGGCATGTATTAAATTAGCTTTTAAATCCAGGTCATTTGTCTTCAGGTAATAATCTACATCCTCTCCTCTTGCTAACTTGATTGCTCGATAGGATAATGGGCTGTGCCAGATGGAAGAGCTGGTGGAAACCAACCCAGTGCCTTTGGAGCAGGCAGCTGTTAGGATCTTTTAGTGCATTTGGGTGATAAAATGAGGGCTTGTAACTGCTGAAATGAAAATGCAGCAGAAAGCTTTCTGGCAGCAATGAGGAGACAGAGAAACGTTGTGGCAACTGCGCCTGCACACTCAGCAGCTCAGATTCTACAGGGTAAGACTTGACAGCCATGGGGGTCTCTGTATGAGAGATATTAACCATCCCTTTGGCATTTCACTGGTGACCTTTCCCGGAAACCACTCAGAAGACTTTTCCCAATCCCAGGATGGTCATTTAGAGCTTTGTGTTGCACAGGCCTGGGAGCTTCCAGCAGAAACCCTCTGTGAGGGACAGAGAGGCAAAGGCAGCATTACAACTTTTTGGCACAGTTTGTGGGGTTGAACGTTTGGTGTCCAGCATGTTTGTGAGCTGTCCTGTGGATTCCTCTGAGTAGCTTTTTAAGGAGCTTATCAATGTTTTCAAATATCTGAAGGGTGGGGTGTCAAGAAGAGGGAGCCAATCTCTTCTCAGTGGTGCCCTGTGACAGGACGAGAGGCAATGGACACAAACTGGATGGAACACAGGAAGTTCCACCTCAACATGAGGAGAAACTTCTTTGCTGTGAGGGTGACAGAGCCCTAGGACAGGCTGCCCAGAGAGGCTGTGGAGGCTCCTTCTCTGGAGACTTTCCAAACCTGCCTGGACATATTTCTGCAGGACCTGTCCTAGGTGGTCCTGCTCTGGCAGGGGGGTCAGACTCGATGATCTCCAGAGGTTCCTCCCAGCCCCAACCACTCTGTGATTCTGTGATTATGCCACTGGAAGACGGGCTATTTTCTGTCCTATTTCATCAGAAGGACTTAAATAACAGAGAGCCACTTGAACAGAGTCATATATATTATAAATGAAACTCAGTGATCTTTCTACTGTAGGGAACTACTGAGGTTTGAAACTGCTGGAAATAATTGTGGCATCATTTGTGGCTTTTCCAGCTCCAGAATTGCCTGCTAGACCAGTTATCCTTCGTTGTACCTTGGTTGTGAGATCCACCAGGAGCTTGGTCAGACCTCACTTTTATGTCCAAGCATTGGTAAGGAAAAGGAAAGAAAGGAATGTAGAGCCAGTGGGAGCTGAAGGGCAAGTATGTGGATGGTGTTGGCACCTGGGGAAGGTTTGGGCTGAAGAGATACAGGCTGTGGGGAGAGCAGCAGCAAAGGAAGAGCTGGGGCTGTCTCTCCCCTACCTAATTGTCTTGGCAGAGCTGGTAAAGGTGTTCCCTGATAGAAACCTTTCTTCCCGTTTACCTGGGAATCTACCCAAGCTGGGATGTGTTGGGAATAGCTCCAAAGGTGTGAAACGTTGGTGTGTGCAGTTGTTTTAAAGAGCAGGGAACGAGGAAAGAGCAGAGGGTCCGCATTCCCAAGAGGAGCAAACATTAATTCTTTTCCCTGGGAAAGTCAGCAACCGTGGTACCCAAACTCTACACAGCAAATTCAGTTGACCCCTGAACTGTAATTGTGTCAAATTCAAAGATGAAATTCAGTCACTGAACTGTGAAATGAAGGAAATTTAATCCCACTGTAAGTGAAAAACTCAGTGCAGCCTTAACTCCCGTGTCTCTGCCAAGAGCTCCATCCCACTGGCAGTGGATCCACCAAACCAGACCTTTCTTCTTTCCCATTTTCTTTTACCAAATACAGCACAGGTTTTCCTGAAGGCTCAGATTGATTTCCATATATAGTTTATAGTCTAACTGGAGTCCCCATTAAACTCAGGATTCCTACCCATGTACCTTCCTTACCTGGTGAGCACACAGTGTTGGAGCACTCTGACCTGTGCTGCCAACAGTACCTGCAAGGCTCTCTTGCTGTCATTCCTCTTCATTTTGCCAGGCAGCAAAGCCTTAAACCAAAGGTAGGCCAAGAGGTGCTGTAGAACAGGAGCAGATGACACTGCTGTGATGGGTCTCTAGAGTGGGACCCACCAGAGGCAGTGCTCCCTTTTGGGTGCAACAGGAAGGTGACAACCTGCCAGTGCAATAACTTAGCAGTAGCTTCAGGTAAAGGAGGTTTATTTTAAACCCCCTGATTCTTCCAGTATTGTTGATGGATCCTGAGAAACTTCTGCTATGTGATATTATGATTATCTTTTCCATTTGCTTCTTTGCAGCACTTAGAGCACCCCAAGCCCCACAGCTGGGCAGGGCACTTATTTATCCTGACTCCATTTACATTGATTTGCCCTCAGTTGCATTTGCTGTATTTTCTCACTGCCTGTCTGAACAGAATACTCCTTTAAATGATGTGAGGAGTGCTGAGCTCTCTGCCTTTAAATCATCTGCTTAAAAAAATACAAAAGGTAAATCTGTCCTCATGATTTAACTGATCCCACAGCTTTTATGTGAGTCTAGCAAGATAAAACTAGCAAGAATATAGATAATGTGACATTTTGAATATGTAAGAAAGCTCAGTGTCTGTAAACCTTTAAAGGAAAGATAAAAGTCTGTTCTTGGACATTAAGGTAAAACTACCTGGAGGTTTATAGTAGGGCCATTGTAATTACATTTCTGATGTCAGTTAAAAGGACCTCGTTGATGGCTGTAGATATATTTAATTTTAGTGATGGGGATGCAGTGTTTGTGCTGTCTGCTCATTTCTGCACTGTCTTGGGTTGCTGGGTCACAGAACACAGCAAATGATGTCATTTGTTGATAACAAAACCAGGGGATTAGTCTGATATGACAGGGCTCCAAAAAGCAGTCGTGGAATTGCCATTTGCTGGGCTGTTGGTCTCCTGCAGATAACCCTCCCCCCGGAGCCATCAGAGCTTCAGGTGCATGTTCAGATCCTGATGGGAGTTTGGGGGTGAATTCCAAGCTTTGTCAGACATTGGGCAAATCCTAATCCTTGGCACTTGGAGGAGATGCTTTTTCCTGAAGGTGTATTTCTCTCACACTGATTCTAAGGGCTGGCTGCTCCTGGTTTCATGGAGAGGCTGTCCCTCAGCAGAAGTGACATCATTCCTCTTGGGTGGCCAGATGGGATTCTGAGAGCTTGGGATCCTTGGAGGAGCCAGTAATCAGAGCTGGGCTGGCAGCAGGCCAGCAAACAGCTCAGACTCTTTGTGTCACGCAGGGAAATTGCCAGGGAGGACCTTAGAGATGCTGGTTTTGCAGAAAAACATACAAACAAACAAATAAAACCCCCCAAAAACTGTTACGTTTTGCACGTGGGTCAGATTAGGAGGGGAGGATGTTGAGCATGTGCTGAGCCAAGGCATGATGACCTCCTGCCTGCAAAAAAATAGCCTATCACCCAAAAATACAGCTCCAGAGTTCATGTCTCAGGAAGCAAGTCCTGCATGGGGTTACTGCTGCCTCAGGTGTGCCCTTGCTAAGGATCAAAGCTGACTTTTTTATTATTTATTTTTTTAGAAAAAGGAATTTTTTTTTTAACTTTTGCTGTTGCAGCCTCTGCAAGGGGTTAAGTCCTGCTGGGAACAGCCATCCCTGGTCATGGAGCACACCCAGTGCCTCACAAAATCCTCTCCAAAATGAAGGAGAATTAACTGCTCTTCTTCCAGTCAACTCAAGTAAAACTCTGGGACCTTAAACTTCCTTTAAGTGAACTTGTTAAATGCAGAAGCAGAATTCAGAGTGTCTTTCTATTAGTATCAACCTTTCTGATGTGTTTTAAGCAGGCAGATTGTTTGCCTTGTTTTCCAGGACAGCTACCATCTATTGCTCCTGGAAATGGAAAAAAATATTCAGACTTCTCAGGAGAGAAATAGAAGGTATAAAGGCTGGAAACAAGCAGCCCTGTACCTTCCCATTCCTAAAGTGATGCCTAAGGGTTGGTGATGGTTGCCAATGAGGACATGTTCAGAGGCAGGAGTCTCTGGAGTGAAGGCTCCTTTCATAGTGAGTCTCTTTGAATAGCTTCAAGCATTTTGCAATATTGCTCTGAACGGGGCTGGGGGAAAGAAATTCAGGTGTTTGTTTGACCTGCAGCATCTCCTGTGCCATTTGGCAGAGGAGCTGAACTTGAAAAAGCTGAGCTCTGGGTGTGCCAGGGGCCATATAGCTCAAGAAGACAACAGGAGCCACTGGTAATGAAGCCTTAATTTGGGTCAGTGAATGCTGGGTGGCACAGGTGGGTTTAGAAAAAAGAGTCATACTCCTCTGAGCTGTTCTAGAGTTTTCCTATTTTTCCAAAAGTTTTAGTGACTGGAAGTCACTGGATGTTTCTAGTAGAGGACATCAATCCTGCTGGGGCTCAAGGGAGGCTTCTCTGTGTCACCCCTTTGGAGACAGCACAGCCAGGGTGCTGGGAGGCAAACACAAACAAGGTGTTTTTATGTGAATTCTTGAAAGTGTCTTTAGAAAAAAAATACTACAGTCATGTAATAAGGCCCAAGGGGCAACTGCATCCTGAGCTGCATCCAGAGAAGTGTGGCCAGCAGGGCCAGGGAGGGGATTCTGACCCTCTACTCTGCTCTGGTGAGACCCTACCTGGAGTGCTGTGTTCAGCTCTGGAGCCCTCAGCACAGGAAGGACATGGAGCTGTTGGAGAGAGTCCAGAGGAGGTCATGGAGATGATCCAGGGCTGGAGCAGCTCTGCTCTGGAGCCAGGCTGGGAGAGTTGGGGTGTTCAGCCTGGAGAAGAGAAGGCTCCAGGGAGACCTTAGGGCACCTTCCAGTGCCTGAAGGGGCTCCAGGAAAGCTGGGGAGGGACTTGGGACAAGGGCAGGGAGGGATGGGACAAAGAGGAGTGTCTTTAAACTGGAAAAGGGGAGATTTAGGTGAAATGTTAGGAGGGAATTCTTCACCATGAGGGTAGAGAGGTGCTGGAACAGGTTGCCCAGGGAGGTTGTGGCTGCCCCATCCCTGGCAGTGTTGAAGGGCAGGTTGGATGGGGCTTGGAGCAACCTTGGCTGGTGGGAGGTGTCCCTGCTCACGGCAGGGGGATTGGAACCTGATGATCTTTAAGGTCCCTTCCAACCTTCGCCATTCTATGATTCTGTGATTCTATGTATCTGAATCATATTTTGTTGCTGAATTCTGGAAAACTGTTCAGAGCTTGGAATAATCTACAGTGGCATTTGTATCTCTCCCATTCTCAGTGATCTTGTTACAGTGTGAAGAATTCAATCCCTTATTGGCATTTTGCCAGGGCAATCGAATTGATAACTTTCCTGAAGTCCTGCATCTTTAATAAATCCCTTTCACTAGATTTCTGAAGCTAGTTCTGTTAAAAAAATAATACTTCAGGAACATGTTCAGAAGACATCAAGTTCTTCAAAAGCATGAAGAAGGCATCTGGACTGATCTTTGCTCAGGAAACCATCTTTACAGTGGAAGCAGTTTTTCAGGGAACTTTCATCTACATGACAATACTCATGTAAAATTTAAAACATTTTAAAAAAACACCTTACAAGGTCCTAAACCCCCATGACCTTAGTGCCTCTTGCCCCATTCAGAGCCCTGGGACAGGCTGCCCGGAGAGGTTTTGGAGGCTCCTTCCTTGGAGATACTCTGAACCTGCCTGGACATATTCCTGTAGGATCTACTGTAGGTGATCTTACTCTAGCAAGGGTTTGGACTAGATGATCTTCAGAGGTCCCTTCCAACCCTGACCACTGTGATTCCCACAACACAAAGCTCTGGTGCCAGTAGCTGAGACTCAGGAGCCATTTGGGGTGGTTGAGGCCTCCAAGATCAAAGCTGCAGGTGAGGAGAAAGTATTTGTCTTGCTCTGAAAATGAACCGTCTTGGGAAAGGTTACATTTCAGACAGCAAGACCATTAGTCAGCACTCATTGACTCCAGTCTTTAACATGTATGTGTCCTGTATTTATTTAATAAGGTGTAGCCTTATCTGGCTTTGTCATTAGAAAGGAACCTGGACCCAGTGTCTGTCATATTGATACCTCTAATCAAACATAATCCTGCCAGCTGAGACCTGTTCATTTGTAGTTTACAATCTCACTCTTTACTCCCTGTTTCTATGGGAACCTGGGCTGTTACAGCCATGGAGAATGTAGAGCTGCAGTGCCAGCCTGGCACGCCAGGCACAAAGCCCCAGGGAGCCAAAGAAACTGGGAAGGGAAAAATTCAGGGCAAGTAGGGCCATGGAGATGCTCCAAGGGCTGGAGCAGCTCTGCTCTGGAGACAGGCTGGGAGAGTTGGGGTGTTCAGCCTGGAGAAGAGAAGGCTCCAGGGAGACCTTAGAGCACCTTCCAGTGCCTGAAGGGGCTCCAGGAAAGCTGGGGAGGGGCTTGGGACAAGGGCAGGGAGGGACAGGACAAGGGGAGATGGTTTTAAGCTGAAAGAGGGGAGATTCAGTTTAGACATGAGGAGGAAATTCTTCCCTGTGAGGGTGGTGAGACCCTGGCCCAGGTTGCCCAGGGAAGCTGTGGCTGCCCCATCCCTGGCAGTGTTGAAGGGCAGGTTGGATGGGGCTTGGAGCAGCCCTGTTTGCCATGTAGCTGAGTTCAGGCCCTTTCTAATTCACTGTCAGGCAAATGGGAAGCTAATTTGAAACCACTGCTGCTAATTCCAGGAAACGAAGGCAGCATTAAGTCTCCTTGGGGAGTTCTAAGTGACAGCGTAGCCTTTAGCAGAGAGGGGTGCAAGAAGGTGATCTTTGTCAGGAACCATGTGTTTGGCTTTATAGTTCTTCCCCAGAAGTCAGTGTTTACCTTTTGGCTAAATAAGATGTTATGTCATTAAAAAAAAAAAGTGCTACTGGGCCCCTCCAGCCTCCTGCTGAGCAGCAGTTGGGATTTGGTTGTTTATTAAAGATACTGAAAGAGGGAGGAGAAAAACCTGCTCGTTAAAAGGAGGTGCAGAAGATCTCTGTTTTGAGAACAGAGATGGACTTTTGGAAAGTTGTTTCGGGGGTAGGCTGAGCATGGGGGGATACTGGAGGAGTGTTGGCAGTGCATGGAATCCTTGCTGGGATCTGGGCTTTGTAGAGTGGATCATCCCTTTGTGACTGCTTAGGCTTCTGTTGGAAAAGGCAGCTCTGTGCCACAGAGGTACTTTATGCTTAATGGAAAAATGTGGATTTATTGCAATAGCATTAACAGCATCCTCTACTCTTGTGAGGGCCAAGGAGGATGCTAAGCAATGTTTCCTGGTCCTGAAGCCCTTGGCATGGAGCCTCTCAAATAAGGTTCATGACCACCAGGACTGTTTTGGTGTGCAAAACTCTGCTCCTTCATGCAGCACCTTTACAGTAGCTCCTGAAAACCCATCAAGCCTCCAGTGGCTGCAAAAGTGTTCCAGGAAATACCAAGTTGTGCTTGCTCTGCTTCTCCATGTGCCCCCTCATGGCTCTTCTCCAGAGCCCTTGGACCTGATCCCACAGGTGATCTGCTCTTCAGTAAGTCTCCTAGTCTGTACTTCATTTTACAAAGGAAACAGATATGGAGAGATTAAGCAAAATGTCCAGAAGTCAGAAAAGCCAAGGCCAAACTGGAGCTGGCACCATCCTGTTCTCTCCCATCTTCAGTCCTCAGATGTAAATGTGACTGGTGGAGAAGGAGATGAATGGAAAAAGCTTCACCTGCAGAATTAATTTCTAGTTAATGAGCTGACATAGGGTCCTTGTAGCAAATAGGAAGAAAATACTGGCATTTCTGGTTTCAGTTGTGAAAGGATTAGTCTGGGAAACATAAGTCCTGAAATGTTGAGGAGAGTTCCTTCTCACAGACCCTGTTCAGCATTACCCCAGGTATTGAGTCTTTAGACACTTCAGAAAAAGCCACGGATTTTAGTGAAGTCTCCCTTCAGGAAGTGCTGGAAATGCCAAACTGTAGACAATCTTTCCAGCCCTGTCTTGCTCCAGCATCACTCGTGTAGAGGCATTTCCCTTGGAGCAGCCCCTTTCTCCAGGGGTTTCCCAGCAGTGCTTTGGCTGCAGTTGAGAAGGGCCATGGAGGTGCTGTGGGCTTGTGTAAAGGCCACCTGGTTTCTGCTCCTTCCTTGGGAATCCTGGCATTCAGTCTGTCTTCTTGACCGTGCCTGAGCACTGAGCTTATGCTCCCATGGAACTGCTGCCAGCTCTTGAGGGGGGATGATCATCTCAGGGCCTGTCTTTTGACACGAGTTTGGGGTTGGTTTGTTTCTATGCCTTTCAGTTCATCTGTGTTCCATTTCAGCAGCCACTTTCTGGGTAAGCCATTGGATCTCCCAAGGTCCTTCTGCAGGTTCACCCTGTTGTTTTTTTTACTCTGGATACTTAATGTGAACAGAAAACCTCAGCCCTCTGCTATTGAACCTTTATCCACGTGAATATTAAACCCATCAAACAGCACAGGTCCCATCACAGCACCACACAGGATAGCAGAGTGACTGACCTCTCTGAAGCAGCTGTTTCTCCATGAGAAGACCTTTCCTTTTGTCTCCTGAGAGCTGTGTGTCTTTAATTGTCTCCACCTGGCTGGAGAGCAGCCCTGTGGAGAGGGACCTAGGGGTCTTGGTGGATAGCACGCTCAAGATGAGTGCACAGTGAGCTGCAGGGCAAAGAAACCAACAGGATGCTGGGCTGCATCAACAAGGGCATCACCAGAAGAGATCAAGAAGCTCATCCTGTTCTACTCGGCACTTGTCAGACCACATCTGGATTACTGCTTTCAGTTTTGGTCCCCACTCCACAAAAAGGATGGGGCAGGCTGGAAAGGGTCCAGAGAAGGGCCTCAAGGATGGTCAGAGGACTGGAGGACCTGCCATGTGAGAAGAGGCTGAGAAAACTGGGTTTGTTCAGCCTGGAGAAGAGAGAGCTTCAGGGAGACCTTATGACCATGTTCCAGTACTCAAAGGGTGGCTACCAAGAAGCTGGAGACTCCCTGCTTACAAGGAATCACATGGAAAAGACAAGGGGTCATGGGCACAAGTTGCTCCTGGGGAGATTCCAACTGGACACAAGAGGTAAATTTTTCCCCATGAGGACAGTCAGACACTAGAATAGTCTCCCAAGGGAAGTGGTGAATTCCCCCCCACTGGACAGTTTCAAGTCTCAGCCTGACAGGGTGCTGGGCCACCTCCTATAAACCATGGTAGTACCTAGGGAGGTTGGACCAGGTGATCCTTGTGGTCCCTTCCAACCTGGCATTCCATGATTCTATGATTCTATGAATTGCCTTTGCTGGGGAACCTTCTGAGATACCTTTTGGAAACCAAACAAGCCCTGTCAAGCAGCTCAACCTTCAGTATCCCTTCAGTAGCTCCTGTGTGTCTCTTTGCAGAAGACAGCTATCAGATTTGTTCCTGTGTCCACTAATTCTGCTCTTGATGGTGGTTTTCACTAAGAAAGCTACGGATGATACAAGCTATGGTTCCCCAGGGGTCTAAAGACTCCTGCAAGTCTTTAGAAGTATTTTCCTTGCCTCCTGGGGAAGCAGTGGGGATGTTAACCTGCCCTCCAGCACATAGGTACATACTTCCAGTGTTGTGCTACCTGTAGGAAAGGCAGGTGAGGAGCATGGGGGACCTTGGAGTGCTGGAGGTAAAGCATGGAGCAGGAGCAAAGAGGCACTGGAAGGAGAGGTACTGATATGGGGGTAAACTGGGAATATGTGTTTTATGAAAACAGTGATGTTTCCAACAAATGGAGCTACTGATAAAAGCAGGAGAGAAACCACGTTGAAGGAAGTGTTCAAGAGTGTCTCCAGAAGGCCAGGCCTGCTGTTGTAAGCAAATGGGTGTGTGGCCACGAGCTGAAAGGTCACCTGGGGAATCGTGGGGTATTCCTGCCCTCCAGTGGAAGTCTGGAAAAGTGCCTTTCAGAAGCTGCCTCGGTTGGAAAACATGGGCGCCTGCAAAGGGATGCTGAGGAGCTTCCAGGAAACGCTTTGCATTTGATCTGCTGAATTATCAGCAGTATTTCTCAGCAGAGCCCCTTGGTCCTGGATAGGTTCACCTGCCTGGGTGTTGGTTCACCACCCATCACTGCCTTTACTGAATGACATTTTCCAAATCTGGGGCACTGCACCAAGCAGGTGACGTTGCAGCACAGGAGCCTGGCTTGGAGGTGTGTTTTGGGGAGCAGTCAGCCCTGGCAGTCATGCCCAGCTCCTGGGATGCCCCGAGCCCTTCTCCAAAAGGAGCTGAGGGCATGGGAGATGTGTCAGGAGATACTTTGCTCCATCAGAAGAGTGGCAGATGAGTTGTTGAACTGCTGTGACGTGAGGAGTTTTGAGCCTTCAGCTTCTTGGTGTTCCCCAAATGAGATGACTTGCATCACTTGTCAAGCCAAGGAGCTGTCTGCAGTAGGAAAACTTGGGGGTTAGGGTGGTTTGTTTGGTTCCTTTAATTTTTCCTCTCTAATTAGCATATATTAATATTCAAATGTTGACAAAGCACTCAGTACTTTTCTCTTGTGGTCAGTTTAGGATGAGCATCAGTGCATAAGTGAGAACTTTGCTTCTTCCTTGTGCTAACCACCGTGAGGGAAGTGAGGGCTGCTAAACACCTCCTTTTATCTAGTCAAGAAAAGTCCTAAGATTGAACAGCTCATCTCTCCCCGTGTAGAACACAAACGGGCTTCCAGAACAGGCAGGGGAAAGCACAATTCTGTTTCTTTTCATGCTATTAGGCATTACAAACAGGGGCCTGGAGTTCCTCAATTTATTCCAGTTGTGGAAGAGCCAATACAGGAGTGGCCTCCCCACAGCAAGGTGTAGCTCACCCTCTGTCCTGGCTCTGACCATGCCCAGCAGCAGTTGTCAAGCAAGAATAAGAGCAAAGAGATGCTCTTTGGTGTGTGATCCACCAGCCTCCAGTGATTCAGAACTCAGGGACTTCCTGCATGTATGTCAAGATGTTTAATAGCCCGTGGTGGGTTTTATTTTTTTGTCCCTGAATCTGCCTAGCTGCTTTCCAGGGCACAGCCAAGTTCTAGACCTTTGTCACCTCCTACCTGAGTGGTCTTTCTGCCAGGAGAAAGCTCCCAATGCAGTCACTCCTGCAACAGAAACCAATCCAGACCTGTTCTCCTTGCCATCACACTTCTTGGCACCTTTTCCAGTTCTGATTTGTAGGTTTTCAGCTGGGTGGGGGGGGCTACAGGTGGACAAATCAACTCATTGCTGCTTTTCAGGATTTTTTTCCCTGATGTCCATCACTGCATTTCTACAGGATTTCAGTGTCTGCATTATCTTACCTCTCAGTATCTTTAAGGCCTCCTGCAAGTTTTCACCTTGGGCTTTCGTTTGCTGTATGATTAAATATCCTTGACCAGTGTTGCCCTTTTAGTCATTCCCCCCCTATTACAGCTCATCTATAAAGAGGTTGAGCAGGAAGGATTTGAGCACTGTTGGCCTCCATCCGTTAGGAAAACCAGCCATTTATTACTCTCTGCTGTTTCCTATTTTTAACCTGTTTTTCATCAATGCAAAGACCTCTTCTCTTATCTCTCATTTCTCTCACAGCCTTTCAGACCTTGTCAAATGCCTTTTGGAAATCTGAGCCAGCTACATCCACCAGATCTCTCCTGCCCATGTGCCTGTCAACTCTTTCAAAGAACTCCAGTAGACTTGTGAAACATGTTGGCTCTTCCCCAAAGAAGTCAGATTTGTCCATGTGTCAACTAATTCTGCTAGGACAGATGTTGGGCTTAGTTGAGTACAGTGCTCTGGATCCCATCAAAAAGCCACTTCCATGCCTCAGCCAGCAGAGCTGGTTACAAACCACAGTTTGTAGTTGACCTCGAGTTCATGCAGAAGTGCTGGGTGGAACCATCTGGGGCTGGGGGTGAGTTGCATTCATTTGGTCAACTTCTGCCCCCTCCTGCCCCTTCAGTTGGAGGTGGTTACCCCAACGATTCCCCTGGGAAGGATGATGGTGGGGGGAGGATCTCCCCAAGATCCCCAAGATGTTGAATCCAGGGGTAACATGTGCTCTGATCTTCTCTCACATGGCTTTGTTCTTCTCAGCGTGCTCTTTCTAGAGCATGAGCCTCTGGAGACCCTTCAGCCTACGGTCAGGCTCCTTGCTGCTGCTGTGACTGAGAAGGATTTATTATTTGGTTTTAAGCCTTTTGAAGTTGTTAGTTGCATTATTTATTTGTTTTGTCCTGCCTTATGGTGGTTTTCCTTTCAATCTGACAGGGTTTGATTCCTTGCTTTCTTTCTTGTTGCTTTTCTCTTTACTGATCTGTTAGGAACCACTTCATATCTGAAGGATGCCTCCTTGCTTTGAACGTGCCATCTCGCCCTGCTGTTCAGCCACACCAACTTCTTTGGACCTATCCTAGGTCCATGCTTGATAGATGGTCTGTTTGCTGTGTGCTCCCAGACACCTACGTGCTGCTGCTGGGATTAATTCTCCTCATCAACTCTTTTTAGCCACTCTGTAAATTCCCCTTTTTTAAAATTTTTAAGTGCAAGGGTGATGCTTTTACTTTAAACCTCTTTTCAGACCTCCAGCCATGTTAGATCTCAATCCCTCCTGGTTTCTGCCACAAGGAGGTTCTGCAGTGGTAACCCCCTGGAATGGGTCTTGCACATTGTTCCACATCAAGTCACAAACTTTGTTCATCGAATCCCAGGCGGGTTTGGGTTGGAAGGGACCTTAAAGATCATCCAGCTCCAACCCCCTGCATGGGCAGGGACACTTCCGACCAGCCCAGGTTGCTCCAAGCTCCATCCAACCTGCCCTTCAACACTGCCAGGGATGGGGCAGCCACAGCTTCCCTGGACAGTCTGTTCTTGTGCCACCTAATTAGCCATCTCCTGACATAATAATTAATTTTATCTAAAAGTTTAGGCTTGACAGATAATGTATCTATAGAGTTTGTTACATACTCGTGCTGGTGTCCTGGCCTTGCTGAGATCTGGTCAGAGCTCCTTCAGCAGATCACAGCCACTCCTGCCCATCCTGTGGGTGGTCAGTAACCTCATCCTAGTGCTCTCCTTCCCTGCTTGGACTGGAATTTCCATCTGCAGGTGATCTACGTGACTTGATAGTTTGATTTGTTAACCTGATTTAACACCACAAGTCACTCTTAGGAGAGGCCACTTGATGTAGCCTGCACATTTGCAGGATCTTCTGTGGCTGCTGTTTGAACATCCCAGTGATGGTCATTTCCTGCCTCTTGTGTGTTGGTCACGCCAGAGCCTGGTTGAAAGTTAGACCTTCTACTTCTCCCATTGTCTTTCTCAGACCTTTCTTAGGTGTTTGTGGGACTGCACATGCACAGTTGCTTTGGGTTTTCTGTTTCTCTGGTATTTCTTTAAATTGGCCCTTGGTTTTGAAGCTTTTTCTTGACTTTTGCCAGGAGCTGACCTTCATTCTTTGTGTAGAGTTGTTAAGCTCCTCAGGGAACTTTCTGCCTCTGCAGAGCCTCTCCCACCTGGAGCCACAAGGTCCTGCATCAGCCAAGACACTGATCTTGCTTTTGGAAGTGAAACTTGCACACGAAAGCAAAACCTGAGCAGAGAAGCCAAATGAGCAACGGGTTTGACCCAGAGTGATCTGGGATGGGGTGGGTTATGTGGAGCCCAGTTCCACTGATCTCTTCCCACAGTTTCATCTGCCTGCCAGAATATCCAAGTGGAGCAAAAAAACCCTCTCTTTGTGTGCACACGTACTTGCTTTGTAAGGAAAAATCTGCTTCCTGCCTCCTCCTGCATCTTTGGTAGGACTTGACGTAATATTCCCCTCCTCCCATCCTTCTCCTTGTATGTCACCTTTTTTGTTTTCCAAGTAAGTTAGGGTGAAACATGCTGGATGCAACAAGTGCCACCAGCAGTGCCAGCGTGGCTGGAACCCTCCAACATTGGCCAAAAGAATAAAAGCTTGAGGGTTTTGCACTAACACTTTGGGAGGCTTAGTCTGGTGACCCCTGTGCAATGAATAGCTCTTGTTAATGATCAGTGGGTGTTTTGGGGGAGCCACTGATTAAGAGAACATCATTCTGCTCCAGCAAAATCTCCAGGTCCTATCATACATTGAGAATTTGGAAGAGGATGCAGGAGACATTGTAAGAATGTCTTTAAGCAGCCCCTGGAGAAGGGTTGCCCTTTGCTTCAGGGTAGGCCTCTCCTTCTTAGCAGCCATCAAACTGGGCACCATCTAGCTAGTGATTTTTTCCTAGAGGATTAGAATAATAGAATCATAGAACAGTTTGGGTTGGAAGGGACCTTAAAGACTACCTAGTTCCAAACCCCTGCATGGACAGGGACACCTCCCACCATCCCAGGCTGCTCCAAGCCCCATCCAGCCTGCCCTTCAACACTGCCAGGGATGGGGCAGCCACAGCTTCCCTGGGCAACCTGGGCCAGGGTCTCAGCACCCTCACAGCAAAGAATTCCCTCCTCATGTCTCACCTCAATCTCCCTCTTCCAGTTCTCATCCATCCCCCCTTGTTCTCTCCCTCCCTGCCCTTGTCCCAAGTCCCTCCCCAGCTTTCCTGGAGCCCCTTCAGGCACTGGAAGGTGCTCTAAGGTCTCCCTGGAGCCTTCTCTTCTCCAGGCTGAACACCCCAACTCTCCCAGCTCCTCCAGCCCTCCCATCATCTCTGTGGCCTCCACTGGACTCACTCAGCCCCATGTCCTTCTTGTGTTGGAGGCTCCAGAACTGGACACAGCCCTGCAGGGGGGTCTCAGCAGAGCAGAGGGGCAGAATCCCCTCCCTGGCCCTGCTGGCCACGCTGCTTTTGATGCAGCCCAGGACACAGCTGGTGTCTGGACTGCAAGCCCACATTGCTGGCTCATTTTCAAAAAGAAACAAGGGAAAAAAAAAAAAAACAACCCGTGGGATTTGAACAAATTTGCAAGGTGGGCTGGACAAATAAGTGTGTCTAACACCAGTGACAGATCAATCCATTCTCCACATTGTTTAAAAAAAAATAAAAGAGGCAAAACTGCACCCAAATCTTTCTCATCTGAGCGTGGGTGTTGCCATGGTGAGCATTTCCTTATGCAGGCACCAAAGATCTATGTTAAGGCTGGAGCCAACAGGGCCATTTATTGTTTATGAGCTTGGATGAGCAGATTTGGGGTTCATGGGACCTCATTAGCAGTTTGCAATTAGATCGTGCCAGTTTGGGAAGCAGAAGAGCAATGAGCAGAACTAAGAGTGATTTGAGCAATTTCAGGCTGTAATGAGACTGAATTTTCCTGGAGTTCACATCTCCCTTTCCAAGGTTGTAACACAGCCAGGGCTCTTCCCTAGTGACTCCCAAGAAATTGCCTTAAAATCACTTGGGTGTTTTTCTCCAGTACCTTTGAACCAAGTTTGGAGGCTGGGATTTATTGACCTTGCAGAGGTAAATTAGAGTTTTAATGTGAAATGCTTTTTTTCCTGGCTTCTTCCCATAAGTATGGGTGGTCCTTGGGGGTCTCCAGGGGGAAAAATAAGAGAGATTTCCTCTGAAGTCAATCAGAAAGGTGAAAGGAAAAACCCTTGATGCTTCCAAATACATTTTCTTGTCTACAGATCCAAGCTGTGAAATTCAGTATTGATGAGGAGTTCCTGGAAGTTGGTGGATTGTCTCCATGTTTACCATCATAGTTCTTTTTTCCTTCTAAATTATTCAAGGGCAGCTAAAGTCAGAGAGAGACACCTGGGCAACCAGCCGTGGGAGATTTCTTTTCCACTGCTTTGTATGACTTTGAAAGTGAGGGTTTGAGTGCAACATCAGAATTTGGTGTCACTGAGTGAAACTGAACTGTGCCAGATTTTAGGTGGTGCACCTGGGGATTTAAACCCAAATTGGGTCTCAAGAGTGACCTGTGATTTAGAAAGGTAAAATAAAACCCAAAATAAAAGGTGGAAGTAGGGATGGGGTGGCCAGGACATGAAACTCAATGGACTGCAGGGAGCTAAAACATACAATGTGTGGTATTTCCACTGCACGTGCTCAAAAAATGCACTTTAAAATTAAAAAATAACAACAGCAATGTGCTCCTGCTGGCATCAAAAGTGATGATATTGGGGCATGTGTACAGGGAGGACAGTAAACCAGCATTTCTTCCACCCAGCAACTCTTGAGGAAGGAAAAGGAAGGGAAAAGTGGTCGAGATTTTTTTAAATTTTTAAAAAGCTGAGTTGTCAACATTTACAGAAAAATAGGGGATTTCAACAGGACTTTATCTGGGGGGAAAGAAAATACATTGATAAATAACATTTAAGATGATGATTGGTTTTACATCTGATGTTAATTTCATTGAAATGAAATTTCATGGAATTCATTGAAATGAAGTGAAAATGTCCAGGCCAGAGTGCAGTGTTTGAGGTGCCACAAAAGGGACTGGCTTTCCTTAGGATTTTGGCTTGTGTGGAATTTCAGGTTGTGTTGCTGCTTGTCTTGGCATCAGAAAGTTATTCCTTTGTTATTTTTCCACTGTCCCCAGTGGGTTTCCCACCCAGGCTGACCCAGGGTACCACGCTCAACACGGTTATCAGCAGCATTTTGGGGTTCAGTCCCAAAATACAGATGCAATACAAGGGTAGTGAGGCAGTTTCTTTGGTCTCCAGCTCATGAAATGCAGAGTTTTAAAAAAGACCAAAAGAAAAAAAAGAGGGGGAGGAAAAAGCAGCAGCAGCAAACCCCCTCCTTGGGCAGTATCTTTTAATACTGCCCAGAACAGGAAGCACCACCAGAGGAAGGAATACTCCACATCCTCCCTCCGCCCTTTTTAATTAAAATTGATTAAAGTCTTGGGTTTGGTAAGTCACTCTGCCCTGTGGAGTATCTTGTTTGAACTCTTCCAGGATGTTCTCAGCCTTAGCTTAACCAAAGCTGAAGCCAGGATGTCCCAAAGACCCAACCCTGTTGGAAGCATCAGGCTGTTTCATTAGAAGCTGAAAGAGAAAACAGGGGCATCAAGAAAATAAAAGAAGCATTTCAGTGATAACCTCCCTTTGATTTCCAGTGACAGCCAGTGACCCAAATCCCTAAAAACCATCCTGATAACCTTGTCTTCTGTTCAAAGTGTTCTGCTTCCAAACTGCTTGGCATTATCACTCTGGTCAGCTGGCATTTGACATCCCAGTTGGTCTGGTTCTTCCACCCAAATTTTTGCTCGTTTCTGACCTGTGAGCATCATGTGGATGTGTAATGATGGGGTTCAGGTGGTCAAAATACACCCACATTTACATCAGACCCTCATGTCTGCTTGGACTGGAGCAAGAAAGGGTTTTTTCCAGAGCAGATGGTGAGCTTTGATACATGGGAGTGGTTGTGTTCCCATGGAGGTGATGCATTTTCCCGTGTCACAAGAGGAGAGGATCCCACAGCCAACATCTGAAAAAAAAAAAAAGGAAAGTGAAATTCAGTTTTTAGGGGCTTTTTCCTTAGAAAGGTCATTCCTGCACATCCTGTGCTCAGGTAAGGTCCCACTGCAGTGCTCACACTCCTGCTAGATGGAAGATACAGAACCTAAGAGGCAGAAGTTGTTTAATAAGGTGTTGCCAACCTCTTGGGACATTTAGGAGGTCAACAATATTAGCTTCCAGTTTAAGACATTTTGAAGAGTCTGGATAATGAGATGGTCTTCCTGAGCTGTTTTAACTGACTGTATTTGAGAGCATTCAGTTACATTTCTCAGTGTAGTCTCCATGCAATAGCAGGTCTTCAAAGCCCCATAATTCAAACAAATCTATTTGCTTAACTGCTGAAACAGCTTTAGGATGAGCACAGCTTATCCTAACAGTGAAATATGGTCACATTGCTGAGTTCTAATTGAAAAGTAATGTGCTTTGAAAAGAGATGGGGGGGGAAATAATTTCTCTGTTAGCTTTTTACCTTTATGTTTTCAATTTCAGATCTCCTTCCCCTTCCAGAGGAAGTTAGAGATGCCATAGCTTTAATGTCTGTTTTAGCTGCCACTCAAAATGTTCACTTTCTGTAAGAAAATCTAAACCAGGAGGTATGCTCTTGCTCCTGAGGTGAGACTCACCAAAGGCAAGTACACTGCAGCTTCCAAATGCTGGTGGGTCCAGGAGAAATTCCCAGCCCCAACAACATGAACTTGAAAAGAAAGACAGCCTTTCTTTTCCGTGCAATGGCCCATGCAGCTGTAGCTTTTGATTGCATCATCACCCCTGGCACATGGCTGTTCGAAAAATCCAAACGGAATCTCTCTGGATTTGGATTTTCAGTCGAAGGTGGCAGATGTAAAAGTGGTAGCAGCTATATCAGAAGTTAAAGCCACTGCATTGCTGACCTCAGAAGGATGGTCTGGAAGAAGGAGACCTGAACTAAGGAAAAACTGGGTTATTAGTTATCATACTTCCTCCCTCTTACCTATTTATCTCCAGGTACATGTAGCTAGATTGATAAACACCTTTTACTTTTTCAGTGTTGTTGTTGCAATTAGAAAAAGTGTAAGAGTAGAAGATGAGTTTGATGTTCTTGACCTTGGTCTTCCTCAGTACTGAGCAGCAGACCCTCATGTGCAAGTAAAGCCCCTCCAACGAGTCTGTGGGTAACACTGCAGCACCCATCCCTCCCAGGAATCAACCTCCCAGGGTTAGTGTCAAGTTAGAAAATCCCAGGCAGAAAGTCTTTGTGGGCACAGTAACATCCCAGCATTCTGTTATCACTGACAGGGCAGAAGATCCTGCCCTTGGGTTTAGGACAATGGGATGAGAGTGCTTCCTGGTGAATCCAGCTGGGGCTGGGGGGATAACAGTGACTTTGCTGCAATGGGAGAGATCACAGTCATCCTGTGTGGGCAGTTGTATCCTTGTCTTTGCTCGGGGTCTTCCTGCTTTCCCTTATCACTGGAGATGTCCTGGTATGATTTTGTCACCCTGTGTTTGTGAACAAGCTAATAAATTGCCGTCATGTGACAGAGCTGGAGATGAATGGAGCTTTGCTGTAACGTTGGGCAGTGAAGTAGCTGAAGAGCTGGGCTTCCTCTTGATGTGCTTGTTCTGCCTGATGCCAGTGATGTTTAGCTGAAGGGGACATTTAGAAGTGAAAAGACCCCTGTGTGTGACATGAGAGAGATGAACATCTGGTACCTGGAGGAAGAAAGACAAGAGGCATTTCCCACACTGAGGGACAGTATTTAGGAAATGGTTGTTTTCCACTGTCACTGCCTGCTCTGCCTGACTAATTTTGGGGTGAGCATCTCCCTTTCAGCCACTCTAAGCCCCCAGAGAGCTGAGAGTGCTCTTCACCTAGCAGGATCAGACTCTTCAGAGAGGTCTGTTGAGCATGTTATGGTCTTCCCCAACAGGGGTTTGGATTTGTATGCTTGATATTTCCTTGTGCTGTGGAGGTTTGTCCAGGGACATCCCTCCCCCCAGAGTGTACTGACCCAATGGATCAATATCTGGAGGCAATGCCAGATATGAAGGGGTTTGCATGTGGGTGGGACCTCTGAGAGGACGAGTGGCAGCACACCATGAAGAAATAGAGATTTGCTCTCAATGCCTCTCAAGAATTTGCTTTCAGGCATTCCCAGGCTCTGGATCTTGCTGGTTGTGTAAAATACACTGTTGCTGTGCCTGAATCTGGCTAGATCTTCCTAGCCCCCCTCACATGGGGCCTAGTTGCAGGTAAGGACCTCGTGTGGACGTGACACGAGGTGCTTTTTATCTCCCTTTCACCCATATGACCATTCATAGACTTCTCCTTGTCCAAAATCCCTCCAAAGACCTGAGCTTTTTGCAGTCATCTGAGCAGGTGGGGAAGAGGGCATGGCAAGGAAGGCATGGAAGCCCCACCACCATTTGCTGCATCTGCTCTTCCTTACATGGCTTTCAGGTAACGAACCTCCTCGTTACATGAATCCAATCCCTTTCCTCTGCCACTTCTCATTCACCTTTGGAGTTACATCTCTCTCAGCTCAAGAGCAGGACTCCAATCCAGAAAGCCTGCTGTGACTTCAGGGTACCAGGCAGACCAACAGAGTAGACTAGACCCAGCTGGGTTGTTTTGCCAGGGCTAAAATAGGGACGTTCAGGTAGCTAGAAAAAAATAGTCATAAAATTGAAGATTTGGGGCAATTTTTGCTTTCATTGCTCATTTTTGAAGTGCCACATCAGTTGAGGCAGCAGGCTGAAAAGAAATTAGCTGTGCCTTAAGAACCGTAAGGAGGTGGACTGTCTTCTTTCTTGCACACAGATACAGGGTTTCCTTTTCTGATTATTTTTTTTTTCCCCTCACCCCACCTGTGGCTCTCAGGCTCCTTGCACGTGTGTCTTCTTGCAGGTTGGACTTGATCACCTCCACCCACGTATTGCAACTCAGGTTATGCTGGTCTGTGCAGAGGTTCAATATTTCTACCTGCAGAAGTGCATTGCCTCAACCATGGATGACAAAGTGACCAGGACAGCCAACAAAACCGAATATAAGGCTGACAAAATAGCTGCTAAATGAGCAGGTGTCTGTCACTGGGGCAAGAAGGCTCCAAAATTCTGGTTTTATCCACCCAAAATGATTCCGTGTGCTCCTATCGGGGAGCTGGTGGTTGGTTCCCGTTTGGTTGCAATTTACGTCTAGCTGGCAGTGGGCAGGTGGAAAGAAGCCAAGTTTTCTCTCAAGATGACAGTTTGGTAACAGATGTCTGATGTTTCCCAACACATTGAGCTCATGTGATAGGAATTGTGAGCTGGTTTAGTAAAGCTGAGCAGCTGGGTAATTGCAAACCTTTGCTACTCTCTTGTTCTCGGCCTCTTTGGCTGCCCGGGTGAGGGGATTCTCTCTCTTTTTTTTTTGTTTTCTCTGTATTTGTAGTTTTGGGAGGAAAAACTTCAAATGTGCTTTGGAGTAGTTGTTGTCCTAGGAGGCAATCACTCATTTAAATGGTTGGAAAGCTCCAGCAGGGCAAGAAGCCATGTGTTTTCCTCTCCCAATCCACATAACAGGCATTGCCCAAATGCTTGGGCTGTGCCTCCTGCGCTGCTGTTTCAAAGTAAAGGGACACGTGGACAATGGTATTTACTCCTGATCCCCCCCATGACTCTGGTTTCTTGCATGTGATGCCTCTTCGTGCTGAAGAGGAGGTTCAATCAAAGCATTTTAATTAGTCACTCCTTAAGGGTATGTCTTTTATTTGAAATAAGAGAAAGAAATGCCGGTCCCAAGACCCGACTCCTCCATAGAAGGACACTGCTACTCATTAGGGCAAGATTATTATGGACAGCCAGTCATTGGAGTGAGGTTCAGTAGGTGCCTCTGCCATTCAGATTCAAGAAACCTTGGAGAAGAGCTTGGGAGATTCTGCAGGATGCTTGGGTTTGACCTAGACCTGAGCTTTTCCTCCTCCACGACGTTTTCCACCATCCCTAAGGAGAAGCCACCTCTCTGTTAGCCACAGGAGCAGACTGTAAGCTCTGGCAGGGTTGGTTTGGTAGGGAAGGCAACAAAACCTGGCTTCAGTAAGCAAAGAAGTCCCATTAAGGGTACCTTGAGAGTTGATCCCTGGCCACCTCAAAAACTTTTGTGAAAATCTCAGCTTTATTTTAAAAGCTCTTTATTCAACAAGAGACTTGTTGTTGTTCCTCCTCATTTGGGTGACACGTTCTCTTTTTGCACACTCCCAGCTATGATTATCCAGGTGTTTTGGCCTGTGATAGCTGGGGCAGGAGGCACAATAACCAAAGTACCCAGAGAAGGGCTTTTTCTTCATTGCATCCAGTTCAACTTGAGTCAGGAAACCCCAGAAGGTTTGAGCCTTCCATCCACATAGCTCCAGAATGTAGATGCTGATCAGCACTCACGCTTCTGAGCTTGCCCAAGATGACTTCCCAGGGCACCTCTTACCTGCTTATTTAGGAACTTACATCACCATCTCTTCCAGAGGTCAAAAAAAGGAAAAATTTCATGTACAGAAAGTCACAGGGCACTGGCATGTGGTTGTGCGTTTAGAACATCACTGCCTTTCTCACCAGGCACCAGATGGGAAGAGGCTGTGACATCCCCACCATAGTACCCAGCAGAAAAAAACTCCCTGACCTGGCACATGTGTATCTTTCCCACAGAGAGTGGAGTTATTTCCACATCATCTTGCACAAGTGTGGTCAAGTTAGCTCTGCCATTCACCCCAACTCTGTAATATCCCAAGCGACCTCCCTCAGCAGAGCAGATCTCCTCATCCTGGTCCAGAACCAAATGTTTTCTACAGAAACACTCTATGCTCTAGTGTGACCCCACCTGGACTACTGTGTCCAGTTTGGAGTCCCCAACAGAGGAAGGACATGGAGATCCTGGGAAGTCCAGAGGAGGCCGCAGAGATGATCCTTGGCCTGGAGCAGCTCTGCTCTGGAGCCAGGCTGGGAGAGTTGGGGTGTTCAGCCTGAAGAAGAGAAGGCTCCAGGGAGACCTTAGAGCAGCTTCCAGTGCCTGAAGGGGCTCCTGGAAAGCTGGGGAGGGACTTGGGACAAGGGCGGAGAGGGATGGGACAGGGGTAATGGATGAGAACTGGAAGAGGGGAGATTTAGGTGAGACATGAGGAGGAAGTTCGTCCCTGTGAGGGGGGTGAGACCCTGGCCCAGGCTGCCCAGGGAAGCTGTGGCTGCCCCATCCCTGGCAGTGTTGAAGGGCAGGTTGGATGGGGCTTGGAGCAACCTGGGCTGGTGGGAGGTGCCCATGGCAGCTGAGTTGGGACTAGATGATCCTCAAGGTCGCTTCTAACCCGAACCATTCCACAATTAATTTTTAAACTTCTGTACTTCTTTGTGCTGCCCTCCCGCCGCATGGAAAGGGTCCCTTTCTTTTGGAGGTGACAAAAGTAAGACCTCACACATGTTTTCCACTATGATTTTGTCAAGCATGGAAACAGGTGCTTCAAACCCTTGGGAGATTCTGTTTTGGGAGCAGCACCCTCAAATTAAGCTGGAGGGCAGAAGTTGAATTCATGTTCTGTACTTCAGGGTGAGGATTGCACCCTGACTTCTGATTTAGGAGGTGGCTTGGGAATATTTGCAGTTTGATATTTTTCTTGAAGTGACCAAGGAGATTTATTCTCAGGCTGAAGTGCACAACTCCTGTTGAGGAGATTTTGATTTTGATTGGAAAGTGGATTTTGACCTTCGTAGCAGGGAATAAACCAGAATTCAGGTGTGCCTGTTGTTATGAAGCACGGGAAGGGCTTGCTTGCTTGAGTTGACATGTGTTTGGGTTTCACGATGTATTTTTGGAATTTTTGGTGTGTTTTGGCTGCCTGGTGCACAGTATGTAGAAAACTGCTTCCCGTTTGTTTTCTGTGCTTCATTGGACTTGTAGGTACTGACCCCTCATGAGCAGTCTGTCAAAGAGAGGTAGCCAAGAGATTTCAGAAAGCCATCCAGATAGTTCTGCAAGTGCATTTTTAAAGCAAAATAAGAAATTAACACTTTTTTTTTAAAATTTAAAAGCCATCAGGAGAGCTTTTGGCTTGTAGGACTCAAACTGGTGAAGTTGGGACTGGAGCAGCAGATCCCATCTCCCATCAAACCAAGGGACTGTCAGGAGAAGGCTCTGCTGACCTTCCCAGCACCTTGCCGTGTCTCACCTAGTTTTTGTCCTCTCACTTCCATGATGTGAGCTATACGTCATCTTTTAGGACTTGGCCATCTTCCAGGATAAGAGGAGAAGTTTTAGGGAGGAAAACTTTTTCCCTCTCTGTCTCATGTTTTTGGGCAGCCAAACCCTTCCAGCACGCTGCTGTTTGGCATCTGCCATCCCCTGCTCTCTCAGCATTGACAAATCCTCCCTGATTGCCCCGAGGAGAAGATAGGGGTGCCCTGTCTCCCTGGGAGCATGAGATGACTTCCTACCACTCCAGGCCTCGGGTAAGGGGAACATGAGGCTTCTTGACCTGACGTTTTGCATCCGTTGTTTGACCATCAAAGGGGAAAAGTTCCACTCTGGGAATCCATCTTCCCAACAATCATAAATCCTTCAGAGTATTTGACTGGCCTGTACGTTCCTCGTGAAAATTAGACCCAGCTCGTTGCTCTGTCACCCCTGCAATGATGTGTCTGCTGTGATTTAGAAAGGAATGTATAAACAGGTCTTGCCTTCAGCAGAGGATTTTTGGGGACGGGTTTAGCATGCGCCTCATGATGCGGACAGAGCGGTCGATGAGCAGCTGTGTCACACAAGGTTAGCCCAAGTTCAAAGCAGGCTCGGTGCTGATTCCAAAATCGGAGGCATCAGGCTGCAGTGGCCACAGGAGCAAGGTCACCCAGAGGATCTGGTGACAGCATAAATAATAAAACAGGGCTTAACTAATTTGTCGATAGCAACCCCGTGATAAAATTGTGTTTTGCTGCTTCTGGGGCTTGGTGGTGTGACCTTCCACCTTTCTTGACACCCCTTTATTTTTCCCTCTTGACTTCAAATATCTTTTTTTTTTGCTTTTTCTCTCCTGATGGCAGTGTGGTTTCGAGTAGGCTAAAGAAGGTGGTTTGAAGGGAATAAATCAATAAATCAGTTCTTATTATTGAATTAGAGACAGGCATGATGGACAAGGTACATGAAAAAGGTGGGCAGATGGAGACGTGTATGGCCACGCCATGATGTTTTATCTTTACGTGCACAAATTAAGCGACCAGGTGAAAGAGCAGGTTATGGTCTCTCTGTTATCTGCGAGATATTAGGGCTAAAATTAAGTGCTGAAAACCAAGCCACCAAGCCAACTCCCCCTCTCCACCCTCCATGCCTCTCTCCATAATCCCATCAACGCTCTTCTCCCATACAAGTCTGTGTCACCAGCAGCCAAAGGTTGTACGTGCATGGGGACTTCTCTGGCAGCTGAATGTCAAACTGTTGAGTGGGTGGATCCTGTTCATCCATTTCCCCTCTGAGCCTTTCTAAAAATACCCTAAACTTTGAGAAGGAGCTATTTTAAGGGAATCATATTCATGAGGATGGTCATGGGAAGCTTATCTTGGCAGGCTTGCATGTCTCCGATTTGCATGTTTCCTCAGTCAAGGGCTTGGTGAACTTGTGTCACCAGCCAGTTGGAGATGGGCTTAAGAGAGAGCATCTGGATTTTGGGACCTCCTGGGTCGGGACATCTACTCCAAGTGAGTTTATAGGAGGAAAAGAAGTGAAGAGAGCCGTGTAGGGGTGTTGCTGTGTGACTGAAGTCACTCATTTCAGGCATTTGCACACCAGCCCGCAGCTTATCGGATCTGTTTTCGTAAAACCTGGCTGGGGTTTCTCTCCAGGGACCTTAATGATCTTGTCACCTCCAATAAACATTTATAGAAACTCCTGCCAGCCTGTGGATAAGACGACCTCCTATGAGAGACTCGATCTTCCAAAAATACTTAAAGAAACCCCAAAATAAAAGCACCTTAACCCACAAGAAGATCAATAGGACATGTCACAATGTAGCTGGAGCTGGATTGCAGGAGCAGGCGTTGGCATTGTAGGCATGTGCTGGGTTTGTTGGCTTTGCTCTCTCAGAAACCCACACGACGTCGGAGCGCCGCTCAAAGCGGGACCAGCCCAACAATGGGTGTGAACAAAAGCCAAGTGTGAGAGATAAGATGGAAAGGAAGCAGGTAAAGGCTGTCCCACGCTCGTGCCACTCGGGTCGGGTTTTACGCAGTGCTCATGTTTGCACCTCTAAGAAATTTCCATTTTTTCGCATCAAAACCTCCAGATACGAAGCCGAAGCCGCCTTCTTCGCCAACCTGAAACTGTCGGATTTCAACATCATCGACACCCTTGGAGTCGGGGGCTTTGGACGAGTTGAGCTGGTAGGTGACCTTTGCTTCTGCTTTGAAGGTTGCACGGTGCCCTGTAATAATGGACCGTGCGACGAGTCTTCGTTTCTGTTTGTTATCACACCCAAATAACCAAAAGGAAATGATGTGATGGGATTCTAGGTTGAAAAAAAACCCTACATTATATTTCTGTTAAGTAAAAATGTACAAATAAATTGTTTAAAATCATATAGGTTGGCAAAGACCTTTAAGATCATTGAGCCCTTTGCTCAAAGAGTGTATGTACTGGGTTGAGAGAGGAGCCCACACCATCCTGTGTTGATGGCAGTGGCTGCCTTTTGGAAAACCACCTGAAGAGTTGTGTGGCCATTGAGTGCTCAGATTGAAAGAGCAACCTAAAATCTCAGGTGGCCAAAACTGGAGGGACAGTGCCATGTCTCCTCTAAGCATGGTCTTAAGGTATGTCTGGAGGTAGATCTGCTTGGTTAGCACAAAAGCTGTGCGTTCCATGTCTGAACTGTGACAAGACTTCACAGAGAACTGCTGAATTTTTGCAGGCTTTTAGAGAAGGGACAAAATCTGAGCCTGCTTTTTGCTCTGGTTGGGTTTAGAGCCCTGCAGTCTTTATTAAAGCAAAGCCTGAGGGGGAGGAGATGGAAGCAGCAGCTGTTGCGTGACCTGTTCATACTTTCATGTAAATACAAAAACTTGTAATAAAGGGAGCTTAGTTTACATCGTGGTGCTGACCATGGAGGAGCTTCTGATACCAGACACCAGTACAGTATGTTAGGAGCTCCTGTAAGTTAAGGGCAGAAAAGGGAGCAGAGTCACTGCTGCCATCACAAAACACTGGGGCAAGCCCTGCTCTGTGACCCTGCAGGAGCCAAATGCACCTGTAGTGCTGGGAACTGGAAAATGAGCCAAATAAAGTGTTATTTATTTATTTGGTGTTAGCAGCTGTTGTTTTGGAAGAGAATCACAAGAGCTCAGTCGTAGCCATCCTTGCCCTGCTCCTTCTGTAGGGACCTGCTGCTGAGGATGCTTTAGAGCAGGAGTTTAATTCAGGTTGTGCTCAACCTCGCTTTTGGAGGCCCTTCCCCCTTCATTGACAACAGCATGAAGCTCAGGAGATTTGTTTCCTAAATTAGCATCAGTGCTGGCTTCCCCACCAGGGGTGACCTGCAGTGAGGGACCCACCAGTTTGGGGCTTCTTTTGAAGCTTGTGAAGGAGCTTTTGAGGGTTTTGTTTTTTTTTTTCATTCTTAATGCTGTCAAGCTTTGAAAACCTCAAGATGTTCCTGGGAAGGTACATGAGTTTGTCTTCATGGGGAGTTGCTTATGGGACCCTCAAAGATAAGAGTTGAGTTTGGGCTGTTACTGGTGTCTGTGGGCCAACTACCTCTGGCTACTCACAGAGTTCCTTTGGGAGCTTTACTATGTGGAACATCTCGAAGTTTGGAAATTTTAGCAATGTGTCACACTTGGCCAGGTGTGAGGAAGAGCAAGGATGGACATGGCCTGTCACTTCAAGATATCAGATCACAGTCAGCTAGAGGTATATCCTTCTTAGGAGATGGCCAAAGCCTCCAAGAAGCCTTGGGGCCAGCTGCACAGCCACAGAGCAGAGAAACATTTTCATCACTTCACGGAGTCTTCAGGGTTGGATTGAACACACCTCCCTGTTCTCCTAAGCAGGGAATAGCTGGTTAAGGTCCTGTTCTCTAGTTCTTAATTTAAACTGAATTGCACATAAAATAATATTGTAAAGTTTAGCTTAACAATCCAGACAGAGTTTGTTACTTTTCTTTGCCACCAAGGGAAATTTGGTTATTAAACCAAGAAAATACTCTTTTTGTCAAAGCTGAGCCTAGAATTGCTGCCTCTTGCTTCTATCTCCTCCCTGAAAAATTGGTTTTATAATTTAAGGTTAAAAAATGAAGGAATGGAAAATGTTTGGGAGGAATTGACTCTTTGCTGGCCTGTGTCGCTGTACCCTGCTGGTGCACAGCAGAGGTGGAATTTCTTCCTGGGAAACATTCACATTTTTGTGTTTTTCAAGAGTAAAACTGGTCAGATAAATCAAGTCCATCACAAGGAGGAGGATTTTTATGGCTTAACCTCAGGTGCTGTGGGCGAGTCCCCCAGGGCATCTCCTCACCTTTCAGGAGGGCAGTGGGTGATGTCTGGTTGCAAACTGGAGTGTCTCAGGCTTCACTGGGGTCTTGTTGGCCCAGGAGGAACAACTCTTCCTTTGGCCTGTGTTGTAATTTCCAGCTGTGGTTTTTGAGACCCCCCAGAACTTGGGCTGTTGGGAGAGGTCACCCCTTCGAGGCGTCCGTACACCGGTGTGTGGCTTTTAGGTGAGACAATGTGAAGAATTTTCAGTCCTGTGGTGGTTGCACGTAGAAATACCTTGTTGGCCTGGTTTTCTGGGCAGTTTTATTTGTTGTACACCAGGAGATGTTCCCAGCAGGTTTGCATTGCTGTTGGAAAAAGTTTGCTCAGGTTTTTTGATGGCCACCTGATGCCTCTTACAACGTGGCTTGTCCTGATGAATGCTGCTCTCCTCCTTCACCCCACCAACTTCTATCCAGGCTTCTCTCAAGGAGAGAAACCAGCTGAGTAGTGGCTGTGCTGTTTTAGACAGGGACCAGCTTTGCTGCTGGAACAAGAACAAATCAAGGCTTTTGTTCACTTACAGCAGGACCTGTATAATCCTCAGTATTTGAAAAGCAAACAGATGGGTTGGAGAAACCACGGTCTGGCCGGGGCTGGTGGTGCCACATTCCTAGGACAATCCTCCTGCATTTCAGAGGGCTGCCAAGTAGGTCCAAGCTTCTCCAGGACACGTCCTGCCCAGCTGGTTGAGGCCTCCCTTAGCAGGGCAGAAAGAAAACCCTAGGAGCGACTTCTTGGTTTTTAATAGCACTGATGAACAGCCACAGCCACTGTTTCTTGCAACTCAGCTTCTCTGCACGGTGTCACTTGAGTATCTTGGGTGTTGGGATCCAGGTGCCTCCATCCTACACTGGAACAGGGAGTGACTGTGTCATCTCAGGTTCATTCCCACCCAGCACTGCTTTGCAGAGGACAGTGACGTAGGTCAGGTGTCCTCAGCCCTCATCAGTCATTTCTCCTGAACTGTATTGCTCTTGTCGTTGTTATTTAATTTCCTTTTAATTGAAGTCCTGTGTTTCTAGTCCTCTGCCTCAGGTCAGTTATTTTTTGATTTAGGTCAAGACTATTTTAGACAGCTCTGAAATAAATTTATTGGAGGATCTTGAACCATTATTGCTGGGAAGTCAGTTCAGGTGGGTGGTGGCTGAGCACAAGTAGACTGAAAAAAAAGTCCAAGCCTGAACACACACCTTTTTGTCATATTGATTTACATTACACAGTGCAAACAACCACCCAGAATGGAGGAAGGAGAAGATTCTCTGCCACTCCTATGCTTACAAAATTGCAAAAATAGCATCTTTTCTCCACACTCCATCAAAAGCTTGATTGAGACTTGGTTTCAGTGACATCTTGTTCACTTCTCAGGGCAGATGCTCCAGTGAAAACCTATAGACTTACTTGCCATCCCTACACGAGCACAAGCCTGGAGGGAGCTGTGCCTTCTGCACTCCTGGGAGTGACACATGGCTTGGGACATCCTGAGGGCAGCAGGCAGGGGAAGAAGGACAGTCTCAGCTTTCAGCCCTGACTTGGCAAAACATTCAGTCATTTGTTTTAACATTCAGCAGTTTTGTGGAATTTGGTGGCACTTCGAGCACGTATTTCAACCGTGTGGTCATTAAACCTCAGGCTGGAAGGGACTTCAAGACATGGTCATCCAGGCAGAGTCAGGTATACCCAGCAACTTCTGACCACTGCTCCCTCATTTGTCTTTAGGGAAGGTGATTCTTGGAAATATTTTTCCTAATATTTAGAATAATTGAATCATTCTGGTTAGTAAAGCCTTGAAGATCAACCAGTCCAAGCATTAACCCAGCCCTGCCAAGGCCACTACTAACCCATGGCCCTCAGCACCACATCTACATGGCTTGGAAACCCCTCCAGGGATGAGGACTCCACCCCTGCCCTGGGCAGCCTGGGCCAGGGCCTGACAGCCCTTTCCAGGAAGAAATTGTTCCCCAGTCTAAACCACCTCTGGTGGTGGTTTAGAGGCTTGAGGCTGTTTCCTCTTGTCCTGTCACTTGTTAAAATCTCCCTGCAGTAGTTTATAGTAGGCTTGAAGTACCATTATCACGAGAACCTGAAGACCTCTTCTCTTGATAAGAATTAATGTGCTGCTTTTGAGCTTTCCATCTAATTCCTGCTTTCTAGACCTGTGCTTGGTCATGTTCCTCAGTCTCAGCTGGCTCTCACCTCTTTGGAGCAATGCCCAAACCAGACACATTAGTCTGAGCTGGACCTTCCTCTGCTCATCTGGAGCCAGACAATGACAATCAGCCCTTTCTCACTACTAAACAGTGCCCCTTTTCTTTCAAGTCAGTGCTTCAATTCTTAAAAATCAGTTTGGATTCCCTTGATCTTCTCAAAAACTTTCCCAGCCCTCTCTGGCTTGGTGTTAATAGCTTCAAAGATAATGACATTCTTCTTATTTCATAATCCATTAATGAAAGTGGTTTATGATGCCACATACTAACCAGACCCCCTTGAAGTCCTTTTGGCTTGATGGTCGTGACTAAAAGCTAAATTCCTTTACAATTAATAAAGACATGGGCATAAAAACCAAGGCTTGGTTTCAGCCCCATTTTACTGGGCCTGGACAAGAGATTTTTGCAATGGGCAGTGTGGCATTTTCCTTTTTATTCATTTGTTTTTTTAAGAGAAATCTGGCCACAGATTATGAAGTGCAATCAAATTTGTTGTCCCCTCCAGCCTGTTTTGTAAACAAAACCATTAGGAAAACAATTAGATGGTGAGGGGAAAAAACTGCCATAATTGTCTTCCAATCAACTTGACAGACGCCTGATCCAGATATTTATTAGTGGAAATTTTCAGTTGCATAGTGGTACTTTTATTCCAGCTCTTACAAAGCTTTTTATTAGAAAGAATTTCTGAAATACTGTTTTCTTGTCAATTATCAGGAATCTTTTGGCCTCTTCCCTGTTGGTAGGCTGGGCATTTTGGCCATCGGGGTGAGGGCGCTGAGATGGAAATGAGGGATTTGAAGATCAGGTAGCCAAGTAAATCCCACCTTCATCTGACAACAAAGCTACCTCTACAGACCCGACCAAAATGCTGGTTATAAATGTTTGGCCCTTTCTTTCCTTCCCTCCTTCACTAGATGCAGGATGCTTAATTTTAATGATAGCATCCGATGGGGCTGCACCACTGCAGAGCTGTTCTTTTCATTTCTCCTTTGTTTTTTTCATTCCAAATGGAATTGAATACAGCTTTTGGAGATGGACACATTCTCTGGGCTTGTCTGTTCATGGCAAGGATGTTGTCAAGGCTTGGAAAGAGGAGGATCCGTTTGGAGCCTGTCAGATGTTGTCAGAGGCTGGGTCAGGATCTGAGCTGTCAAGCTGGGAGCTCGAGCTCCAGTTGGAGGCAGGAATGAGACATAAAAATAGGTGCTATAATGCAGACAAAGCCAAACTGAGGAGCAGGACCAGCTGATGGATGGGGTTGGAGAGTTTAGGCCCATTTGATATTTTCAAGAAATCACAGTAAGGAGTTTTTTCCATTTGGTTGAGCCTATTTTAGCTATATAACCCTTCTGCTGCCATCTGCTTTTTATGGGCAGGATTTTATGCATGAAACAGTTTACATTCCTCACTGCCATTTAGCCTTTTCCCTCTAGGCATTCTTGAAAAATAATATTTACCCCTGGGCTTTATAGGGAGACATAAATTTAAATACATTTCCCAGTGCCCTGGCTTATCAAAAACTTGGCTGTGCACTTTGTCAAGTGGTGAATGTCAATTTTCAGGGCAGGGATCAAAACGTAGAATGGCAGGTTTTTAGCACAGCCCAGCACTTGATTAAGCAACTTGAGTTGTTCAATAGCTGAGGGTTTTGAAGGACTGTGCATTTTGGGTGTAGTCATGGAGGGTAATTTTGCAGCTTGTTTTGCTGTCGAGTCCCAGAGCACTCGGAGCTTGGTACGAGATTTGGGGCTTTGCCAACTGGGGGAATCCAGACTTTTTCAAAGAAAATAAGGTTACTGTCATGGACAGTTTCCACTCTGCTGACCATTTGTAATTAATTCTTGATTCATCCTCTGAAATCTCCACTTAAATACTTAATTTTTGCTCATTATTTTTCTTTTCATCTTACTTTTTGAGGGTTTTTTTTCTTAGGTTTCGACTTATTTTCTGGTCTAACCCAGTCCAGTCACCAGGCCTGTTCACAGGCAACATGCAGCTAAAACCAAACTAAAAATGTGATGTTCATAGAATCCCAGACTGGTTTGAGTTGGAAGGGACCTTAAAGACCATCCAGTTCCACCCCCCTGCATGGGCAGGGACACCTCCCACCAGCCCAGGCTGCTCCAAGCCCCATCCAACCTGCCCTTCAACACTGCCAGGGATGGCGCAGCCACAGCTTCCCTGTTTCAGTGTCTCAACACCCTCATAGTGGTGAGATGTTGAGTGCCAGGTGGAAAGGATATGGTGAGAAACACCAGAAGAGAAGTTTGTTACTTAAATATGCAAACCACAATTTTTCTCTAAGCCTTAGGTGAAGAGAGTGGCTCAATCTGGCCTTGAGGACATGGGGAAGGAATCTTTGAAACCCTAACGGAGAGATCTGCAGTGCTGAGCACCTCATAAATGCAAGCATGATACTCCCTTGCTCACCTTATCACAGAATCACAGTATTGTTTTGGTTGGAAAAGACCTTGAAGATCATTGAGTCCAACCATTAACCCAGCTCTACCAAGTCCAGTGCTAAGCCATGTCCCTCAGCACCACATCTACACGGCTTTTAGGCACCTCCAGGGATGGGGATTCAACCACCTCCCTGGGCAGCCTGGGCCAGTGTTTAGTTGACCTTTCAGTGAATAAATCATTACCAAAATCTAATCTAAACCTCCCCTGGCACAACTTGAGCCTTGTCCTTTTTCCTTTTGTCCTGTCACTTTTTCCTTGGGAGCAGAGACCAACTCCTCTGGCTCCAACTTCCTCTCAGGCAGCTGCAGAGCCAGCAGGTCTCCCCTCACCTCCTTGTCTCCAGGCTGGACACCCCCAGCTCCCTCAGCTGCTCCTGCTCAGCCTTGCGCTCCAGCCCCTTCCCCAGCTCCCTTGCCCTTCCCTGGACACGCTCCAGCCCCTCCATGTCCTTCTTGTCATGACCCCAGGATTCGAGGTGCCCCCTCACCAGTGCCCAGCACAAGGGGACAATCACTTCCCTAGTCACAAGAAATGTGGGGAAGAAAACAAGTGGTGAGGCAAAGAGGGGTATGGTGGGGAAGAAGATGTTTCATTCTGGAAGAAGATCTCCATATTCCCTGCTGGAAGCACTCTGTGCTCCTTCACTGAGGGGGGGAATCTCCCCTTTGTTGGTGCAGCAGTTGAGCTGCTGGGATTAGGAGAGCTCAGCTCACCAGTGCTGTGCTCAGCAACAGCTGCTGCTATTTTTGTTGGGTCAAATGCATCTCACTGGGAACCAGTGGGGAAAAAAAAAAAGGGGGGGGGGCCTTGGACATACCCAGCAAGCCAAAGCATTTGCACTTCAGAGCCCGAGTGGGTTGTTATTAAACTGATACGAAGATACTCACGTTTCATGAGAGCTCTGTTGTGGCTCCCTTGGAGCCAAAAAATACACAAGGAGCAAAAAGCCCTTTGGAAAAGCAGCCTTCTTCTCGAGGTGTCGCTGGGCCTGTGCAGGGGGTTCAGCAGGAGATGTGAGCCCCAAGAAGCTTGTCTTGTGTGTTGTGGAGACAGGATGTGAAGAAGAGCTTCTGCCTGGCTCCAGAGAGCTCCCCGTTCCTGCCTGTTGAGGAAAAAGCCACAAAATATTTTTTTCCTTGCCCAAACCCACTCCCTGTGTGTGTTCCCATGTAGCTGGGAGCCTGGCTAGGTGCCCTGGAGGTCAGCAGAAAAGGCTCCCGAGCAAGGTATTTGTGAGCACCATGTCCAGACACTGTGAAAGGTCAAATACCTCCCTGGTATGGGCAGGAGCTGCCTGGGGGTTGCTCCGTGGCAAACACCATTCCAGCTGGGACCTCCATGGAGCTGCCAAAACAAAGGCAGGATAAACTATCCATCTAAGTATGTGTTCAGCTCTGCTTGCGTGCCCTTGGGTCTGTTGCTCTTCCATGGCTTCAAGGGTCTGCCCAGGCTACTGGAGTGGCAAATATTATCTCTAATAACTGCCTGGAGAAAAACAAAGCAAAACAAAACCACAACATAATTGTAGGTCTTGTTGGAAAACCCATGGCTGTGCAAGACCTGTAACCCACAGGCACAACATCTGTGGAATTCGGAAAATTGGGAGAGCAGTTTCTTTGCTGTCTTCTCCTTCATCAGGTAGGAATAGTTGCCCAGATGTGAGGGAGAGAGGAGCAGATAAAACAGTGTATCCTCAGTGAGATACAGCAAGGGTCAGGCACCTCGCTCGTCTTCACTGGAGATACATCCTTCTCTGGGAGCATGTTCTACATCCTGGGAAATATTTATTAAGGTTTACAGCTTCTCAAGGTCAGCTTGGATTGGAGCAGCTCAGCACTCACTGGAGTTGAACAGAAATTGCTCACATTGCAGACTGTGTGTAACACACATCTATGATTTATAGTAAATAGAGAGGGAGAAAGAGGAAGGATAAGAAATACACAGATAAATCCACTTACTCTCTTTTTCCATCTTGGCCTGGGTTTTCTCTCATCAATATCCATTTTCCCAGAAACACTGAAAAAGCACCAAGGTGTAAAAGCCTGTTTATTTCTACATGAATTATAGCTGTGTTAAAAGATAAAATGAAATAAAAATTAGGCCTCAAGTGCTCTGTGTTTTTGGAAAGTGGCAGAAGTTTATACACCATAAAGCAAAGCAACACTTTTGGAGCAGTTCCAACATTTTTATCTAAGCACAGGGTGCCCAGGAGTAGCCAGCTGAGGTCTGTTGAAATGCAGACTTGGAGATGCAGGAGAGATGCAGATCTTGTCCTGCTTTCCAGCTCTCCTTCTCTTTATACATATGTAGGAAGATGGAGAAAGGGAAAGACCATATGCTCAGTGTAGTTAAGTTTTATTTCTAATTTTTTCCTGCTTCTGAGCCTTCCAGCAGATACACAGCTTTGATATTGCTGCTGAACATTTACAATGGCCACTGGACCTCCAAGAGAGGAGATGGTGGGGAAAGGCCAGTGACTGGGTAATACCGATAAGAGGAGGGAAGGGATCAGAAATTCTTTCAACTTGCAAAAAAAACAAGGCTGAGAGAGATGAAGGTTGAGAGATGAAGGTTGTTGGTTCCCCTGTGTCGATCCTCTTAGTGGCTTGTCTGCTCTCAGAGAAGAGCAGCTGCTGCTTGAGGCTCCAGCAGGTCTCCACCAAATCAATAGTCTTGGAAGTAGAAGCTGTTGCTTCCAAGTGAGCGAAAGCTGATCTCATGTGCTGTGGAGCAAGGATGGCCCCTTTGCTAACAACCTGCCTTGGAAAACTGCACAGTTTCCCCTTTTCTGAACCATTTAGGAGATTTTTGTGGTGGGCTTCTGTGGGAAGCTGATCTTCCTATCCAAGATGCCCCCTTCCTGAGCCAAGTGTCAAAGTCCTTGTGGCTTCTGTGGCCCCCTGGGCTGCTTTACTCATTGCAGTTGGAGAACAGGGTGTTCTCAGCAGCCCATTCTCATCTTCCCACCATTAATCCCTTTTTTTCCTTTTTTTAATAAGAAATCCAGGTGACTCCTGGATATATTTTTTTCTACTTTGGAAATGAAATTTGGATTAGACCTGGGTCTTTTTCTGTTAACTATCATGAGCTGAATATGACAAAATTAGTTTGTAAGAATAATAGAAATTACCTGGAGCTCCCCAGCTTTATGTCATAAAAACAGTCCTCACAGTTACAGAAACACCAAAGCAAGGGGGGTGGCTTGGGCATGTTGAAGAAGGAGAATACTGCAGGATTCGTTGTCCAGGTGGACAACCAGGTGATCCCAAGCATAAGCCTCAGCTTTTGTATCTCAGCAGCTTCGTGTGATGCACCAAGATGATGAATGCAAATTAATCCTCTGGCAAATCCTCTGCCTTCTGACACGTGACAGGAGCAGGGATGGAAAATGGATCTAAATTCTCCTGTGGCATTAGGTCAAACTTTGGCATTTGCTAATTGTAGCAGCCTGATTGTTCTATATTTAAACATCTGGGGCAGAGATAACATTATCAAACACCCAATAAAACCTCTGCCTTCTCCTCCCTCATAGTCATTTTCTTCCTGGACCTGTTTTGAAGCTGTGTGAGAACAGATAGATAGAAAAGTAGATTTCTTCTCCAAACTCTGTATCATGTGCCCAGGCATCCCTGAAAAAGCAATAATTAATAAAATAAATAGCCTTTTTAATGAAAGACACAAAAATTAGGGCATCAGAATCCATGGTATTACAATGATAACACCAGAAGGGGACACGTTGGGATTTATCCATACTAAACTTTTTATAAAATGCTGGAATTTATTCATCTCAGCCTCCACCAGCTTGTTGAGGTTATTATTAACACTCATGTCTAGTACAGATTAACAGTAGGAAAATGGGAATTTATGTTTCAAGTAAGTTTAGAGTGCTAAACACCTTTTTTTTTTTTTCTTTTTTTAAATATATATTTCATGTCCAAATGGACCAAGAAGGGTTCAAATGTGCTACTGGAGCTACTTTCTTGGTTCCAGTGGTCATCGTTATTTCTCTGTGAGCAGCCTAACCTAAAAAAACGGTCTGAAAAGAAAAACCAATCTGATCTGTAACATCTCACAGGGATTTGCAGAGACTTGTGTTTGAAATGAGTTGTGTGGCAGCTGGTTGCACTTGTCCATCTCCAGATGGACAGCTCTGATGGGAAACCATGTGGCCTGGATGGCCATCAGAAGCAGGAGGGATGAGTTCCCCAGAAGTAGATGCTTAGTCATCCTAAACCTTCATTGATTTTCTTTTTTTTGGCAAGTTTCAGCAAGTTCTACTCAGCCCAGATTTTACTTCAGTGTCTTCATTCCCTGTGTGTCACCTCACCTCTCTCCCTGCTCCCCTGGTTCCATTTAGGTTGAATAATATCAAATAATTTACCTCAAGGGGTTGAGTTAAAGTCCCTTGGCCATTTATACAAAATGAAACGCAGAAGAAAAAAATCCAAACAACCTAAACCCAAACTAGAAATGTTTTTATCACTTTCAGAAGTGGAGAGTTTCCTTCTGCTTTGAGCTCTGGTCAAACCACACAGCGATGGCAGCACCGGGTGTCATAGGATCATAGAATCACAGGGGTTGGGAGGGACCTCTGAAGATCATCCAGTCCAACCCCCCTGCTGCAGCAGGAACACCCAGGGCAGGTCACACAGGAACGTGTCCGGATGGGTCTGGAAAGTCTCCAGAGAAGCAGCCTCCACAGCCTCTCTGGGCAGCCTGTCCCAGGGCTCTGTCACCCTCACAGCAAAGAAGTTTCTCCTCATGTTGAGGTGGAACTTCCTGTGTTGTCACTTGGTGCCGTTTCCCCTCGTCCTGTCACAGGTACCACTGAACAGAGACTAGCCCCTTCCTGACACCCACCCTGCAGATATTGATAGACATCCATCAGGTCCCCTCTGAGTCTTCTCCAGACTGAACAGCCCCAGGTCTCTCAGCCTTTCCTGGGTAGCACCAGTTCAATACAGAACTGGGCAGCTCGATAGCACAGATGATGAGAAATGTTTTTCTTGCTTTTCTGTGGATTGTTGAGGTCTCTGTCCCCTGTCACCCTGAAGATTACATGGAGAACACAGCTAATAATGATGAGTCTGGCTCTGTAATAGTAGAGAAGTGCCTTCGGAAAAGGGAGAGTTTCAGGTTGGCTTGGAAATACTTGTGGCTGTGGGGAAGGTAAGAAAATCTGGGGAGTGAAACCCCAAGTGGTTTGAAGACAGACAGAGAAATACATTCATGATCTGTCCATATCGAAGAACTTCGGATGAAAACTTTTCCATAGATGGGTGTGCTCTCATCAGTTAGGGTTTATTTCTCAATAACTGGCAGTCCCTTTGCCAGCTGAGAATCAGCCTTTTGGGTTTGAGTTCCTTAAGCCTCCTGTGCCTTTGTGGACATTTGAGGACCAGCTGGATTTCTGACAAAGAGGGGATGCTGAGGGTATCATCCCATTTTCCCCTGAAGGAGGCCTACAAGAAAGCTGGGGAGGGACTTTTTACAAGAGCAGGGAGTGATAGGACAAGGGGTGATGGTTTTAAATTGGAAGAGGGGAGATTTAAGTTAGACATGAGGAGGAAATTCTTCCCTGTGAGGGTGGTGAGACCCTGGCCTAGGTTGCCCAGGGAAGCTGTGGCTGCCCCATCCCTGGCAGTGTTGAAGGGCAGGCTGGATGGGGCTTGGAGCAACCTGGGCTGGTGGGAGGTGTCCCTGCCTGTGCAAGGGTTTGGAAGTAGATGGTCTTTAAGGTCCTTTCCAACCCAAACCAGTCTGGGATTCTGGGATTCTGCAATCACGTGAATAAAGAAAGTGCAGAGGACACTGTTAAAGGCTGGGAAAGGTGTGGAAGATGCCACGTCTCACCAAGAAAATATAAAAATAGGAACTATATTAAATAAACCGTGTTTGCATGAGTGTTGTCTCCTAACAGGCAGGGTTTCTGGTGGGGCCTGATGACAGACAAGCTTCTCATCTGCTGGCTGAAGCCAAATTCCTACAAGAAAACCGAAATAGAAGTTGCCACATGGCACCTCTCACTATAAAGGGGGAGAAGCATTTAACTGGCAGCACAATTGTGAGCAGCTGCTGGGAGAGTTCAGCAAACTGGGAGGCCTGGGAGGTCAGTGACAAGGTTTCTGGTTCAGTGCCTAAGAGGGGACAGCCAGATGGAGAGGATGGCAGCATTCCAGCTGTCTCTGGGATGGGGACCAGTCCCTCAGAGCCGGCTGGGGATGTCTCAGGGTTCAGAAGTTACCAGGGCAACACTGGGGACCAAGCAAACAACTCCCTTCCACGTCATCTCGGGAAGTCAGGCTAAACATGGGTTGCTGAGGCTGAAGGTTGAAAGTGAAGACGTGACCAAGCAGTGCTGCTGAAAAGCCAGCTCTGCTCATCAGCTCCAAATATCCAGGGATTGTGTTTCCCTGCCAGGGCCGGCGCGTTTGCTACTGAGAAAGTGGTACATGAGTTAGCAACATCTTCTGACCTCAGAGTTGGGTTTTCCCTAAACCGTGTGGCGTTCTAGAAACTGGCTTTTCCACTGAGCAGTAGGCCAAGTGATGGGAAATCTGGCTCGTGTCCAAGTGGAGCTGATGACCAGAGACATGAGAGGGATTATGTGAAGGGAGAGTGGTGGGCTTAGGGGGTCCCAATGCTTTTGGACCATCACAGCTTGGTGGTGGGCTGTGCCCTGCTTCTAACCCGTGCGTTTTCCTGCTCTGCCCAAGGTCCAGCTGAAGAGTGAGGAGTCGAAAACGTTTGCCATGAAGATCCTGAAGAAACGGCACATCGTGGACACAAGGCAGCAGGAGCACATCCGCTCCGAGAAGCAGATCATGCAGAGCGCGCACTCGGACTTCATCGTCAGGTACCACCCCAGGGCTGCCAGGGCAAGGCACAGCCCATCCCAGCATTCCAGAAAACCACCTGGGAACAAGCCATAGAAAACAGCTTTGGCCCCAGCTTCTTCCCTGCAAGAAAACACAGATACAGTGCAAGGAATAAGGTCTTCTCCAACCTGAGGTTGCTCTAGGAGGACGTCTGCCCAAGCCTAAGCTAAGCTTATTGATAATGTCTCTCCAAGCCTAACCTAAACTCATTTAGAACCTCCACCCAAGCCTCACCTAAACTCATGTCTCAGCAGCTTTACTTTTCTGCCCAGGCTGTGCTCCCAGGGCTTCGTGGCTCCACAGCCCGGGCAGAGCTGACTGGTGCTTGGTGAGCACTGCATGTCTTGGCATCACCCCTGCTCAAGCTTAAAATTCCACCTTTTTTTTCTGGATTTCTGCATTTTCTTTCCCACAAAGGGAAGCTGGAAGGCAGGGTTTAACCTTTTGAAGTCATGTGAAAAAATGGTTGTACCCAGGGCTTCTCTCTTGGGTGTGTTAGAGAAATCCAGTTCCCCATCCCTTGACTCATTGTGGACAAATGCACAGGAACCAATGCCCCTCCCCAAAACCTGAGCAGGTTGTTATTCAGTGAATAACATCAGTTGCCAGGCAGTTCTGCTTGTTCCAACCCTAACAGTGAAGTTCTCCAACTCTTCAGGGGTGGTGAGTATCCATCAGCAGGAAGCAGAGATGGTTCTTTGTGTGGTTTAGGATGAGGATCTCTGGCAGGACAATGCGTTTCGCTGGAGGTAAATAAAAGGACATCCTCTTGGCTCTGCCAAGGGTGCTGCCTCCCTCCCTCCAGGAGATGCCTTTTGCTAGAGGAGATCAACCCAAAAATTGCTCCAGAGAGTCATAGTAACCCAGGGGTGAACCAACCCCCTGTGAGATATAAAAGCAAGCGCATGGGCGGGACAGCCACCCATCAGCACTAAGGGGGTGTTTCCTTCCTGGGCTGATCCCTGGGATTCCCCCTCTGATTCATGGGTGACAACTGCATCCCGACACCCTCCCTGGCTGTAGGGTTGGACTCACAGCCACGTCCCCCTGGCCTAGACCAGAGCCAAACATACCTCAGGGGCTATTTCCAGCCTATAGGTTTTCTTTCTTGAAGCCCGAGCTGTCTCAGGCTGGGGATGCAAAGGGGGGTGAAGCACAGGGCCAGCCAGAGGGACATTTTGACACCATATCCAGAAATAGCCCTTCCTAAATATAAAGCCTGAGCCTGCAAAGGGTTCTTGATGGACCCTCTGATATTCACAGCTAAGAAAAGAAATACTTCTTCTTTCCCACCTTTTGCAGTTGGCAGGTGAAAAGAGGTTGCATTAGCTGTAGGTCTTTGCCTTCCCTATCAGGCAGTAAGTCCCATCCTTCACAGCAGCAATCCTGCCATAACTATTTTTAATACCCCATGGAAATCCTGCCCTGGGAAGAAACTCATGAAACTCATGCCCTGGGAAGAAAGTCACTAAGTCCAACCCCTCCTGGTTCATCAGACTCAGTGTCTTCACTTCCCCCTCTCTTCTCCTTCTGTGCATCCGCAGGGACTTGAAATTGTAATAACTTCTATCCTAAAGTTATTCATAGTCATATTTTTTGGGTGCTGCAGGCAGAAATCTCATCACTGTGGTAGATCAGTTGTGGTTTGAGATGCAGGGTGAAAGGTAGGTTTAAAATGATCTTGGAGCAAGGACATAAACTCTGGGATATCAGAACGGGAAAGACAAAATACCCAAAGAATTCAAGGATTTTCTTAATTCATCATGAAGCTGCTCCTTAAAACTCTTCAGTTTGGTTAATAAATGGCATTAAAGCAGGCAGAAGAAGCAGGAGAAGCCAGGTATTGCTAAATCAAACTTCCTGGTGGATAAACTGAGCATTTCACAGGACAAAATGCTCTGTGTGGGTTTGGCCTCAGGGCAAACAAGTGTCGAGCCAGGGATGTCTGCACTGCCTCTGCAAACATTTACATGAATAAGAAAATAAATGAATCAAAAATTAATTTCAATATTGTGACATTTTAAGCTTATGTGGTTTAGTCAAACACTGGGGTTTCATCATATATAAACTTTATGCTTCCATTACAGTTGGTAAGACCAGGTGATTTTCTTTCTGCCCCCTTGAGGCCAGGTTTAACTCCCATAAATTTTCTGGAAATCAAGTTTTTCAGCAGTTCTACATTAACCAGAGAAAGTCATGCCTTCCTGCAGCAGCACTGAAGTCACTAAAGAGTTAAAAGTCATTTATTACTTGTATTTTGGATTCTTGAATATGTCAGTTTTCCGTAAACCTTCACCTAGATGAAATGTTTATTAAGATTCATTCTGTTTGGCTTCTGGCAAGAGGCAGGATTATTTCTTTTCTTTGTCAAACCCATGAATTTTAACCATGTGAAATGGTCACTAAGTTTGGTCCAAATTTTCCTGAGAAGTATGTTGTAGCCAAGGTTTTAAACGTCAACAGAGGTAACACTGCATGATCTGAAACCCAGGCTCATTTATTTCCCTTTACATTTTGTTGTGGCTGCAAATGGTACCTTTTAGCTACAGAATATTTCCCAGGGAGAGAAGCACTGAGCACCTTTGCTACTCAAATTCCTGCCTAGGTCACAGCTGCACCTGCTGGGATCTTTTTCTGTCATCCATCTCAAATATACAGCAGGTACCTGCTGCTGAGCTGGGTTTTGCCAGTACCTGAAGTTAACATTTAACTGAAAGCCTTCAAAGGGCACCAAATCCTGCTGGGCTTTCCTCCTGGCCCATCAGCAGCTCCATAAAAGCTGAATATCCCTCCACATCCCCTTCTGCTGGGGAGCTCAGATTTTTAAATTCAGTTCTAAACAGAGGAGCTGCAGAGGATAATACTGCACATGGATGTTGGAAAGGTTTCTCTGCAGCTCCACAGCTAATACTGAAGGTCCTGTCTTCGATTCCAGACTTTTGTAGTTGCATTTGAATCACAGGAGGGTCTTTTTGAATCATAGATTCATGGAATGGTTTGGGTTGGAAGGGGCCTTGAAGACCAACTAGTTCCAACCCCCTGCATGGGCAGGGACACCTCCCACCAGCCCAGGTTGCTCCAAGCCCCATCCAACCTGCCCTTCAACACTGCCAGGGATGGGGCAGCCACAGCTTCCCTGGGCAACCTGGGCCAGGATCCTGTTTGCTTAACCTAGATGAATACATCATATTAAACAGAGCACAGATTTTACTGCACAGTTTAGATCATGCACAAAAAGGAGGACAAGTTCATAAAGTCTGTCCCATCTCTCCTTTTAGTCAAATCTTCCTCCACATTCAGTCCCTGGGAGGAAGGGGAAGAGGGGGAGTACTTTTTAGATGCCTGCAGGTCAGCAGGTTGTCTTTAAGCTCTCCAAATCAGTGGGTTTCAGTTCTGAAATGAAGCACAAATTGGGCAACACTCCATCGAGGTGACTAAATGGAAAGCAGCTGCAGGTCTGCAGCTGGACTTCAGCCTGAAGAGTATGATGGTATGGATGCTATGAAGAATGGGAGGAAAAGTCCTCTTTCAAGCACATCTGGAAAGTCAAGTCCCAGGTTACACCATTAGAAACAGCAGGTCTTGTATGCAGCACCCCGTGTGGTGGTGACCTCTTCTTCTGAGGTCCACGAGCCACTTCTCCACCCAGATTCCCATCCACTTCTGCTGCAATATTTCCCACCTGAGAAGAGGCATTGAAATGGTCTCCTGAAATGTAGGGCTAGCTCCAAAAAATAACCTTCATCTTGTGGGGGTTCCTGGGATGAGGTGCACAGCCTTGATGCCCTGACTTGTGTGGTGGATTTATTTCAGGTTTCTTGTTTGCCCTTGACAGGCTCTACAGGACGTTCAAGGACAGCAAGTACCTGTACATGCTGATGGAAGCCTGTCTAGGTGGAGAGCTCTGGACAATTCTCAGGGACAGGTGAGTTTTAAGAGACTATCATCTTCAAAAGTGGGGTATTTCCTCTCATGCCTCCAGCTAACCAAAGCTTTTCATCTTTTGTGGGCAAAGTCTGGATCTTACCATGCTATCTTTAATTTAAGAATTTAAGATCCCAGACAGGTGAGGAGATATTTTTGTTCCTCTGCAATGGACAGGAGACAAAGTCAATCCAGTCATAATGGAGAAGAAAGACTTGATGTGGGTTGTGTCCAACATGCAGAAGGCTTGATATAGATAGACACCTATTTTTATATAGGTGGACACCAAGCCAGAGCTGCTTTCTCGTGGCCTTTCTGGAAAAAACAGAGAAGGTGGTGGTGATGTTCTTTGGTAAATTGCATCAGTGACATGTCTTTGGCTGCCCTGTCCCTTTATCTTGATCTCTAAAGGGTACCCTGAAATCCCCAGCAGTATATTTCAATTTTAATGTAATTGATTCTTTTAATTTAATTTTTCATTACCTAGAACAAGAACTTTTTGCAGCCATAGAAGCCACATCTGTGTCCTAGGTGCCCATCTTCCTCATGTTTGAGAGCCTGGTTGGAGGCTCAGGCACCTGACAGTAAAATGAGGGCCTGTTGTGAGGGTGACAAAGACTTTGGGCACCAGGGGTGCTGGCAGAGAACGACCCTGCAGGGTAGGACCAGGCCTTGCAGGAGGTCCAGTGGCAAGGCCAGTCTTACAAGACATGCTCTGGAGATAGAAATAGAGTCGGGGGAATCATTTTGGTTGGAAAAGGCCTTTCAGATCATCCAATCCAACCATTAACCCAGCCCTGCCAAGGCCACCACTAACCCCTGTCCCTCAGCACCACATCTACATGGCTTTGAAACCCCTCCAGGGATGATGCCCACTGCCCTGGGCAGCCTGGGCCAGGGCCTGACAACCCTTTCCAGGAAGACGTTGTTCCCAAGATCCAGTCTTAACCTCCCCTGGCACAACTTGAGGCTGTTGCCTCTTGTTCCATCACTTTGTTCCTGGGGAGCAGAGACCAACCCCCCTGGCTCCAACCTCCTCTCAGGCAGGTGCAGAGCAGAAGGTCTCCGCTCAGCCTCCTTTGCTCCAGGCTGGACACCCCCAGCTCCTCACAGGACTTGGGCTCTATGCCCCTTCCCCAGCTTCACTCAGGTCCTCCCAGTGCTGTTTTAGGCTCTGGACTTACAAGCCATGTTCTCCAAGGCCACAGTGGCATTAGTGAGAGTTCACAGCTGTGCACAGAATCCATGGGAAAGTGCATTTTCAAGGTAAAAAATGCAGATTTCTTCAAAGCCTTGTGAAAAATCACCATTTCCCATCCCAGAGAGAGAAACTGATGTGGGGGGGATGTGTGTGATGGTGTGACAGGGTCATAGCTGGGATGTCATTTAATTTCATCTGGAAACAAAATGAAATGTATGGGAAAGACTGAACAAAAAGGAGAGATTGATTTCTTTTTTAATTACCTAGAATGAGGGTTTTTTGGTCATTTTTTCTTCTCCTAAGAGCCTGCTTTCTCCAGAGCATTAAAACAAGGCCTGTAGCAAAGTCAGCAGGTGCCTGGTAGGGTCTTTCATCACCTCAGTCTGGTAACTCCATCCTTCATTCCCAGGCTGTAGCTCGTGGCTCTGCTGCCATCTAGCTCAGACCTGCTCCCACCACACTCCCAGGGGATGGTTTGCTGCAGCAAACTGGTTCCAAACTGGTGCCGAGTTTTAAATGAACACTCCCAGCAAAACTAATTATCCTGCCTTTTATGAACATGAGTATGGGACTTCTGGATCTCCACAGCTCAAAAAAGCTTTGTCACCTCAATTAAAAAAAACATCACCTTTTGCCCACAAGAGAATTTTTCCTTCTGGGAGATGAAACTCTAAAAGTAAAGCTAAAATATTTTAGATAGGAATGTTTGATACGAAGGTGGATTGAAGGCAAACTTCCAAAATGCAATTAAATTTATATCACAGAATGTTAGGGGTTGGGAGGGACCTCTGAAGATCATCCAGTCCAACCCCCCTGCTGCAGCAGGAACACCCAGGGCAGGTCACACAGGAACGTGTCCGGATGGGTCTGGAAAGTCTCCAGAGAAGGAGCCTCCACAGCCTCTCTGGGCAGCCTGTCCCAGGGCTCTGTCACCCTCACAGCAAAGAAGTTTCTCCTCATGTTGAGGTGGAACTTCCTGTGTTGTCACTTGGTGCCGTTTCCCCTCGTCCTGTCACAGGCACCACTGAACAGAGACTGGCCCATTCCTGACACCCACCCTGCAGGTATTTATAGACATTCATCAGGTCCTCTGAGTTTTTCCCAGACTAACCAGCCCCAGGTCTCTCAGCCTCTCCTCATCAGGCAGGTGTTCCAGTCCCTTCATCATCCTCGTGGCCTCCCTTGGACTCTCCCCAGTATATCCCTCTCCCTCTGGAACTGGGGAGCCCAGAACTGGGCACAACACTCCAGATGTGGCCTCACTAGGGCAGAGTAGAGGGGGAGGAGAACCTCCCTTGACCTGCTGGCCACGTTCCTCTTAATACACCCCAAGATACCATTGGCCCTCTTGGCCACAAGGGCACATTGCTGTCCCATGGAGAACTTGTTGTCAAGGTGGGTTAAGCAACAGGCACTTTCCAGGTGTTGGAGTGATTCTGCTGAACTGTGCAGATGTTTTAATAGTAGTGTGAGGTCCAGGAAGGGAAGAGATTGAATTGCTTTACCCCCTTTTCCCTCTCTTGTTTTACCTAGAGGTTCATTTGAGGATTCGACGACCAGGTTCTACACGGCATGCGTGGTGGAAGCTTTTGCCTATTTGCATTCCAAGGGGATCATTTATAGGGATCTCAAGCCAGAAAACCTCATTCTGGATCATCGAGGTTATGCCAAACTGGTGAGTGCCTGAAACATCTGGTTGGCCAAAAGAAAGTCACCACTACTGCCAGACACTGGTGTTAGAGGAGGAGGAAAACACAGGAGTAGGCATGAAGAGTCAGAAGCAAAATCCACCCAGCCCAGGGTCCTGTCTCTGCTAGTGGCCATCAGTACATGCTGAGATGAGGTCAGGGCAAAGGTGTCATCACCCATCCCTGGAAGGTTTTCTCAGGCTCCAGCAAGCTGAAGCTCAGGGTACAGCTGAGCTGGGAAGCACTAATTCTGGTGTGAAATTCAGATCTGAGGTCCTGAACTGGAAATGTTGAGAGAAGAACATTTCAGAGAAGTTCATCCAGCTGTTTTGGAGCTACTGAAAGGCTGAAAAATAACTTAAATTATTGGTGGGGCGGGGGGAGGACTTGCATCTGGTGGGCTTTTTAGGCAACTGGTGAAGCAGATTTTGTGAGCTGCTGCTGTTTCTGTGTCAGGTCCTTTGTGTGAGCAATAAAAAAAGCTTTTCCAGTGGGAATATTCATCATCAGCCTGTCATGGAAAGACTTCTTCAGTATGAATGGCTCTGGAGTGTGTTGCTGTGGCCAACAGAGCTTCTTGCTTTAGGAGAGCCACTTCTGGGGCTGATCTGTGCAAACTCCTCTGGGACAGCCCTGGAAGGCTCTGCCTGACACTGCTCTTCCCAGAAGGTCGTGGTCCTTTTCAGTGCTGCTCCCTGCCAGATCCACTTCCTGAAGCCAGGATGGCAAGACCTCCACCCCCCAAACGAGGGAGTTTCTGATGGGTTTCACTGCCTGGCTTCGTGCACTCATTTTTTTTACAGAAGCATTGAATCTTCTTTTAGTTTTAGTTGGAGAATACCTGTAAGATCAAGTTACCCCAGCCCTGCGAAGGCCACCACTACCCATGCCCATCAGCACCACATCTTTTAAACCCTTCCAGGGATGGGGACTCCACCCCTGCCCTGGGCAGCCTGGGCCAGGGCCTGACAACCCTTTTGAGAAACAAATTGTTCCCAATATCCAATCTAAACCTCCCCTGGCACATCTTGAGGCTGTTTCTTCTTGCTCTGTCACTTGTTCCTTGGGAGAGGAGACCAACTCCTTCACTCCAACCTCCTCTCAGACAATTGTAGAGAGTGAGAAGGTCTCCCTTCTGATTCCGCCTCAGAAATCACTGCAGGGTGATGTAGGTACACCCCAAATTCCTGACGAGACCATAGAGAAGGGGGAGAAGAAAAGGACTTCCTTTGGTAGACGGTGCTGGAGGATGTGGACACTTGGGAAGCCATCAATGAAAAATGGGGCAATGCACCCCTAAAATGAGCTGAGTGTCCAGGAGGAGCTGATGCCCCCACTGAGAGTGACGAGGGTCCAGGTCTCTGCCTCTTGGCTGGGGGATTCTTCCCTGCCTTTGGAAAGGGAAACCTGGGAGCAGCGTCACAGATGGGAGCAGTAAGTCAAACCACCTCCATCATGGACCTCTGTGGCCTGGTGGCAGCCACCATCTCTCACCTTGACACTAAGCCTGAAGGATGACTTAAAAGTTTATCCTCTACAGTACTTGACTAAGGCTGGGAGGTCCAGGGAGGTGTCAGATGGTTGAGAAGGGCTGGATATAGGACTGTCCTTCTCCCCACCCTAGGAGGATCTGGTCCAGGGTTTCTGCTATTCCCATCACCAACCCCCAGCTCCTTTATCAATTTGATCATCATGGACACACGGCACCGAAGCGCCCCAGATCCCTTGTGAAACTGTGACCATGTAGGACATCTTGCTCCTGACCAGCTCAAGGTGTAGGAGCATCTCACAGCCACCAAGGGACAGCAGAGTGTGCTACAGACCCCAGCTGTGGGCCAGCTACACTAACCTGGGCTCTGCCTAGATGACAAAAGACAGTTCCTCTTGTTCTGTCACTTGTTCCTTGGAGAAAGAGACCAACCCCTTTACTCCAACCTCCTCTTAGGCAGTTGTAGAGAGCAAGAAGGTCTCCCCTCTGATTCTGCCTCAGAAATCACTGCAGGGTGATGTAGGTACACCCCAAATTCCTGATGAGACCATAGAGAAGGGGGAGAAGAAAAGAAGGACTTCCTGTGGTAGGAGGTGCTGGAGGATGTGGGCACTTGGGAAGCCATCAGTGAAGGATGGGGCAATGCACCCCTAAAATGAGCTGTGTCTAAGGAGGAGTTGATGCCCTCCCTGAGCTTGCTGGTGCCACAGGGACATGCTGAGGTTTATGAGCCCCACCAGCACAGTGTGACAGCCTCAAGCAGACTGGGAGGCCCTTTGTTGTACTGCATCCCTCTTTACTCTGGGAAGGAAAACTGAAACTACCAGACTGGTTAGTATTTAGCTGAAACATTTGCTCAGATCCAGGCTGGGAGTTTAAAAAAAAGCAAAAAAAAAAAAAAAGACAAAATAAATCAGCCTGAGCTGGGGATGATAGGAAGCTGCATCTCCCAGGAAACCCGTGGTGTTGGCCTTTGTTCCTCTTCCCTCACATGAATCTTCCTCTTAAATCATGAAGCATAAAATGGGCAAAAAGGTCCCTGGGGTTGCCTGGTCCTGGAGCGACCCACCACGCTTCAGTTAGGGGGATATTCCCACGAGGAAACCTCCTGTCTGCTTGGCTTCCCTTCAAGAACTTGGAGCAGAGCACATGGCTGAAGTTCCCTCTGCTCCCTTCCACAGGTCGATTTTGGCTTTGCAAAGAAAATAGGATTTGGAAAGAAAACATGGACTTTCTGTGGGACCCCGGAGTACGTAGCCCCCGAGATCATCCTGAACAAAGGTCACGACATCTCAGCTGACTACTGGTCACTGGGAATCTTGATGTATGAACTCCTGACTGGCAGGTATGGGCATCAGGGCTGAAAACAGATCCCAGTATTTCTGCTGTTGTCACCCTGATTAGGAGAGGGGAAAGCTCAGCACTGGTGTGTGCTGTGCTGCTGAACCTCCCTGCCCCTCTCCCCACGTTAAGTCCTTTTGTGCTGACCTCTCAACAGGCAAGAGAGGAGCAGGGGTTTTTAGGAAATCCTGTGAAATGACACCAAAACGACGTTTGTGGCTCCGAGTGAGCTGAACCAGCTGGGGAAAGGGTTTGCAGTTCAGCTGGGGAGGTGCAGTGGTTGCTGAACATCTGGGAAGGAGGAGGTAGACCTGACACCACACTGTGGGGACTGGCATCCCTATATCCAGCCCTTCCCTTAGTTTTGGAGGGACACAGGATCCGAGACCAGTTTGGTTGGAAAAGAGCTTTCAGGTCATCCAGTCCAACCATTAACCCAGCACTGCCAAGGCCTCCAATAACCCATGTCCTTAAAATATATATTCCATGTCCCTCCAATATACTAGAGGCAGTGGTGGCTTCCTGGCACTGCCTCATTTCCCTCCCCATCACTCTCTCCCAGGCTACAGGAGCAGGAAAAGGATCCATCACCTTAACCTGCTTATCCCTGGGGGCTGGACCCAGGCCCTTCTTCTGTTAATTAATGAATCCCCACGGAGCACATGTCACAACATCCACCAGAGAATAAGCCAGTGTGTGTTGCTCAGACCCTTGTCCCTGGGGCTGCTGGGACACGGGCTGTCCTGGAAAGAAGAGGTTCAGCTCTGGCTGTGGATGTGTTCATTTCTGATCAGTTTTTGACGGTATTTTAAAGACAAGTTTTTAACCTTCTTTATTTCCATCTCCCCTCTCAAGTCCCCCTTTCTCAGGCCCAGACCCCATGAAGACCTATAACATCATACTAAGGGGAATAGACATGATTGAATTTCCAAAGAAGATTGCCAAAAATGCTGCTAATTTAATTAAAAAACTATGCAGGTAAGCACATCAAATACAATCATTCTGGTCTCGTGTGTGAAGACGTGGATCATTCAGAAGGATTAATCAAGTAACCACTTTGTTATTTGATTTACAGGGACAATCCATCAGAAAGATTAGGGAACTTGAAAAATGGGGTGAAAGATATCCAAAAGCACAAGTAAGTGTCTTCTCCACCAGCCATCAGAGCCAACACACAGAAACATGCCTTCCAAACACACCAACTTGCAGCAAAACCTACTTGGCTTCAACTCCTCTGGCCTTTCCCTTCCAGTGAGCTCTGGACTCTAGTGGCATTTCCACCAGGCTTTTCCCCAGGGTTTTGGTAGAGATGCCAGCCTTGCCCATGAGCAGAACACTGTGCACATCAACCATTGTGCTTTAATTTCTCTAATGCAGAAGAGCAATTGAGCTCAGCCACTGCCTGCTTGGACCTTTCTGGTTTGCAGAACCACTCAAGGTTTCCTCCATTTCCCTTCCCCTCCAACCTAACACACTCTCTCTACCCATCATGTTAATTCATCATACCTCTTGGGCTGGTGGGAGAGAGTTGTTCAGTGATGTCTCCAGGTTTTCACACTGCTGGAGAGGGAGAAGAACAAGCTGGAGACCCATTGCGGAAACAGGGTATCTCATCCAACCATGCTGGCCCTTCTCTCCTCCCATCCCCAAAGCAGCAGAAATGGGTTGGATGGACATTTTGGGTGTCCAGGGATTGAAGGCTCAGCTCAGGGCTTGTCACCTAAGCTGCTGTAGATCAAGCAAATCTGAGATGCCCAAACCAGGAGGAGAAAATCCTCCTGTGCATGCCCTTAGCTCCTAGTCTCCTATGGAGAAAGAACATGAGAGGTCCCATGTGGGAGGGATCAGCCCTATGGAAAGGCAAGAGCAGCTGCCAGGACACTTGCAGTGAGGACTGATTTTCCTCTGAGCTTTGGGAACTTGTTCTTGCCATGGTATCCCCCCTGGGCAGCTGCTACACACCCTTCATTTTCAGTCCCAAAAAACATACATAAAGACGGCAGGAAAAATTATGAAGGCTCATTGGACAAGTTGAAGATGATGACTGAGGGGCTTGAAAGCCACTATTTAAGCAATTTAAATTTCATTTAGTGCTATGGGGAGATTTTCACTGTGTGTCTGATTGTTTCTTTATTCCCTCCCTTCTAGATGGTTCGAAGGCTTTAACTGGGAAGGGTTACGAAAAGGGACACTGACACCTCCTATAATCCCAAGTGTAAGTTTTCCTGCTTGTCTTCTCCTTCATGGCCAGTAAGTTTCTTCTCCATGAGTGTTGTGAGCTTTGGGCACTAGTGCACTGCAGTTGTGTGACAACATGTGCTTGACTTCTGAAGAAGAAGTCACATTAGAGACACTTCCAGCTGCACTTGGTCTCCAGGTGATCTCTTCCAGGAGCAGGCGGTTTAGGGAGGGCATGAGGGTGATAAAATGCCTTTGGCAGCAGGAGTTGGGGGTGGGATCACTCCCTACTACTGATTTTTCTTTTCCTCACCTGCTCCACTTGTGTCTTCACCTACTTCTCACCTTCCAGTGTAGAGCTGGTGCTTTCACCTCTCCTCTCAGATGTGTCTTCTGGCCTTCTCCTTTACTCCTCTTTTGAGGAGGCAAGTGGGATCCCTGTGCCATCTCCCTTCTCTTTTGCATCTCCCTTCTGTCTTGTCTTTTGTCTTGCTTTTCTCTCTTGCTTTTCACCCTTTTCCCCTCCACATCTGTGTCCTACATGACAAGCCCTGTTGATGTTTAACAGCGGGACAGCTCGACTCCTTTTCCTTTGGAGCAAAGCTCTGCCTTTGATGTCTTTGTGAGCTGTTCACCCGCTGCAAAGGGAAACAAAACAGGATTAGCTGATAGAAATTACCTTGGCCCCTTCTGCTCTGCAGCCTCCCCTCCTCCTTTCAACTTAATCCCTTTCTCTCCGGCGGGATCACCGGGGGAATGACATTAGTGATGGGGTTGAATTGCCCCCGGAGCTCCATCCACCCGTGGTCCTGCCCCCTGCAGCAGCAGCAGCAGCAGGCACAGCTCCAGGGCTACAACTGCCAGCCCAACCTCTTCTGAACAGCAAAACAAGGGGTTTGCATGCCCCCCCTCTCACCCTATGGGCTGCAGAAGGTTCCAGTGGGGAAAGCTGGACTTCAAAAACAGCTGCCTAAAGCAGGATGCCCAAAGAACAAGTGCTTTCTGAACCAAAATGAGGGCTTTTCTGTTAAGCTTGTTTTTAATGGCTATTAATGTCAGAAGTTACTGTTCACCACATTTGAAGTGGTGAACAATGAGTCCCCAACACAAGAAGGACATGGAGCTGTTGGGGAGAGTCCAGATGAACCCATGAGAATGCTCAGAGGGCTGGAGCAGCTCTGCTCTGGAGACAGGCTGGGAGAACTGGGGTGTTCAGCCTGGAGAAGAGAAGGCTCCAGGGAGACCTTAGAGCACCTTCCAGTGCCTGAAGGGGCTCCAGGAAAGCTGGGGAGGGGCTTGGGACAAGGGCAGGGAGGGACAAGGGAATGGCTTTAAACTGGAAGAGGGGAGATTCAGTTTAGACATTAGGAAGAAATTCTTTGCTGTGAGGGTGGTGAGACCCTGGCCCAGGTTGCCCAGGGAAGCTGTGGCTGCCCCATCCCTGGCAGTGATGAAGGGCAGGTTGGATGGGGCTTGGAGCAGCCTGGGCTGCTGGGAGGTGTCCCTGCCCGTGCAGGGGCTTGGAACTAGATGGTGTCTGAGGTGCCTTCCAATCCAAATCACTCTGGGATTCTGAAATTCTAAGTCAGACAAGAAAGAGAAGTTTGCTCCATGACATCCAGTTTGAATTCCTGGTTTACCTGTGTGCGATGTCAGTGTAGCCTGAAAGTGCCCCAGTATGGTTCTTTAATGGTTTTAGTGGGTATTTAGTTTAGCAAGAGCCATTGGCAATATTACTTTTACCTAGAATATACATATGGACCCTGCAGAGGCATCCATATGTATATGGACCCACACACCCTTGTGGCCAGCACACCACCATCAAGGCTGTCTGAAGTAGACTGGAGCATCATTCCCTCTTCAGAGGACTCCATCTGTCTTCCAGCACAGCTTCTGCCCTACATTGCCCTAATCCCAGTTCAACATGGCTCCTTTCTTAGAGCTCTTGGGAGTAAGATCTTCTCTAGACACTCTCCTGAGATCCTCTCCAAAACCTGCCTCCGTTGACTAGTGACCCTTGTCCACCACAAAGCTCTTAGCCCCCTCTCATCCTTGTCTTCCATGGGCAGCTCAGTTGCTTTGGCAAACATCCCAGCTGCTAGCAAGGAGCATGTCTGCAAAGTGACCTAAAACCCGTAGCTCTGGGGGAAGAAACCCATTTTTCCTTCAGTGAGTGCATCTCTCCTTGTTAGCTGGAAAAGAGCCACCAGGACTAAAAATGAAGACTCTTCTATTTTTAAGAAAATGGGCCTTCCCCAACTCTTTAACCCTCATCAGCAGTTAGAATCATGGAATGATAGAATCATTAAGGTTGGAAGGGACCTTAGAGATCATCCAGTTCCAACCCCCCTGCCATGAGCAGGGAACCCCACCACTAGACCAGGTTGCACAAAATCTCATCCAACCTGGCCTTAAAAAACCTCCAGGGATGGGGCATCAACAGCCTCCCTGGACAATCCATCCCAGTTCCTCAAAGAATTTCTTCCTAATATCTCACCTGAACCTTCCCTCTTTCAGTTTAAATCCATCACCCCTTGTCCTATCACTATCTTCTCTGATGAAAAGCCCTTCCCCAGCTTTCCTGGAGCCCCTTCAGGCACTGGAAGGTGTTCTAAGGTCTCCCTGGAAGCCTTCTCTTCTCCAGGCTGAGCAGCCCCAACTCTTCAGCCTGTCTTCATACCAGAGCTGCTCCAGGCCTTTGATCATCCTGGTAGTCCTTCTCTGGACCCTCTCCAACAGCTCCATGTCTTTCCTGTGCTGAGGGCTCCAGAGCTGGACACAGCACTCCAGGGGGGTTCTTACCAAAGTAGAGTAGAGGGGCAGAATCCCCTCCCTGGCCCTGCTGGCCACACTTCTTTGGATGCAGCCCAGGACACAACTGCCCCTCTGGGCTCCAGCTCTCATTGGAGGCTCATGTCCAGCTTCTCACCTCCTCCCACCCCCAAGTCCTTCTCCTCAGGGGTGCTCTCCAGCCATTCTCCTCACAGCCTGGATGTGTGCCTGGGGTTGTGCTGACCCAGGGGCAGGATCTTGCACTTGGCCTTGTTGAACTTCATGAGGTTGGCACTGGCCCACCTCTCCAGCCTGCCAAGGTCCCTCTGGATGGATCCCTTCCCTCTTGGGTGTCAACCACACCACACAGCTTGGTGTCATCAGCAAATTTGCTGAGGATACACTCAATCCCATTGTCCATGTCTCCAACAAAGATGTTAAACAGTACTGGTCCCAACACTGACCCCTGGGGACACCACTCATCACCTGCCTCCATTTGGACATTGAGCCACTGACCACAACTCTCTGGCTGCAACCATCCAGCTGATCTCTTATCCACTAAGTGGTTCATCTGTCAAATCCATGCTTTGTCAAGTTACATGGTACTGCTGGTGAGGCACCTCAAAGCTGCTCCTTAACTCTTATCCCATGGGATTTTAGGAGATGGCAGTTTACAGCCTGCTCCTAGGACATTGCTTCAGGCAGCAGCTCAGCCTTGATATCACCTCTTAAATCTGTGACCACTTAAATCTGTCCTGCAAAGCTTCTCCTGCTACTTGACTCTTCCAAAGATGGGCTGTCTTGCACCACAGCTCTTGCCTTTGAGAAGGACGTGCAGATCTCTGCACCATAATTCATCCCAAGCCCAGATGTTGGTAAGCAGCCAGACAGCTGATGTTGACATCTGCACTCCTATCTTCTTGGATGGACAGGAGATAAATCTAGAGTGTCCCTTCTTGGCTGGAGAGAGTGTTGAGAGGGACATATGTTCTCACATCTCTGACAGTTAAGGGCTGCAGGTCATGTAGGTGACCTGGACCTCAGAGCTGTGGGGAGCTGCACACCAACAGCATTAGCATCTCATAAAGTCAATCAGCAGAGTAACAACTCATCCAACATCTCTTCCCCAAATCATATTTCTTCTTCTAAGAAGAAGACCCTCTAAATTGGAGGTGTTGGCTGTGCTATTCCCAATGCTTCTGCTCCCAGAGGGAGAGCTCACATGGAGTGGCTGAGGCAAGCAGAGGAATGTGGTCTAGCCCATGGCACCATGGAGGAGGGCAAGTGTGGAGCACCCCAAGGGTGAGGACCTGGAGGGTGAAGGCTCTCCAGCTCAGCAGTGTAAACAGATCTGGAGAAGTCAGAAGAAATTAATTGGAGGGTTCAGTACAAAGGGAAGCACCTCACCACTCTGTAGGACTCCACGAAGCTTTTCCATCTTGGGCTTTTTTTTTTTTTTTCAAAACAAGTTGGATATTCGGGGATCTTCATTGTCCCCAAGGGAAATGCTGATGCATCTGGGCAGCAAATTACATTTTGAGCTCAAGTTGGAGCTCTGGGTGATCCAAGAGTCTTGTGCCAAGGCTTATAGCAGCATCCAGCATCAATAATATGTCCTGGACCGTAGGCTGGGATCTGGTCCTGGCTTCTCCACCAGCTGCACAAGGGAAATGGCCAAAAAATAAAGCCTTTCCTGCTCAGCACTCCTGAGGCAAGTGCAGGCACCTCAGCCTGCCCTGGCTACTTGGGGTGGGGCTTCAAGTGTGTTATTTCCAAAAAAGAAACGGAGTTGGCCTTCATCCTGGGAAGATGGGTTTCTCTGGTAGGCTCCCTACACTCAGCAGTACTTGTCAAGAAACTCAGAGGAGGGAGGCAGGGCCCAGCTCACAGCCTCAAATTTTGGATCTTGGAGCTATAAATTGGAAATCCTGGGCTTTGGGGAGGGCTGAGGCTTTTCCACGTCTTTCCTGGTGCCCTTGTACCAACAGGTAGGACAGTTGCTCTTGAACTAGAGACCCTGTAGGTTCTGGATTATTGGCATAGAGATGGGGGGGGGGGGCTGTGGGAAGTCCTCCTGGGATTCAGCAAGCAGTTGTTACATGCAGCTCTTTTGATGCCTGCTGCATTTAGCAATGATCTTGAATGGTCAGGGTTGCGAGATGGAGAGGAGATGTCTGTAGAGATCTTATGTGCTGACCATCCTCTTCTTGTCCCTCTCTTCTTTTCACAGGTTGCATCTCCAACAGACACAAGCAATTTTGACAGCTTCCCAGAGGACAGTGATGAACCACCCCCTGACGACAACTCAGGATGGGACATAGATTTTTAAGGTCTTTCTCTTACCTGCTTCTGCCTTGCTGAAGACAGCTCTCCTGGGACTTGGCTGCCAGCGAAACCGAAAGAACTGGGGAGGATTAGTGCTCGGGGTCACCATGATGCCTTGATTGATGCTGCTACAGTAACTACAGTGGCATTAGGACTTCTTGCTTAGATGACAATAGTACTCTTCATGTTTTCTGTTTGAACTTGAAATAGCAGTTTGACATGGTGGTCCTGACACAAAGCCTTTCACCAGTAAAGAAACGTGGTTTCTGTCACCACCACGATCTTGCTACGCTCTTAATTATTCAAGTCAAGAGGTAACGCAGTGTAAGATGCACTTAACTCTAGCTGCAAGGTACTGGCTTTCTCAGTAGGATCACTAGTAATTTATTAAGTGCTGTAGCTAAATACAGGGCAGGATTTGGGCTACTCCCACCCTCCAGACTCCGTGGATCTTCTCCTGTAGGCCAGCGTAGGAGCAAAGGAGGACCACAACGGTACTGGTCAAAGAGTTCACGTCCAAGCAGTGGTAAAATTTGTCCTTTTTTTCTTTCTGAGCAGTATTCTTGACAAGACTGAATGTTACCTTTCCTCTTTCTTTTTGAGAAGCTGGTAGGTTTTGTTATTTTTTAGCCTGGTAAAACAAAAGCACAACTGCTCTAGATCCTGTTAAGGCAGATATGGGTCACTTCCCTCATACAGCTGAGAACATCCTGTAACACAACGTTTGGGCTTGTTGTTTTGGTTTGTTTTTTTTTTCTTTCCCTTGGTACAAATACATAACTGCATGGAAAAAAAAAAATCATCAAATTAATCAATTTTACATATAAAATAGTGCTTAAATAATGGTTCTGTAATAAAGCGACAGCAGCCCACTGGTCTTACTGATTAGCTACTAGGCATAAAACTAAGCTTAACCCTTATCTTTTTAGAACCCAAAGGGAAAATACAAGACCCATAACGTACTTTAGAGGTGCTATGTACATCCCTCCTCTGTGAACAGCAACAGAGTCAACCACCATTTCAGAAATATGTAGCAAGAGGCATCGTTCTCCATCACGCTCTCGGGTGATTTTACGTCTCCGCGTCTGCATCTGTTCCATCTTCAGTACAAAGCTGGTTGAAATGCAAGGTGGCACGGGGCCAGTTTGCTGGCTCTGCTGGTAACGTTGCCCATAACAAGGTAATCCTAAGGAGCTCCACGGGAGACTCAGTGGAATTGAATGGAAAACTGAGACTGTGTGTGTTTGATCTCCAGTGTATCAGGTCCCCGGTGACTGTGTTCAAGGCACGGGAGTGGCTAGAGCCGAGGCAGCCCAGGTGAAGAAAACAAACTGGGAAGAATAATATTATCATGTGGACCCTTTTCCCTCCCACTATTTTTCCTTTTCTTTAGTGCAGTCTCTGTGGATTTGTAGGATGTAACAGAGGAATCCCCTCCTGCCATCTCAGAGCTGCCAAGAGCTGTTGGATACACTGCAAGTCAAAAGAGCAACTTTTGCCTACATAGTGGGAGGGAAACGTGTGTTTTAACAAATAAAAATTTCCCCAGTGCTGGGTCCCAACTCTTTCCCATGTTCCAAACAAAAGTGACTGAAAGGAGGGTGTTAAAAAGACATTTTCTCCCCTGCAGTGCTGCCAACATCTGCTGTTTGCCAGCCAACTAAAAAGCCTGGTCATCGCCACCCTGTCAAACCCAGTCTGTGTTGCTGAATTTCCTTCCTGATTTTCCAAAGGGTGAGGCAGCAGAGCAATTTCAGGTTATTTCCACTATTCATTAATGATTACAACCTTGTTTGCCTTGACAGCCATAGGGAAGAGGCAGTAACTAGGTCTCCTGGGAATTACTCACATAGGGAAAATACAGGCTGGCTTCTAAGCCTTGCTCTGAGGGATGGAGGATGCCCATGCTGGGCACCAGGGCTAAAATAATCACCCGGCATCTTAGTAAACAGGCTCCTGCCTGAAAGCCCAGTTCCTTCCTCCTGTCCCTCTTGTTTTTCACTCGATGGATGCGCTGATATTGGAAGAGCAACCTCATTGATTTTGGCACATTTCCGTAGAAGACTGTAGAGAGGACTCTGTCCCGCAGCGATGATACTGGGTAGCTGAGATGCAGTTGGCAGTCAAGGGCTTGCCAGGAGGAAAGAGCACCACCACGATTTTGGGGTTGAGGGGCAACCTGGAAACATGACAGGGAGGTTTTCAAACGGGCTGATGAGTTCTTTTCCTTTCTTCCTACCCCTTCTTCCTTGTGCCACGCGCGGCGGTCCCTGCGGCACGGCGTGCGCTGCGCTCGGTGGAAGTCAGCTTTGATACCCACCACCTCCCCCACCTTCCATCACCTCTCCCAAGCATACTTCGAACAACATACTTAGCCTATGTATATGATACACACCTTCATTTATAAGTAATATATTTGCGTTGCATTCTAGATAGCTATGTATTCCCACCAACGGATTGCCTCTGTGTTCCCACTTACTTCGTCGTCTCCTTTTTTTAGCGTGTGGGACGAGGGTGTATTTGTGTAAGGGGAAATCAGCTCCTGTCTTGAAAACCAGTGGCTTAAGGTTGGTGTCTTCAAGACACAGACGATCCGTAGCTTCTCACAGTGCTGCATTTATATCCAGAGCAAACTTATTTAACAACAGGACCACAATATTGATGTAAATAGGTATTTTCGTGTTGATATTTTGTGGTACACCTAGAACTTCCTTTTTCTTTTAGAGTTCCATGGCATTATTACTTCCTTTTCTTTTTTGTAATGTAATGTTTTTAGCTCAAGGTAGACTTGAATTAATGTCATGATTGTCAGTATTATTAAACTTTATGTCAACTGTACTGTTAACTCATCTGTCCCATAGTTTAGCACATGACTAGCTACCCGGCATTGTTGCAAGTGCCTTAAATCCATGGCATCCTATTAAAAAAAAAAACAAACAACTTACAAATTTGGTGTTATGCTGCATGACAAAGACAAACACACCTCAAAATGTTGTCCTTTCTTAGCTTGCTGCGTTTTACAGTTCTTTCTGCTACCGATTTCTAAGCCTTTATTATATAATATTGATGAATTACAGAAATGATGACGTCGTTCTCTTATTTCTGTTCAATGTACCAGAGCTGTGTATCTGTTAATGAGATACAGAGTCATTTCTGTGAAATGTATACATGTTATGTGCGGGTCAAATTAATATATGACATCCTAGCAGTCTGTAGACAGGTATTCCTGTTTTGCTAAGCTGTGCAGATTCAACCCATCGTGCCGTCCAGCGCCAACCTCCCGTCTTTACACAAACCCCCCCAGTAGAAATCTCCCACCTGGAACAAAAAGAAACCAACACAACAAAAAAGGACGAGCAAAACCCCCCGAGGCGAAGGTGTAGCTCGTTGGCACCACTCAACAAACCAGGAGTTGTGCTTTTTCCCACCCTGACTCCTTCAATATGCAACCCACCGCGGAGCCGAGCTGGGAGCTCCTCGTCCTCCGCGGGCCGCGTGAACCAGGCGTGATGCTGGGACTTGAGGGATTTCTTGGGGGAAGTTCTCCTTTGGAGCTGCCTGTGATCCTCAGTCCCAACTTACTCTGGTTTTACACCGGCCTTTTGCTTTATATTCTTGTTTTCTCCACTTTGCTTGTCACAGAAGAAGAGGTTTTGTTTGTCGGACAAATGTCGGTCACCCCCGGCCGTCGGCCAGTTGCACTCTTTTGATGTAGACTTAAGAACTTTTTTTTTTCATAAACTGAAACTGCTTTTGTTTTGCTCTGTATTTTCCCTGCAGCTGTAATTGCCGAGTGCCTGTTGTATACTTTATAGAGTTGAAATAAAAATAATTACTTTTGAACAGCGTGCCCAACATCTTTCTTCCACTGCAGCAGCCAAGTTGGGGAGAACGCTTCTGCTGAGTGATTTAATTGCATTTTTTTATTCTTCTGATGATTCCCCACAGGAGGTAACTGGGCAATGTGTGATGCTGCTCGTACTAGAGGTCCCAGCTCCTGTGTTCATCCAGATTTTCAGCAGGATGCAAGTACCTGGGGGTGCTGGTCATCAGCCGGATGAGTGAGAGCCCAAGTGGCCAAGAAGGCCACCAGCATCCTGGCTTGCACCAGCAACAGGACCAGGGAAGGGATCCTCCCCCTCTGGAGGGGGAGACAAGCCTGGAGACAAGGAGGTGAGGGGAGACCTGCTGGCTCTGCAGCTGCCTGAGAGGAGGTTGGAGTGAGGTTGGTGTTGGCCTCTTCTCCCAAGTGACAAGTGATAGAACAAGAGGAAATGGCCTGAAGTTGTGCCAGGGGAGGTTCAGATTGGATATATGGATTTCTTCCAGGAAAGGGCTGCCAGGCCCTGGCCCAGGCTGCCCAGGGCAGGGGTGGAGTCTCCATTCCAGGAAGTGTTTCCAAGCCATGTAGATGTGGTGCTGAGGGCCATGGGTTAGTGGTGGCCTTGGCAGGGCTGGGTTAATGGTTGGACTTGATGACTCGCTGTGTATTTTGACTGTTGCCAAAATAACCAGTCCCAGGGAGGAAAAGAAATTGGGTCAGTGCCAAAGCAGGAGCTCGGGACCATCACGACACTGCAGGAAGCAACAATCCCCGGCACAAGTTAATGATACAGTAAGAAGCCCGGGGTGAGGTGGCCCTCACCTGAAACTGTGAGGGCAATCCAGGGATTTCAGGCAGGGTGTGGCCCTCATTCTTCCAGGCTAAAAATAGCAGAAGGCTGGGTTTGCCCGAGGGTGCCGGGGATGTCCGGGACGGTGACTCAGCTGTGGTGCCACCAGCACTCGCGCTGGCGCTGCCGAAACTCACAGACAATTATTAGCCCAGGCTGAGCCTCCCGGGCCTGGAGCACCTGATTGCAGCTCCAGCAGCACTGGGGGTGTGACATCACCCTCCCTCATGGGATTACATCATAGAATCCCAGACTGGTTTGGGTTGGAAGGGACCTTAAACATGTCATCCAGTTCCAACCCCCTGTCATGGGCAGGGACACCTCCCACCAGCCCAGGCTGCTCCAAGCCCCATCCAACCTGCCCTTCAACACTGCCAGGGATGGGACAGCTACAGCTTCCCTGGGCAACCACCACTGGTCTCACTACCCTCACAATAAAGAATTTCCTGCTAATGTCTAAGCCAAATCTCTTCTCTTCCAGCTGGAAACCCTTCCCCCTGCTCCCACCCCTCCCTGCCCTTGTCCCAAGTCCCTCCCCAGCTTTCCTGGAGCCCCTTCAGGCTCCAGGTGCTCTAAGGTCACCCCAGAACTTTCTCCAGGCTGGACAGCCCCAACTCTCAGCCTGTCTCCGTGGGCTCAATCAGTGCAATTAACTAATTGGGTTTTGCCCAGGGCGGGAGGGGCGCGATGCCCCGCGGGGCCGCCAGGGAGCGCTGCGGTGCCAGGAGCGCGGGGGGGGGGGAACGAGTCTGGGGGGGCTGGGGGGGGGGGGACCGGGGGGAGGGGGTGACGAACCCTTTGATGTCCCCGCATCAAAGCGGCCGGGGGGGCTCCCCCCGCCGGGGCTGTGTCCCCCACTCCAGCCCGGCTGAGGCGCTGCCCGGGCAGGAGCGGAGCTGGGAGGGGGTGGGCGACAGACCCCGCCGGGGTCCCGTCCAGTCTGTTCCCCCTCCCCCCGGCCCGGGGGGGATGCGGAGGGCCCCCCCCCCCCGCCCCCCCTCCCTTCCTGCAAAGCTGCGCTGGCGCCAGGAAGGGAGCGGGGGAAGGCGGGGAGAGGAGACCAAAGGGCTGGCTCTGCCACCGATGGGGGGGGGGGGGGGGGGGGGGGGGGGGGAGGGAGGTTGCGGGGGGGAACTTTCTGCACCCCACCGCGGCTCCCAGCCCCTGGGGTGGGGGGGGTCGGTGGGTGGCATGGGGTGAGCCGCCCCCCCAGCTTTCCCCGCTCCCCCCCCCCATCCGCGTCGGGAGAGGCGGCTGGAGGCGGCGGCGGCGGCGTCGAGGAGTGCGGAGCATCTGGGGGGAAGCGAGGGGGCGGGGGGGCTGCCTTGCGAAACCCCCTCCCGGGACAGCGGCCAATGACGGAGCCCTCGGGGCGGGGTGGAGGGTGGTTTTGGGGGCTCATCGGCACAGCCCCCCCCCCCTTTCCCCCCCCCCCAGGGGGGGCCCTTTGAAATCCCATCCGCCGTGCCCTCCTCCCCGAGGGGGCGGGCGCAAGGGGCAGCCCCCCGGGGGTATAAAGGCGGCGGCAGCGCAGGTAGCTGCTGCTCGGGGGCCGGGGGGGAGCAGAGGGGACACGGCCGGGAGGGGACGGGACGGGACGGGACACGACGGGAGCAGGATGCGGGGGCTGGTGGCGGTGCTGGCGGCCCTGAGCTGCGCGGCCCCGGCGGGGAGAGCGGCGGCTCCTGCCGGCGCCCTCAGCTCCAACGCCATCAAGGGACCCCCCCCGGGGGGGGCGGCCGAGGCCAGCGCCGCCCCCGCCGCCCCCTTCGACGGCAGCAACAAACCCCCACCGGCCGCCACCCGGCAGGTAGGAGCGGGGATGGAGGGATGGGGGGGCACACCGGGGATGGAGGGAGGCGGGGGGCACACCGGGGATGGAGGGGGCACACCGGGGATGGAGGGATGGGGGGAAACACCGGGAATGGAGGGAGGGGGAGGACGCCGGGGATGGAGGGAGGGGGACACACCGGGGATGGAGGGAGGGGGACACACACCGGGGATGGAGGGATGGGAGGGGCACACCGGGGATGGAGGGAAGGGGGGACACACCGGGGATGGAGGGGGAGGACACACCGGGGATGGAGGGAGGGGGTCACACCGGGGATGGAGGGATGGGGGGGCACACCGGGGATGGAGGGATGGGGGACACACCGGGGATGGAGGGAAGGGGGGCACACCGGGGATGGAGGGAAGGGGGGCACACCGGGGATGGAGGGAAGGGGGGACACACCGGGGATGGAGGGGGAGGACACACCGGGGATGGAGGGAGGGGGGGCACACCGGGGATGGAGGGGGAAGACGCCGGGGATGGAGGGAGGGGGGACACACCGGGGATGGAGGGATGGGGGACACACAGGGGAGGGGGGTCGGCTTCCCCTCTGCCCCGCTCCGCTTCATCTCTGTCCGCCCCCCCCCCCGCTCCGCCCCGCAGCCTTTCCCCTGCGCCGAGGACGAGGACTGCGGCCCCGAGGAGTATTGCGGGGGTGCGGCCCGTGGCGGGGGGGCCCCGCTCTGCCTCGCCTGCCGGAGACGCCGCAAGCGCTGCCTGCGCGACGCCATGTGCTGCCCCGGCACGACCTGCAGCAACGGTGAGGGGCGGCAGGACTTTGAGGGGGCGGAGGGGGGGGCACACACGATACACGCCCTGGGCGGGGGGTGGGGGGGGGTGTGAGGGTCTCAGCCCTCGCTGACAGCCGCCCGCCCTGCCTCCCGCAGGGCTCTGCACGCCCCCGGAGCCTCCCCACGGAGCCGCCGAGCTGGACGAGATGGGTACTGAGGTGCTGCCCCGCCGGACGACGGCTCCTGCCTGGCTCCCCACTGCCAAAGGTGAGGGGGGGTCCCCGGGGGTGACCTTTACTGTCCCTTCTGTGGCTGCTCGTCCTGCTCCACCAGCCCTCTTGGGGGTGGTCCAGGATGCCCACCCTGCCCCGGTGTCCCCTGTGGGAGCAGTCTGGATGCCCACCCTGCCCCAGTGTTCCCTGTGGGAGCAGTCTGGGATGCCCATCCTGCCCTGATGTCCCCTGTGGGAGCAGTTTGGATGCCCACCCTGCCCCACTGTCCCCTGTGGGAGCAGCCTGGATGCCCACCCTGCTCTGCTGTCCCCCATCGGGATGCACACCCTGCCCCACTGTCCCCTGTGGGAGCAGCCTGGATGCCCACCCTGCCATGCATCTCCCTGGGGATACCCACCCGTCCTCCTGTTTCCCCTCGAGGGGTGGTTCAAGATGCCCAACCTACCCTTACGGGTCTCCGTGGTGCTGCCCCACCCCGCACCCCATCCCCACGGGGGGGTGGGTCGGGTCCCACCACGCGGGACCCCCCCCCCCCTCGAGCTGACCCCCTCATCCCCCCCCAACGCCCTATCCCCACGCAGGTGAGGAAGGAGACTTCTGCCTGCGCTCCTCGGACTGCGCGGCCGGGCTGTGCTGCGCCCGCCACTTCTGGTCCAAGATCTGCAAACCGGTGCTGCGGGAAGGGCAAGTGTGTACCCGGCACCGGAGGAAAGGCTCGCACGGGCTGGAGCTGTTCCAGCGCTGCCAGTGCGCCGAGGGGCTGGCCTGCCGCCTGCAGCGGGAGCACGGCCCCGCTGACCCCTCCCGCCTCCACACCTGCCAGCGGCACTGAGCCACGCCGGACAGACACCCCAGGGACACATGGACACGGGACGGACTCCGGCCCCGCCGGAGCAGAAGGTTGTTTCTTAAGGGAACTACTTTTAAGCGACTACTTGCAGTACGTTACTGTGTTGTGAATACTCGAGCTGGCACTTAAGCTGTATATAACGCCGGGACCTCTAGTGACTTTTTTTTTTTTGGGTGTTTTTTTGGTTTTGTTTTGTTTTTTTTTTAAAAAAAAAAATAATTAACATATTTTTATGGCCGAGGGTGCTGCCTGGTGCCCCTCGAGCCGCCACTCTGACTCTGTACACACTGGGTTGATAAACCGTAGCTCAAAGGGATGCGACCGCCTGGTCGGCCAGCGAATAAACTGTTCTTTAACATCAGCTAGAGCTGCCGTTCCATCCCTGCCCTGGCATCCCTGCCCTGGCATCCCTGCCGTTCCATCCCTGCCCTGGCATCCCTGCCCTGGCATCCCTGCCTTTCCATCCCTGCCCTGGCATCCCTGCCTTTCCATCCCTGCCCTTCCAGCCCTGCCCTGGCATCCCTGCCTTTCCATCCCTGCCCTTCCATCCCTGCCCACACATCCCTTCCCTTCCATCCCTGCCTTTCCAGCCCTGCCCTTCCAGCCCTGCCCTGGCATCCCTGCCCTTCCATCCCTGCCCTGGCATCCCTGCCCTCACATCCCTTCCTTTCCATCCCTGCCCTCACATCCCTGCCTTTCCATCCCTGCCCACGCATCCCTGCCAGCCCCCCAGGAGGCAAGATGCACCCCGAGGAGGGGAGATGCCCAAAGGCAGAGGGAGGATCATTGCTGGCACCCCCCAGGAGAAGGGCCTTTTGGTTGTCACTGTTTATTCAGCTGGTTTTTTTAGGCACCACCATGGTCACGGGGCCAAGGATGGGCACCAGGGCTGGGCTCTGGGCAGGGCAGGCAGCAGCCAAACCCCCTCCTGCCTGATTTTTCCCCGGGGTGAGGAGGGAGGGAGGGAAGGGGCAGTGGAGAGGGGCTGCACCCCCTCAGGATGGGGGCTGAGGAGCACTGCCAGCACCACTGCTCTGTCAGCACAGACTTTGCCCCGTGCAAAATAAAGACACATTTTTCACTTCACGTTGCAGCTTGTTGCTGTCAGTTTGCTCCCTTTTGGGGATGGTTTGAGGGAGGGAAGCTCAGGGATCCCTCAGATCCTCCCTGCCTCCCCTCCCCCCCCCCCCCCCCCCCGCCCTCTGTTTAGCTCCTTGTACTGTTCAGCTATTGCAAGTGGCTAAAAATGTCAGGGGCTGGTGGGCAGCAAATTCTGTCCCTCAGCCTCCCTGGAATCCAGGGAAGGTGTTTGGGATGCAAGACTGTGCCAGAGTCTTCCCTGCACAACTGAAAAAAATGCTCTGTACTTGCTGTCCAAACCTGCCTGCAAAGCAGCACGTCCCCATGTGGCTTTTGGGGCACCATGTCCCACTGGCAGGGATGCTCTAGTGGTGCCAAGGCTTGGTTTCAGATCACAGGGTCACAGAGTAGTTTCAGTTGGAAGGGTCCTTAAAGATCATCCAGTCCCAACCCTGACAGGGAAGAATTTCCTCCTCATGTCTATCCTGAATCTCCCTGCTTCCAGTTTTAATCCATCACCCCTCATCCCATCCCTCCCTGCCCTTGTCCCAAGCCCCTCCCCAGCTTTCCTGGAGCCCCTTCAGGCACTGGAAGGTGCTCTAAGGTCTCCCTGGAGCCTTCTCTTCTCCAGGCTGAACACCCCAACTCTCCCAGCCTGGCTCCAGAGCAGAGCTGCTCCAGCTCTGTGAGCATCCCTCACGGCTTCCTCTGGACTCTCTCCAGCAGCTTCAATGTCCTTCCTGTGTTGGGAGCTCCAGAACTAGACACAGTCCTGTCAAATGCAACAAAATGCTCATCAGGGTTTGGTGTCTCTAAGGTTAACACTACCTGGTTAGGGACAGCACAGGTGCATGGGGGTCACTGAACACAAACCCAACTAACAGGAACCTGTGAACACCAGCTGGTGCTGAACCAAGCCCACCACTACAGAACATGCAAAAGAGGCAGCAAACTGCCCCAGGTGGAGAGAAACCATTAAAAAAAGGAGCCATCCTCTTGTGTGGATGAGGGGAAAAATCTCCCTTTTCCTCCAGCTCTTCTCAAGGTTGGGGCTGGGTGGCCAAAGCTGCCCCAAATCAGAGGTTAAAACATTCCTGTTATTATTCCTAATTAGAATTATGCCAAGTAAAATCAGTGGAGCAGCAAAGGTACCTGGCAATAAATAAAAGCATCAGTGACTAATTCAATATGTTTGGATCAGATTATAATGGTTAATTGTATCCCTAATAGTGTCATTAGGTTTAGGTTTGGTTTTGGGGTTGTTGTTTTTTTCTTCATACAGTTTCAGCACTTTCCCCTGCCCAGCTAAACCAGCACAGCTCTGCCACCACTGCAGGCAGTGAAAAATACCCTCACCTTGCAGTAAGTAGCTATCACACAGCTTTCTGGTTCAAAAACAGGTTGTATTTTTAAAAATAATAAAAAAATAATAACCACAACAATATGACCTTCATGTATTAGGACTTAACACTTCTTTAAGGGAGAAATTTTCCCTGTCCCTGTAGGTCCTTCAGCCCCCAGGACCTGAACCTGTGTTGGGCTTCAGCAGCCTGAGACATAAAAATATTCATTTGGTGCCACCAGCAGCTCCAGAATGTGGATAAATGGAAGCTGGCCACGTGCAAGATCCTGCCCCTGGGTCAGCACAACCCCAGGCACACGTCCAGGCTGGGGGGAGAGTGCCTGGAGAGCAGCCCTGAGGAGAAGGACTTGGGAGTGGGAGGAGATGAGAAGCTGGACATGAGCCTCCAGTGAGAGCTGGAGCCCAGAGGGGCAATTCTGTCCTGGGCTGCATCACAAGAAGTGTGGCTAGCAGGGCCAGGGAGGGGATTCTGCCCCTCTGCTCTGGTGAGACCCCACCTGGAGAGCTGTGTCCAGCTCTGGAGCACAGGAGAGACATGGAGAGGGGTCCAGAGAAGGGCCATGAAGATGAGCTGAGGGATGGAACAGCTCTGCTACCAGGACAGGCTGAGAGAGCTTGTTCAACCTGGAGAAAAAAAGGCTCCAGGGAGACCTTAGAGCACCTGCCAGTGCCTGAAGGGGCTCCAGGAAAGATGGGAAGGGCTTTGTTCAAGAGAGGGCTGTGATAAGACAAGGGGTAATGGTTTTAAACTGGAAAAGGGGAGATTTAGGTTAGAGACTAGGAAGAAATTCTTCACCATGGGGGTGATGAGGTGCTGGAACAGGTTGCCCAGGAAGGTCGTGGAAACCCCTTCCCTAGAGGTGTTGAAAGGCAGGTTGGATGAAGCTTGTGCAGCCTGGTCTGGTGGGAGGTGTCCCTGATCACGGCAAGAAGGTTGGAACCTGATGATCTTGAAGGTCCCTTCCAACCTTCACCATCCTATGACTCTGTGGGTGGGAGCACTGTGATGCCCCAAGGAATAAACAGGCAGCACCACCACGGTCCCTCCAGCCTTCATCTTCCTGATGACAGATGCTCCTGATTCCAGAAACAGCTGAATGAACACCTGCAACCTCAAAACGAATCAATATAATAAGGCTGTGGGAAGCTGAACCTGGATTGATCAGACCTGGGAAAAAAAAATGGGATGTGGCAAGATCTTGACTTTGAGCTGGGGCTGGTGTGTCCAGGCCTGGATCTTGTGCTTCAATCCCAAGAGAGAAGATATGGAGAAACAAGTTGGTTCAGCACATGATGCACAATCCAGTGATGCCTGGAGTAAAAGGCATGAGCTTCTCCCACCTGTCTCCTCTCCAATGAAATTAGTCCCCCTCAAAAAAAAAGAAGAAGAAAAAAAAAAAAAAGCAGGAAAAAGCCTAATCCTAAGAAAAAAGGTACTAGAAGAAGCAAGTTTGGTGGGCTAGGAGGTTTAGCACCTGGTTTTCACTCACTGTTTCTGGCTCTAGGGCTGGAAGAGCTCCCAGTAAAGCTCTGTGAAGTTAAATATTGGGAGTTCCAACCCAGAGCACTGAAAAGCAGCTCCCCCAGTGCCTTCTGATGTCACGTTTTGTTGATTTCTTTGCTCATTTCTGGGCTCCTGCTACAAACCTTGCAAAAATATTGATGTCCAGACAATACTGACATCCAGACATTCATCTTACAGGGGGACAGGGCAGGGTTTTTACTGCCATTTGTGGTGAAATGAGGTTTTGGGGCAGGCAAATACTCTCTTCTTCTCCTTTTCTTCCCGGGTTGTTTCAGAAACTGGTGTGACCCCACGTTGTAGAACAAGAAATAGTATTTCCTTTTTTTTTTTAAGCTCTAATAAGATGCTCCCACTTCTCTTCCTTCCCCTGATCTACATGTGGCATTTACCACTGAACTGTCCCACGACACTAAAACCTCTTGTCTGAGGAACAACCCCCCCTCCCTGGGCTCATACAGCACAGGACAGGGTTGTGAAGAGCTTTAAATCCACCCACAGATGTGAAAAGGTCCTTTTTTTCCACACTCCTGCTGACATGGAGCAGAAAACCGGCACATTTTGGCTGGGAAAGATGAAAGCCCTGAGCAGAGAGAGCAGGTGAAAACCTTGGCGGGTGTAACACAACACACAGAGCTCTGGGCTTGGTGTTTGGGGTCGTTTTTTGGTTTGTTTGTTTTCCCTTCTACTTGGGGTTGGGACTCAACCCACCTGCTGAAGCTGCTCTTTCTGGCAAAGGCTTTTCTGGAGGCCCTGGGGAAGGAACCTTGATCTCCCTCGGGCTGGGAGGGGAGCACCCAGGTGGCCCAGCACCTCAGCATCCCTCAAGTCTGGTTTCCTCCACACCTTGGACTCCTTCAAACAAATATAATCCATCCCTGCTAACCCAAAGCAGTGTTTACTGTTTGGGGGGTTTTAAGCTTTCTTCCCCCCCCCCCCCCTTTTTATTCTTTCCTCTTTTTTCCCCCAGTGCCTGAGTGTGTCCCTAATTAACACTTGAAGAGGGGGGTGAGGATATCTGAGATACTTAGGAAGGGCACTTCTGGGCAGAGCTTCTAACCTACCTCTGAGTGAGGGAGGGGACCCATTAGCAGGTGATTGAGGTGAGTAATAAGTCCATCAGCATGCAAATGATGAAAGGCTGGGCTGGAGAAGGTGAGACCCGCAGCTGGGCCACGATGGGGTGTGAAGCTTCCCCCCTCTGAGCATCTGGGCAGGGGTGTCCTCCACCTCTCCAAATCCCACCGCTGGGTGGGGAAGGAGAAGAAGCTGTGGGTGAATGGATGGAGCTGGTGGTGTTGGACAAGAGCCAGCGAGAGGTTTGCATGAGCGAGGAGGGCTTCACCAGGCTGGGAGGGTCACCAGGGGGGTTGAGGAAGGTGGTCCAGGTGATTGCAAAGATCTTGGTGAGGAGTCTCACCAAAGGCCTGAAGCTGCTGATGGAGAAAATGAAGGTGTTTCGTTATAAATAACCAGGGAGAGAGACATGTGGAAAAATAATTGTTGCTTATGGTGGAAGGAGGCAGAAGATGCTGGGACTGGGGCCTCTCAGCCCTGATTACTTCTTTTTTTCTTTTTCCCCTTAAGGTTTTTTAGTAAGTCTGTAGGTCAGAGTTAGAGTCAGGATCTTTTTCCCAGGTGAACCTGGAAAAAAGACTTTAAAACCCCTGTAGCAGACTAGGAAAGCATTGCAGGGTGCATTCCCAGGTCACTCCAGAAGTGTATCATGTAGGAGAGCTGTGAAAAATGAAGGGTGAGAAGGTGAGGACACGATCCCAAGGTCTGGCAGCTCTTCTCAGCTGGGAAAGAGGTGTCTGAGGGAGGGCAGGAGAGGTCTGTGAAGCTGTAAACAGTGGCCAGGAGGTGGCTGAGGGGTTATTTTTATTTCCTAGGATGCAAGAGGGAGCTGGGCTGTTCAGCCAGAGGTTTAAAACCAACAAAGCCCAGGGCCAAGTTGTGTAACTGGTGGCCACAAATTGAAAACTTGTCAACTAAGTCACGTGGGGACGAGGCGAATTCATAGAAGACGGAGGGTTTGGATGCAATGACCTGCTGAGGACAACTCTAAATGCTGATTATTGGCAGTGGGAAAGATGAAACTGTGTCTGGGGGAAGTTTTTGTTGATTTTATTTTTAAGTATTACTTTTGTTTTGCTTTTCTTGGCTATTGGCTCCTTAAGGTCCTGCTGCTGCCTCTTGGAGAACACGATCTGGGGTGTGGGTGTCAGACCCCCAGGGAAGCTTCAGTCTGGTTTTATTCCTTTCTTTATTTTTAGTTTTAAACCAAACCTCCTTTAAAACACATAAAAAACCCACGTAATTGGGTCAAGATGCTGATTTGGAGAAGAAGTGATTGTCTCCACCAGTGGAAGTGCAACCCTGGCAAGCCAGAAGTGCCTCTGAGCCCCATCTCACCCTCTGTCCTGATGTCCCTGGTGGAACCACCTCCTGAAACTCCTATTGGTTGTGCCCCATGAAGATTGGTAGCAAGTTGTCAAACTGCTTTTGCCTTAAGGTGAATGCACTTTGGCACAAGGTGGCTTTTCCATCCTTAGTGATTTCTGGTGCCATTAGTGCATTTTTATGCCAACCTCAGAAAAATCAGGAATATTAAGCAGTGCACAGACAGAACTAAGTTGTTGTTTTTCCAAAGTGTGGAAGAGCATGTTCCAAAGTTGGTTCACCTGCTCTTTTTTTCAAACCTGAGGGCCAGTTCACCACAGCTGAAAGTATTTCTCTATTGTTTCGGGCTCTCCCCTTCACTTTAAGTCTCTATTTTCTGTTCATCCACAAGGAGTTTGTAGCTTTTCAGCTGGCCTGGTGGTGTGCAGGTGGCACTTCAAAATGATAATTTCACAACCTGGGAAGAAGTCAGATAATGCTGGTCAGGTAGGGCCTAGGCTTTTCCCTCCTTTTCCAGAATTATTTGGTTCACAAAAGGTACAGTAAATAAAACCTATAAGTAATTGTAATAATGTATTTTAGCTTGCACAGTTGAGGAGCATCTCTCCATTGATCTGTAGCAGGATGAGAAATGTCCTGCCATGATCCACGTTTTAGAGGCTCCCTTGACTTCTTGAAAAGCCTTGGCTCCTTGAAAAGCAGGTTTTTGGTGCCCACTGCCAAGGTGAGGTCATCTCAGCTCCAGAAGGAGCTTGGGAAGGTTCATGCTCTTTGTCAGTTTGTGAGAGCAGGCTGTGGTCCCCGGGCTGTGGCTTGGGAAGTGGAGAAGTGACACGTTTACAGAGCTGATTTCCACCACAAGTGTCTGCCTGGGGGCTCTGCTCTGCTCTTCCCTCTTTGTGTCTGAGCAGATCTCTGGTAGCTTTAGGTGGCCCTGAATCCACCCATCCTCCCAAAGACCTGCCCTGCCCTGATCCTCCCCTGTCACAGGGGCTTTGCTGCTCCAGACCTCTCCTGTTGGTGAGACTTTAGCTGCTCCAGGCAGGAGGGATGCCTGACCATAAATGATTCTCCAAGACACGTCATTCCTTTTGGCTGCAGCCCAGCCTGTGCAGGAGGATGAGTGATGGCCACGATAGCAGCAAGCCCAGATCTTTCCCCTATTTGGAGACCTGCATCCTGCATACCACAGCCCAGGGGCTGCCTTCAGAGAGGAGGGAGGGGAAGAGCCTGGAGCTGCTTTCAGACAGGACTTTATTCTACTCCCATCCACAGGGACCACTTTACCTCACGGGCTCTGGAGTTTTCAGCCTAAAACCCAAACCCTTTGTGCACAAACCTGCTTCTACCTGTAGCTTTTCCATTTCTGGAAGCCTTTCAGGGGGGGTCACTGCTCTGTTTTGCTGAAGGAACAGCCTGACTTCTCTGTCCCTGGGCTGGTTGGGGTCAAGACCTTCATCCCCAGGCAATGCTCCTACTCAAGCTCAACTCCACCCCAGAGCATTGCTGTGAATTTAGTGAAGGTTCATTCACACCAGTTGTTGTCTTGGTTTCTTCTTATCAAAACCAGGCACCGTTAGGAGAATTGTGAAGTGTTTTGTTTCACCATGTGTTGGGGAGAGCTTCCAGTTCCTGCTTGGCAAGGAGTCCCTTTGGAGGCAGATGGGGACTTTTTAGTCCATGCCACGTGGCCACACACCTGTCATCTATTCTACTTCCAGCAGAGTGGAAGAAGCCTAATCCCAATCCTGAGCTGGATGCCCTTTTCCCATCAGAATGTCAGCAGCCCTTGTTGGAAGCAGCTGCTGGCAGCCTGTTGGTCTGATCAACCAGAAAACAGCAGGAGGGCAAAAAGTAAGCTCCTTTGACCCAAATTATCAACATGTTTTGATCACTGTTGTAGGATTTTGTGTTCTGCTGGGAGCTGAGAGACTGCAGCTCGAGTCCAACGTCGTCAGCAGCTGGTGATGGCTACCATGGCCCTGCTGTGATAGGTCCTTGGAGAAACCCATTTGGTATTTCCCAGGTTGTGTTTTTGTGCCACCAAAGGCCCAAGTGAAGGGAAAACCCTTCCTTCAGTTCTTTGTGCATTGAACACTTCTAAATCTGAGGGATTTCCAGAGCTGCAAATAATTCCTCTTTATTTTGGTTTAGAGATCAGATTCTTAAAAAATAGCAGTTAATTGTTGACCAAAGCAAGAGGCCTCCAGCTTCCATCCAACCTGTAAAGTGTGTGCTGATCCCTTTTTAAGCCCATCAAGATTTTTCTGGACAACTTAGGATGAGGACTCATCACAGCATGTAATTCTGGTGAGATCCTTGTTATCCAGCAAAATATCATGGTTCCTCTGTTGTGGACTTCTTTGTTTCATGTGATGAGTTTGTAATGGCACCTTCCTGCTACCCTGGCATTTTCTAATGCCATGAGAGCAACCAACTGGACAAAAAGAAGAATCTTCCTTTTCTCTCTTGAGGATCTTGCAGGTTTCATTGCCTTTTAAAAGCACGCTGCCATGCTGAACCTTCTGTTGCATGCTGCCCTGTATGCTCCTATTTGACCTTTTGTTGGGAAGGTTCATAAAGTGATCATCAACAAACCAGTGGTGAAGGTTTCTGGCACTTGGAATCTGCCTAGTGCCTGGTTTTCGTGCTGTTGAGCAACCCCAGGTATTAGCTGCAGCCCTCAAGTTCATGTTTTCCCTGAACTCCTCTGGTGCTTCTCAGATTGCCTGGCCACATTGCTCAACTTTGCTTCTGGGTTGGGGGAAACACCAGGTTCTGCCCTGGGAAATTTCTGATGAAACATCCTGGCTTGTACCAGCACTAGTGTGGCCAGAAGGGCCAGGGCAGGGATCCTCCCCCTGTGCTGGGCACTGGGGAGGAGGCACCTCGAATCCTGGGGGCAGGTCTGGGCCCCTCAGGACAAGAAGGACAGGGAGGGGCTGGAGCATGTCCAGAGAAGGGCAAGGGAGCTGGGAAAGGGGTTGGAGCAGAAGGAGGAGAGTCTGGAGAACTTGTGAGGAGCAGCTGAGGGAGCTGGGGGTGTCCAGCCTGGAGACAAGGAGGTGAGGGGAGACCTGCTGGCTCTGCAGCTGCCTGAGAGGAGGTCGGAGTGAGGTTGGTGTTGGCCTCTTCTCCCAAGTGACAAGTGATAGAACAAGAGGAAATGGCCTGAAGTTGTGCCAGGGGAGGTTCAGATTGGATATATGGATTTCTTCCAGGAAAGGGCTGCCAGGCCCTGGCCCAGGCTGCCCAGGGCAGGGGTGGAGTCTCCATTCCAGGAAGTGTTTCCAAGCTGTGTAGATGTGGTGCTGAGGGCCATGGGTTAGTGGTGGCCTTGGCAGGGCTGGGTTAATGGTTGGACTTGATGATCTTAAAAGATCTTTTCCAACCCCAATTCTGTGCTGCACAAGGTCCTGTTGGCATGTCCTGTGGGTGGTGGTGGCATGTTCTGCATGCTCATGGCATTGTGCCTGCTGCACTGGTGTGAACGTGGCTGTGCCACCCAAGCACTGTCCTTGGACTGGGGGAAACAAGTTCAAAGAGTGTCCAAGCACCCCGGGGGATGGGATCAGACCTGGCTCGTGATCCTGAGGGTATTTTTCAGCTTTTGGTTTGAGACTCCTCTTCATTGTGTCAGAAATGCAGCGGCTTAAGAAACCAGACTCTTATTGCTTGGGCATCTTGATCTTTTGTAGCTCTGACTCTCTGGATGTAATTAACTTACTAATTATTAAAGCAAGAGCCTTTAAAAGCTGGAGTTTTCTTTCTGGTCATAACATCTTAGCCCTGCACACTTCTTACTATTAAGTAGCCTATAACTATCAAAAACCTCCCCTGTGAAGACCACTGCCTGCACCTGCCTGTTACAAAGCAAAACCATCCTACAGGAGCGTCCTGGGTTACTCAACAAGCCCAATTCCTAAGTTTACCCCTTAAATATTTTTAAACCTCAATCAGTTTTCATATATTTGGGGTGTTTTTTTTTCTTATTTCCTCCTTGTCGACACCACTTTGATAACTTTCAAACTGACTCTCTGGGAGGATTTCATACCTTGTGAAACAAGATGAGGAGCAAGGCCACGTGCTTCTTGATTTGGGATGAAGTTTGGAGCCTTCTCTGTCCAGGCTTGTCTTTTAGGAGGGGTTTGGTTTAGCTCTGCCTTTGCTTCAGAGCCATCATAAATCAGCCACGATAAATTCGGATTTTTGGAGATAACTTAGAGCTTCTCACTCAAAGAAACTCAAACTCCTTTTGTGGTGAGGGGGAAACATCTGCAAAACTCTCAGGAAAAAAAAAGTCTGTTTTCTTCCCAATGTGACTGGAGTGCCTGCCAGTCAGCGGGCATGGGTATGACATGGAGATGAGTAAGAAAAATCAGATGTGCCTGAGAACACCAGATTTTGTCAGGGCTTTGTTTTTGTTTATCTCCTTGGGGTGTTTCAAGGGAATGAGCCAGTCAGGCCCAGCCGAGGGGTCACAGACAGAGCGTTTTAAGGCACCAGTTGGCCTTCCCATCTCCCTTCTTGTCGTGCTGAGATGACTGATGGGGTATTTCAGCAGAGCCAGAGCTGATGTTGCAGCCTCTGGCTGGAAAACTTCTTAAAGCTCTTAAGCTTTCCCCTCATCCCCATCATCCAGGCTGTGTGTCACGTTATGGATCTGCTCAGCTCCACTCTGGTTCCCACCACACATCCCACCTGGTTGTATCCTGTCTCTCCTGCTCATCTCTGCTGCTTGTAGCAGCAGCCTGGTGGTCTCATTCCCAACCCAACTGCAACTACTGTGTGGCTACCCAACCTCTGAGTTGCTGCTAACTTCTCTTGGCCCTCTTCTGTCCACGGGGCAAGTGGCTGGAAAGATCCTTTTCCTGGTTTTGATGGGATTTGATTCCACTGTCTCTCTGCTTTCTCTCCTCTCCACTCCTTCCTCACCCTTTACTCATCCAGCAAGTATAGTCAAAAACATCTTGGCATTCAGGACAACCAACCTGTTGCTGATGTTCTTCCCTCCCAGTCCAACCAGTCAGTGCTCTGACCTTTTAGAGTCCAGACACTGGAAACCTCCAGCAAATAACCATTTTCTCTGCTTGCCCTTGCTGGAATCTACCCCAGAAGCTCCAGCTCCATCACTTTGGCGTCACTATTGACATCACTGCTTAGATACAGAATCACAGAATCACCAAGGCTGGAAAAGACCTTTTAAGATCATCAAGTCCAGCCTAAATACCTGAGTGGTTACCCAAAATACCCCCAAACCTGCTGCGAATGAGGAGGCCACTCGGTGCTGGCTCATGGAACCCTCTTCAGGTGTGTCAGCCCAGGCTCCAGCACAACCCCAGTGTCTTGTCACTGCTCCAATACACACGGAAGAGGAGGGGGAAATGATGTCATAGGTGACAATAAACAGCACCAGAAGGAGAACAAAAGCTCACTTTGCACAAAAGCCATGAAAACCTGGGTGTGCAGGTTCTGCAGGCTGAGCTGTGGAGCAAGGACACATGTCCCACGGGAGATAGCACCCCACAGGGGAGAAGGAGTAGCCTAGACCCAAAACATACCACCCACCCTTGTACATCTGGTAAAAAACAACCCTGCCTGCTGGATTTGTATTTGTGTCCCTGAGGTACATGTTGCTCTCAAATAAACATGATTATACCCTACGTGGAGCTGCAGCTCAGTCCAGACACTAAAAATAGCAGGCAGAAAGGAGAGACTTCAATTAGATGCACGCTGCTCAACAATTTAACTTCTAATTGGCTTGTGGTTATCCCCCAGCTAGGAACCAACCCTGGTGTGTTTAAAGGCTTGACAGTCTAGAAAAACAGGGACCCAAAACAAAATTGGTTTTTAAAGTGAAATGACCAGAAAAAGAGCCTCGGGTGGTGCGTGTCGAGGGACTCACAGGCTTGTGTGTCCCTTGCCAGAGCTCTTCTGTGGCAAATGTCACCATGGATGGTTGGATGGTTAAGTTCAGTTCTGCGTTCTCTCCTCAACTCCACTTCTGTGGCCTCATGAAGTTTTTCTAATCTGATTTGGGTTAGATTTGGCTCCTGATTTGGCTGGTGGTGGATTGCGGGACCAGTGGCTGAAGGAATCTCCAGCAGCCCAAAATCTCTTCTCCTTTCAGCCAGCGACAGCAGAGCCTCCAGCAGCTTCTTTCTCTTCATTTTTATCTGGATTTAATCCTTCTTGTTGGCTCATCCTGGAAACCACCATGTGGTTTGCCATGGCGTCATGAAGGGATGCTTATGCCTAGCAGACCTCAGGCCATGTCACACAAAGTGACCTTCAGCATCACAGGAGTCATCTGCCAGGCACAGAAGTGACCTGTTATTCCCCAAAGCGCATGAAACCAGGTGCAGAATGAGAGGAGGTTAACAACAGGGTTCCATTTTTGGCAGAAAGACAAAGCCACACCACTGTGACACCCCATTGTAGCTGAGTTTTGGGTTTAATGTTACCCTGGCATATGGTGGCTTCAGAAGACAAACCTTTCCCAAGGCTCTGGTGGGACAGAGAGGCAGATTTTTATGACAAACCAGCAAAAATGTGCAGAGCTGCTCACATGCCCAGCAAGAACATGGGAGCCTTTGCATCTGCCTACAGCCAGGGCATCTCTCCTGTCCCCTAGGACACAGGAACAATCCTTTCCTGTCCTTATTTCCAAGCCAGCCTCCTGCCCCCAGCTCAACACCCACAGAAAATGTGTCTGCTACGGTCCCATGGTCACCAAGCCTCCATCTTGGTTTCAGTTGTGTGTTATTTAGTGGAGTCCAGCCCTATAATTACCCAACTCCTGGCCAGCCACCTCCACTTATCCAATGCTCTTGCATGGGGTGGAAAAACAAAGAATATGATGGGTCTTTTTGGCCAATTTCTTACACTGAAAGTGAAACTGTGCCCTGTGCCTCAGGGGTTGATAGCAGCAAAGGCAAGTGTCTGGCTGCCCTTCAACTGCTCATTAATTAAGGAGTAATTAAGCTATTGTATGAGGAAGGGCACAGCTTAGATGCAAGGCTTTTTTTTTCTGGTGAAACAGGGTTGCTCTACAAACAACGAAATGACTTCAGCCATAACGGTGAGGTAATTATTAGATTAAGAATTACCTGCTAATTAGGCAAGGGGTGTGTTTGGTCAGAAAAGGCGAGATGGCAACATCACCACGTCAGGGTGAGACTGCTGCTGTGTGGCCAACACCAGGGGAGGCTCTCCTTGGAGTTCCTTCCTTGCCTGATGGTCACATGCAGGGGCTTGTTGGCTTTTCTTTAACTCCTGCAAATTCAGAAGAGAAAACTGAGTAAGAGCAAAATTATGTGAAGGTTCGTGCTCCAACCAGGCACCACGTCTGCACCAGCTGGTCACTCCATCATCAAGGAGATACTGCATTGGTACAGGCAAGATGGGAAAAAAAACCCACAACAAACCACAAATGGTTTCATTGCACACAATGGGGCCAGGATTCATGCCCAGAATTGTAGGTCAACACACTTTATTTTTTTTCTTAGGGCCAAAACCTTGGGAAGCACCATGTTGCAACACAGGAAGTTCCACCTCAACATGAGGAGAAACTTCTTTGCTGTGAGGGTGACAGAGCCCTGGGACAGGCTGCCCAGAGAGGCTGTGGAGGCTCCTTCTCTGGAGACTTTCCAGACCCATCTGGACACGTTCCTGTGTGACCTGCCTTGGGTGTTCCTGCTGCAGCAGGGGTTGGACTGGATGATCTTCAGAGGTCCCTCCCAACCCCTGTGATTCTAATTGAGGCTTTGTCTTCTAACGTGAGTTGTTTGCCAGAGCACCTCCAGGTGTGGTGTCCAGAGGTATGAGCTGTCCTGTGTGGGTTTAGGTTGGCAGACCAGAGTGTATGGACCCACACAATCACATTAGAAATGCTAATAATGATGTGGTTGGGCTAAGGGACATAAATCTGAATTTCAGAATACCTACTACACTGCAGGTGACCATGTAGGTGCTACAGCAACTTCCTGATTGGTATGTTCTCCCTCTAGAGCAATAATCAAAGCTGTATTTTAAAGCAGTATGTTAAAACAGTAGTTTAAAGCCAGCTCAATTATTATAAATAATAATAAGGATAGATATTACCTACCCTACCCAATGACTGTGGGCTGCTCCCTCCCTCCCAGCCTCAGAGGACTCCCCCACTCAAGGGGGGAATATCAAACATCCCCACAACTGAGAACAGGCCTGGGCTTTCATGGAGTAAAGTGATGGTGATTTGCCTCCTCTCCTTTCTCAGGGTTCCTCCTAAGTTAGCAAAATGCTTTTAGCTCATAAAAACACCACCTCTTTCTTGGACAGTTTTCTGTTTTTCTCTCGGTCTGGGCCCAGCTGCTCCAGACTCTTCCAAAACCAAGGTCCAGCAGTTCTTTCTGGCTTATCCAATGGTTGTTTTTCACCAGGAGGCATGTAGAGTGGAGCAAAAGGTCAAGTCTTTTCCCCACTGAGGCCCACTGAGGCCAAGCATCCTGCTCCAAAAGCCCACGTCCCACTGCCAGCCACCACCACAAGCCCACCATCCTCCTGGGCTTCCAAGCAGCAGCAGGGTTGGTGGCCCCAGCTCCCAGATCATCATCCCATTTTTTTTCCAGCCACAAAAGAAGTGATGCCTGCTGCTGAAAGCCTCCAGCATGACCTCTGACAAACGTAGAAGTAGCTAAATAACAGGAACAGGAAATAACTACCCAAGGTTTGCCAGCCACCAGCCAGATGCTCAAATAATTTTTGGGCCAGATTTACTAAAAACTGCGATCTGGAGTTAAACATAGCAAGATGCAAATAACACAGGGCAAGAGCTGGCTCTGCTTGGATTCTGGTTTGCAGACCTTGGAATAACTCTCTGTGCTTGTTTGGTGCCAGGAGGTGTGGAGGGACTTCTGGGGGTTGCAGATGCTCAGCACCTCCCAGGCATTGCTCCACATTTCACAGCATCAAGCTCTTGATAGTAGGTTACTAGTTCTCCAGGGTGCACGTGGCAT